>NW_017731393.1:5315634-5362934 GCF_001890085.2 Hipposideros armiger
GGCTGGGATCTGGAACCAGCTTTGAAATCAAGGAAATGTGGGTACAAATGTCAAGTGTACCCTTTACTGACTGATCTCTCAGGAGACCCACTCTGCCACTGATTCCGTTGGTTTCCTCATCGGAGAATTGGGCAGGTGTGAGCTCCGCGTGTCTGCAGGCGCCTTCGCCCTCACTGGGCCTGAGCACTGCCATTAGCAAAATGCATGGTTTCTCAGGCACCTCCCAGTTTTGTAACCTGTGACTGCCTTGCCGACCAGTTCCTTCCTGCCAACACCCACTCCCACCCACCTGAAAGATACCTGCCCGTGGACATTATGGACTTGGCCAAGCAATTTCCCAGAAGAGCTGCAATAGCCCAATTGCCACCAGCCTGGGGCCTTGCAGGGCTGGCTGAGCTCCTGGGAATAGCCTGGGAGCTTGCTAGCCCTCGGCCTCCCTGCTGGCTGCCTCCGAACCAGAAGGACTGGGAAGTGCAGGCCCCGAGTCGCTGGGGAAGGCAGAGCTCTCTAGAAAGTGAGAGTTGGTGAGGGTCTGGATAACCTCTGGCCTTCTGTTCAGGTCCCAGACCTGCTTCACCTGGATACACCCTCTTTTGAAAGCAGCAGCACCCCTGCCAGCTGAGTCACTGGGACGTCAGCCATAGAAGCAACAGTGAGCAGCTCAGTGACACAGACCCCCCTCCTGGAGAAGGCCTTGGGCCTTCCTGACCGGCTGTATGGGTTGGGGGCCCTTGACCCCTGGGACATTGGGCTCTGACCCTTTCCCATTCTACAGATGAACCCCTGAGACGGGGGAGAGTTGCAGCCACTTTCCCTGTGGCCAGGGAGCGGTGGGGCAGCTTTGTCCTGGGGTCTGACAGCAAAGCTTTCACTATCATCATTATTATTATTATTTCTTAAAAATCTTATGATGAGCTGAGCAACTGCTGAGCTGCCAACAGGTAGCAGGATGGCTCAGCTAAAAAAAAAAATCTTATGAGTGTTAGATGAGAAACTTAAGGGCCTGATTTGAAAGTATCCCTTAATATAGGACAGTGATTTTTCAACCGCAGGCGATTTAGCCCCCTCTGGGGACATTTGACAATGTCTGGTGACATTTTTGGTTGTGATGATTGGGGGAGGGGTGTTACTGGCATTTGGGGGGGCGCGAGCAGGGTTGCTTCCACACCCTACAGAGCACAGGGAGCCCCACCACACAGAATAATCTGGTTCAAAACATCAATATTGCTGAGGTTGAGAAATCCTGATATAAGGCAAACCAACAAGTTCAGACTATGAGATCTCCAGAGAGTCTCAAAAACAGTGTACAAAAAAACCAAGCACACACACAAAAGCAGTTTTCATTGTAAGATGAAGAGTTTTATTTCAGAGCTTGAAGGAAGGGCTGGTTCGTGTTTGAGTCGGGTTGAGTGTGACGTGGTGGCTGCCCGGAAGCCTCTCTCCCCAGCACCCCTGGGCTGCCCTGCCCTCTGCCCTAGGTGAGCTAATGAGGCCAACTCCTTACTCCTTGGTTGGCACAAATGGAGAACCCACTGTCTCCAGCCTTGATCTCTACCTGGAGTTATAGTCCCACATTTCCACTGGTGGTGAGAATGTGACACCCAGGTGTCCCACCCACAGCTCAAAGCCCAGCCCTGAGCTCAGCCTGCCTCCACAGCCAGCAGCCCCATTTGCTTGGAGCCTCGGCCCCTGGGCCATCCTGGCCCCACGCCTGGCCTCGCTGGTCTCCTCCCTGCTGCTCATACCCTGTCCTATTTGATTTATGTCCACAGTCCCTTTTCCAACCCCCCCCCCACCCCCGTTCTCCCTAAGTCATGACTTCTGTGCTCATTTCAGCTCTCATCTGGAATCCTGCGCGCTCCTCCAGGCCTCTCCTATGTCAAGTCTTTTTGCCCAAACCACTGTGAAATCCATCTTTCTAAAGTCAGCGTTGACTAGTGCACTTCCCTGGTCAAAAGTACTTGGCGGCTGCCTTCGCTGAGCCAGATAACGCTCACTCCTCAGCTGGGATTCACAGTTCTCTACGACTGGGCTGTCAGCGTGGCAGTGTCAACCCCGTCTAGCTTCTCAGCCCTGCTCCCCTCTGCGAGCCATCCGTGTCCCCTAGCCCTGAGCCCCTTCATGGAAGGAGTAGGGGGTGCAGCCTCTCCTGTCCTGACCCACAGCTCCTCCCTTCGTCTGTCCTTCCTGCCGTTCCCCAGCTGGCACGGCCCCCTCCTGGAGCCACACCTACGAGTCCCATCCAAGTCACCGCTGTTCCAACGCCACGTCCCCTGAAGGAAGGGATGGTATACGTGTGCTCTGAGGCGCCACACTTGCCCAGCCCGCTCTATCATGTGCGCTCCGTTCTGCCTTCAATTACAGAGGTTTATGACAGAGTGAAGTGATAATGGTGGTAGTTATCGGGTGTCGCGTGAGGGGGAGCTCTTATTTACAGGCCAGGCGTCTCATTGAATCCATACAACCACTGGGTTCAAACAGGCACCAGCGGCTCCATTTTGGAGGAAGGAAAGGAAGGTTCCGAGGCCTTCGTAGACTTGCTCCAGGGCGAGCGAGCCCGAGGCGGTGCCCCTGGATTGTGAGAGTGCCGTGCGAGGAGGGTGCCAGTGGCTGGTCAGCGTCCACATCCAGCATAGAATGCTCACTCATTCATGTATTCGTTCATTGACTTATTTGTGAGGGAATGCACACATCAGTGAAGTGAATGAATACATTTATTCACTCGAGAAATGCTGAGTGTTTTTCATGTGCAGGCACAGCCTAGGTGTTCCGTGAAATGTTTTCTGCTGTCCTTTTTTGAGGAAGGGAGATAAGTACCTTCGTATGTCTGGTTTATTGAATCAGGGAATAAGTAGCTTAAAAACAACTTTTGAAGTTTAGAACCAGGACGTGGGGACACCGAGAGGGTCATGAGCGATTCCTCCTGTCCAGATGAGAGCAGTGGGCTCAGCGCAGGGCAGGTGTTGGGGCGCGGGCACCCAGCAGGCTGGGACGGAGCCTGGACTGGCGCCCCCTGCCTTCAGGGACACGGTGCGTTACACTGTCACTTTCACCGGGTAGCTGCTCCGCACTGTGTCTGCAGGACGGATGATAGGACGAATCACGGCTTCGAGAAGATGTGCGACTACAGCGACATAGGGGCCAGGAGGTGGAGACCAAAAGAGACAGGACAGAGGCCTCACCAGGGTTTCTTTTCTCACCTACTGTGGGGGATGTATCCTGGTCCCGTTTTGCAGGCGAGGGGCAGTGTCGCGCCCGTACGCGTGCAAGGCTGAACTTGGTCAGCCTTGAACTTAGCCATCAGGGTTTTGGCGGTTGTGTTAGAGAGCCGCTTCTGTATGGCCCATGAGGACCAAATGAGTGAGTGATGCTCACCAAGGGCTCCGCACAGGGGGTGCCCAGAGGTAGCTGGTAATACTATTGGGATTATTAGGGAGACCTTTGTTTCCAGGCCCAGATATGCCCTCACTCCTTGGGTGGCCTTGGGAACTCCCGTAAAGTTTCTGATCCTCGGTTTTCTTCTGTGTAAAATGGGGCTGACATCACCCCTCTCCCCCGCGCCCCCCAAGTGCTGGTGCTAAGGGCCTGGCGTCCTGCTTAGCCAGTGCAAACTGCTGTGTTTTTATTTTAAGATTTTTATTAAAATATAGCTAACATGCAATATTATATTAATTTCAGGTGCATACCATAGTGACTCAACATTTATGTACCTAAAGAAGTGATCACTATGAGAAGTCCAGCAACCATCTGACACCGTCCCACACAATCACAATATTATTGACTATGTCCCCATGATCACATCACAACATGACTGACTTGTTCTACACCTGGAAATTTGGACCTCTAATTCCTTTTCATCCTTTCCCCTGACTTTTTAAAATTTTGAATTACAGTTGACATTCTGGGTACTAGACTAGTCAGGGGGATCACTTCTCAAATGTCTAAGCCCCATTGTTTAAGCTACAAACTGCTATTTTTATTTCCATTTCTCTGTAGGGGTTGTTAGAGTTAAAAGAACAGGAAAAGGGTTTCGATGCTGAAAAAACACGGGTGGGGACCCGGGGGAGCTGGGACTCAGTCCCTAGGAATTCTGGCTTTTGGCAGCTTCCTCTGGCTTCTCTGGGAATGTTGGGCAGACACCAAGTGTCCCTCTTGCCTCATCAGCCTGGGCATTGCGACACCGGCGCAGTAGGCAGGGTAGAGCTGTCCTGGGAGAGCCGCCTTAGTCACGGGGACCCGGGGAGCCTCTCTGGGGAGTGTCTTGTAGTCCAGCAGGGCCTGGATGGCGTGATGGGTGGTTAGTCAGGGGCCTGGCTCTGCAAGTAGCCACCTGGCAGGAGTGTCCCTGCCCTGTCTTGAGACACACCTGGAGCTCTCCGTGTGCCCAGGGGAGGCTGGAGGGGCTGTCCTGTCTCTCACAGAGCGGAAAGCTCAGCTGGGACTCCTGTGGCCTCCCGAGCTCACTGGGAGACACGGACCCAGCCTTTCTTCCTGGCTCTGCCGTCGGCCTGCTGGGTAAACGTGGGCAAATCTGAGCCTTAGGGTTCCCATCTGTAAAAGGAAATGGTTAGATTTGGTCTTACCACCCATCTCCAGTTTACATTTTTCTAAGTTGGATCCTCAGCTCCTTAGGCGGCTCAGAGACCTGTGCATGGTGGGTTCCCAGGAGCTGTGAGGTGAGGAAATGAATAGATGAAAGACTGACTGAATGATGGCTCGAAACACAACTTCTGTCCTCCTTTCCAGTCCACAGAATGCTTTGCACTGGGATCATCTCAGAGCAGAATTATCGGCACATACATACAAGGTGGCTGCCTGGCTCAGGTATAAAGATTCTCTCCGAGAGGCTCAAGTCAGCAGAACAAACCAATTAAGGTTTGTGTATTTAGCATTTTGCACTCAAAATACTTAAGGAGGAAGGGTAATCTTTTGAAGTCAGACACGTCTTGTTGGTTAATGTTGGTGTAAGTTTTTTTTGGAGGTAGGGCTTGGCCATGGTGGGCCAGAGCTCATGTGAAAAGGCAAGTTACCGATATACGAGGTTATGCCTAATTACCTGAAATACCCTCGCCTGTTGAGTGAAAAACACAGTTTTCATCAGCTCTGTATTAATTGCGGCTGCTGCGAGAGAGCTGCAGTTGGCAAAAGTGTGCTTTTAGCTCATGACTCAAGGCTGACTCAGAGTTGGGGACTGTGCTTTCCATGGCCTCAAGCTGGGCTCCCTTTTTTCCTGGAAACGCCTAGGTTGTTTGTCAAGCCTTTCGATGGGGCCCATTGATCTCCCCTGGGAGGCTCAGCACCCAGATTTGAGCCCCTGGCTTCCAGGCTGGGGTGGGGGTGGGGAAGCAACCCCTGCTCGGTGCTTCTGCACTTAACCTTGAGTCACCCTTCAAGAAGGTGAGCAAACTGAGGCCTTAGCTTTTAAGCCACTGAGCTTGGATTTGAACTCAGCACCTTCTGAGTTCAAACTTATTATTATTTTTCCCACTGCTCTCTGGGGGTGTCATCAGATCACCTGCAGGGCTCGGCGTGGCTGTCCCACGAGCTACATGATCTCACGGAGGTAGATTTCTCTTCTTTAAGCCTATGCTGTTCAGGACTGAATGTGTTTCTGGTCCCATCTGAAAAGCTTCCAGGGCAGGCTGAATTATAAAATAAGGAAGATTTTCCGGGTGGGGAGAAGGGACTTTGTCATAAATGCTGGCTGTGTTTTTGGGTTGGTTGGTCATTCATTTGTTTGTGGGACAATCTTTCCATCTCATGTATCTTGTCACACGTGCCCTTGAGCTGTGTTCCAGGCCTGACATCAGAATGACTGTTGGGAGGGCTGATGGGCACCTTGAACAAAGGTACCTCAGTGTGTGTTGTCCCGTCCCTGGAAAGCTCCCTGGGTGGGATAGGGTGGGGGCCTTAGAAAATGTCCGTTTCCCTCCTGGCCACTTTGGTTCTCTGAGACTGACATTTCCTGCCCTCTCTCGTCCTCACAGTTCTGGAGGTGGGACTTAGCACACCCACTTGACAGACGAGGAAATGCAGGTTCAAAAAGGAAATGTGACTTTTTCAAGGCAAGCCGAGAGATCAGGTTTAGTTTCTCTGGTCCAGACCTGCCCTGGTCTTTCCGGAAAGAGGGAGGTGAGAGCCCAGGTGAACTGGCTGTTATTTGTCACTGGCCAGTACTCTTTCTCTGAACTCCAGGGTAAATGGGGACGGCCCCAAGAGGGGACGAGTGAGTGTGAGTTCTTTTGGTGGCGAGCTCCACACTTAGCTATTCACATGCATGAGCTCAGTTTTTCCCCTTAGGTACCCCGAGGGGGCTGGGTTTTATTATTCCACCTTTTCAGATGAATAAACTGAGGCATTGAGAGAAGTTAGGTGTGTTTACAATGCCCTTACCAGGATTTTCAAGACAGCCCAGCTCAAAGGGGCCCAGCCAAGTGCAGGCCCCTTCCAGCCCCTCCATGTTAGATTCATCTCGTATGTGGGCAGGGGCTCTGTCGGGGCACCGGGGGCTGTGTGACGGTACCCCTCAATGTGTGCCTTGAAGAACAGTGTGTGGGGACCTGCTTCATTGCCAAGGAGGCATGGACAATGCAGATGCCACCTCTTGTCGCAGATTTGGGAGGCAAGGCTGCGTTTTTAGGACACCAGGGAGCCCTGCTATAAAGCAGCTTGTCTGACCATAGAAAGTCCTTCCTTGTCTTCTGTTTTTTTTTTTTCATTTTCCTTTTTGTTCCCTTTCCTTCCTCTCTTTCCTTTTTGACCGCTCTCCTTCCTTTGTCTCCCACTGTGTTTCTCTGTGCTCTGTCCCCATCCCCCGCCCCAATCAGCAAAGATCCCAGGCTCTTCAGAAAAGAGGGCTTAAGAGGTGGAGGAGGAAACTGCTCAGGTTCAGTCTGAACAACAACTAGTTTCAGGGTCTGCGTGGGGCCTGGTGCTGGGTTGGGCTGTCCGCCATGACAACCTGCATACGGGGTATGTCATTGTCCTTGTTTCGCCGGTGGGCACACGGAGGTTCCAGACGCTGGTGGTCGGGCCGTGCACCTGGGGCTCAGCACCCGCCCCGCTCCTCTCACATGACCACGGACACGTTCAGTGTGTTGGGTCGGACTTCAGGTCAGCTTGTGTGGCACCTTCTGCGTCTGGCTGACCACTTGGCGGCCCGGCCAGCCCTCGCTCAGTGTCAGCTCGCCTGGTGTTGAGACCTGCCCTGCTGCGTGAGGACTGGGGTGGGGGAGGAGTCCAATGGTTCCTCTCTGTACAAATTAGCCGGCCAGTCAGCACTTGCCTCCATCCCCACGGCAGCAACAGGAAAGACAGGAGCCACAGTAATTACCTTTATGTCTTGGGCTCTGGTCAGAGTTGTTCCCAACTGTCAGGGTGACAGATCGCTCTCTCGCACAGTGGCCGTTGCAACACTTTTCTGTTTTATTTTAAAGATTTGAATGCAAGGAAAAATTCAGCTCCTTTGAGATACCTGTGGTTGACCGGGTGCTGAGGGACCACTCTCGTCCCCAAGGTTTGGTGTTGCTCCACCTTTCCTCGGGCTGGCGGAGCTCATGCTCTGATGTAAACTGTCTTCCAGGATCTTAAAATAGCTTTTAACCAAGTAGTGGTGATTCACCTCTGGATGGGACAGCAGAACTAAGAGATTAAGATTTACAGTTCCTCCTGGCCCAACTCGCCTTGCTCCCCTCACCTCCTTCCCTGGCTCCCCGCCCTGCCTTCTTCCTCCTCTCCCAGCCCCAATTAGCGGGCGGGAGGGGCTGCTTGGTCATGTGCCCTGCTGTGGGTGGTCTAGGTTCTTGGGAGCTTTTTCTCTGTGCATCTCTCTAGCTCTGGGGCGATGGGCTGCTGACATAAGTGGGAAAATCTTCCCAGCAGATTTCAAAGCATTGGAGACTCAACTGTTAATGGTGAATTGAAAAGAAAAAAAAAAAAGAAGAAAAATATCCCAAAGGCAGTATCCTCTGACCTCCCTTCCCCTAACCCCCAACCCCCAGCATTCAGAGTCCGGGTTCGCAGGCTTCCGAGTCACTAGACTTTGCTCTGACTCCTAGGAGGAACATGGAAGGGAGGAAGGAAGACGCTGAACACTTGTTGAGAGCTTACTCTGTGCCATGTGCTTTCTTTGTGCCCGCAGTCTGTGTCACTCTGGGCCACTAATAATAGTGATGGTGACGCTAGCAAACACATATGGCAGCGCTGTGTGCAGGAAATTGTTCTCAGCGCTTTGCATGTACTAGTGAATTTTCACAGCAGTCTTATCAACTGGGAACCATTGTTATCTGATGTTACAGTAGAGGGTTTTGAAGCACAGAGATGTTAAGCAACCTGACCAAGGTCACACCGTTCAGAGGTGATGGAGCCAGGAACCAAACCTAAAGAGTTGGACTCCAGGGTCTGTGCTGCTGTCCATTTATGTTTTCAGACTATAAATTATGTAATAGGGATAAGTCTCCCCAGACTTTTGGAGCTGCTGGGGGATGTTGAATGGAGGCGGTGGCACCTCCAGATCTCAACTTTAATCCCAGCATGAGCACACTTCTCCCCAGCATGCCTCCATGGGTGAGAGCACGTGGTGGGGACCACCTCTGTCAGACTAGGGCTGGGAGGAGGGCATGTGTCACCATGACACACAAGCAGACCCTCTGCCCTGGGGAAACGACACCGTGGGGCACAGAGGAAGAGGTTCACAAAGTAAATCTGAGGTGGCTGGGGACAGATTGTTATCATCTAGCGTTGCCATCGCTGTCACCATTTCTTAGCAAGGAGCTCTAGTTATTGGTATCGAATTGGTGGGAAGTATGTGCTCACTACACAACACACTCTCTGTGGTCCTTGCTCCATGGGGGGGGGGCTTCCACATCCTATCCATCCCCCTTTTGGTCGCCCCAGTTGGTGATGTTATTCTAGCCAGTGAGTGGGTGAGTGGGGATGTGGAGTGGAGGTGCCATGCCTACCAGGGGCAGGATTATGGCCCTGAGCTTGGGCAGAAGCGAGCAGCGTTCTGTCTGGCCAGGGGATACTCCAGGCCCGTGTGTTCCCTGACAGACATTCGCATGCACTCTGCTTTGGTTCATCTTTTTTCATTTTATTTGCCTCTTGTTGAATCGTCCCTCCTTCCCACAGTTACATGGAGTGGATGTTGGTATCCACTTTCCCAAGGATGAAGCAGAGGCTGAGTGGCCCTGGGGTCCACCCCAGGTCACATGCAAGACACTAGGGTCTGCATTTCCCTCCAGCTCTGCCGGTGGTTCCACCACTCGCTGGTTCTCTCTCTTCAAGCAAGTGGCTGCTCCTCCTCTCCCTTCTCCTACCTGTATCTTTCCAGTCTTCAGCGGAACAGGGAGGGCGAGGAACGGGCCTCTTGGATTGCCGAGCCCTCCTCGGCGATTATAACTGCGGCTCCCAGTGCCAAGTTCCCAGTCTGCTTGGCCGTTGAGGGTGCTGAGTTTGGAACTGAACACAGCAGCCCCTTTGGAGTCGAAATTTGGTTTCCTCTTGGAAAAAGGCTACTTCCTGATTGCTAGAGAAAGAGAAGAAAGTCTTTAAAGGGCTCTGGCGTTCCTGTTGGCCTCTAAAGCATCGGCCTACAACATTTTGATGATTTAAGTGTCGATGGATTAAAAACATGTGGTCTGTGTTTTCCCTGATTTCAAATGCATGTTGAACTTAAAGGAAATTTAGGAAAAAAAAAAAAGTCAGAGACACCGTCTGGATTTTACTCAATGCTTTGACTTTGAAAACTTGGAACTAGGTATTTGCAGAGTACAGGTTCCAAAGGGGCCCTCTGGAAATGTCTTCAGTGGCCTGGAGGCAGACAGAACTTGTGTGGGTCCCAGATGGCCCAGGAACCCATGTAGGTTGTCCTTCTGCAGCTCTGCACACTGGGAAATGCCTGAGGTTTGAGAAGAAAAATACAGCTTCGATTTTCTCTCTTCCAGAGACCCCTTCCATCCTAGTATTGCCCAGGTACACCAATATCCAGCCAGTCAACATTTATGAAGCGTCTATTCAGCACCAGTGGATTCCTTGCTAAGCTCCTAGTTGCTGTTCTTTCTTACCCCACGCTCTGTGCACCTGAGCTACTCACTGTTCCTGCCTCTCCAGCATCTCCCGTGCCTTTCCCCATCATTAGCCACCCAAAGCTTATCCATTCACATCCCAGTATTCACTGCAGGGCTTTGTCCGAATCTGTGCTCCGTCAACACTTGGGAGGGATGTCGGAGGACTCACAGAAAGATTAGCCTCCTCCGGATCCAGGACTTGTGATGAAATCCATAATTGCTCCACTTGAGAGTCAGCATGTGGAGCTGTGTGAGCAGAGGGATGCTGGCGTTTGCTCCACCGCGAAGCTCCGCCCATGATTTTTGGAGAGTTTTCTCTGGCCCCTTCCCTCTGGTGCCTTGTTTACTGCAGGCAATGATTTTACTTAATAGAATAGGGGAGGAATTCTGCTTTCATGTGGTTGGGGAGCAGAGGCCCACCGATATCTGTGGAGTTTTATGGCCAAGCTGGCGAGTTGGTAGATGTGTTGGGAGAGCCCCGCTCCAACAGCTCTCTGGGGACAAGGCCTGCAAGTAGCTCCTGCCAGTCAACGCGTAATGATTTCAATCTTTCCACTGTGTAAATAAACAGGATTGTTCAGGAGTTCTCCTTGGCTGCTGTTTTGGCCCCTGCATCTTAAAGGCTTGTAGACAATCCAGCTGGAATTTTCGGCAGAGGCAAAGGAACCGACATTTGAGAAGTGATGGCTGTACATTTGAGAAGTGACGGCTGTGCGCGGGCTTCGTGGGTGACATTTACATAGGTAATTCTGTTAAACCCCCATGCCAACCCCAAATCGATATCATCCCCCATTCAATGTATGAGGAAATGGAGGTTCAGAGAGAGAGAGAGAGAGCAAGAAATGTGTGGGGATCAACAGGACAGTGAGGGACCTGAACTCAGGTCTGGGGGCAGCTATTGACTCCCTCATTGCCTCGGTCACCTTACAGCATCCCTACAAGATCAATGTTTTTGTAAGACTTGTGTTTTCCCTTGGTAAATAAATAACACGTGTTCTTTTCTGTACAGGAACGTGAACATTTAGACATGTGTAAAGAAAATTAAAACACCTGTATACTTGCCACCCAGAAAAATACATGTAAGTGTGTTTTATGTTCTCCTGATGTTTAGACAGATAAGTAGATAGATCTGAAAGAAGAGATGACCTTACAGACACACATACTGCTGGCTAAAAAAACCTTTCAAAACAACACTGAGAAAATAGAGTAGATTCTGTTTTAAAGGTTTGTTTATTTACTTAACATTACGATGTTATTAACCCTATTTCCCATATGAGGCACTTGAGGCTGAAATGACTCATCTACATGGAGCGATAGGACCTACTTTCCTTCCTAGCCCCTGCTTTTCTCCTTTCTCTGTCCCCATGTTCAGGTGCAGGTACTTTTGGGGGCGTAAACCACTGGTCCATTCGCGTTTTCCCTATGCCCTGGATTGCAGAAGGTCAGTTCCAGTCCTCACTTGGTGACTCACTAGTTATATGGCCTTAGGCAACTCAGCATTTGGTTTCTCTCATCCACAAAATGGGTACATTTTGATTGAAAGTTCTAGTGAATCTAAAAGTGTCTGGTCAAGCGCTCTCTACAGACCATCTTTCCAGCTTTGGGAACATGGTAGACCATAAGTTTGGGTTTTGAAAGCTAGTTTTGCCACTTATTACTAGGAAACCTTGGGAAAGTCATTTCACCTGTGTGTCAGCTTTTAGATCTGTGACATGAGAACAATGATATCTGCCTCATGGAGCTGTTGTGAGGGAAATAATAATAATAATAATAATAGATATTTACAGAGTACTTGCTGGATATCATGGGTATATTGACATCTTTGCAAGTGTTCATCTATTTAGTGCTCACAACAACTCTATGAGATTTAAAAAATGATTATTATCCCCATTTTACAGGTGAGGAAACTGAGACAGAGTTAAGAAACTGAGGACTGAGGAAATGCAACTAGGAGAGTTGATCTGAGATGCATGGAGACCCTTTGAAGCTGGAAACTATTTTTTTTATACAAGACTCAAGCCAGACTTCTGGCGAAGGCAAGCTGGTTTAGGGCATTTTTCTCTATGATTGTTCCTCAAAATGTACCCCAGCCAATAAAAAATGAATCAACTTTCTGCTATCCTAAAAACAAAGACAAGTCACAGTCCCAAACCATAGAACATGATGCGTATCCTCTAAAACCTGTGAAATGCAAACCAACAAGGGGGTACCCAGAGCTGGTCCCCATCTCCTTGGACCTTGAGCAGGAAACACATTTCCCTAAGAGTAAGTGACCCAGGTTACAAGGCATAGCCTATAACCCATTGATTATGACAACATCATCTAGGCATGGGCAGGCAGTATGCCTGGGGAGACACAGTTTGACATCATGCCATCACGGGGTGGTGGAAGTACAGGAGAGAGTAAGCTAGCATGCCATTTTTAGTACCTTGGACCAAGGTTCCTGGGTGGAGGAAAGTGCCGGCTATGCAGCAATGTGGAGGAGGACAGAAAGGCAGGAAGTGCCAACCAAAGGCAGAGACCACATGGGAAAGGAAATTAGATGTAAGAATAGAGGGGTTCCAACAACAGTTTCTGTCCATGTTTGTGATGTTCTCATTCATTATTTTTCCCCCTCTACCCCAAGTCAACACATGGCTAGCTCCATTCAATACAAAAAGTTACACAGAGGAACCAGCCTGTGACCCATCACACTATACAAATAAGTACAAACATGGAGGGGGAAAAAAATCCCTCATCAAAAGTCAGATAAGAGGAATTTATAGCATATATTGCTCAATAAAATAATGGGAAAATTTAGACAAATACTTCTCTCTAACATTGAAAATATTAAAGGATGTATGATTTTTTTAAGATAAAGCACAGAGACGAAATTATAAAGCAACACAAGGGGATGGAAAGTGAGCTGGCAGACCTCAGGAAAAAGTTAATGAAAAAGAAAAATGTTATGCAAATTAAAGCCCCATTACAGTCTTTAAAAATTAGAATCAACATGATGGAAAACATCACCAAGGACAAGACAGCCAGGCTAAGTCTAACAGGCCCCACTGGTGTTTAGAACAGGGCATTCGTCATAGGAAAAGTCTGCTGTTCATTGAAAGAACAGTTGGGATTCCTAACCCTGTTTCCCTAAATGCCAGCTATGTTCCCCAGTTATTGTGTCAACCCAAAACACCCCCCCCACACTTTCAAAGTACAAGGATATGAAAATGATTTATAATAGGCAAACAAGAGAAATATGATAAAAGCACACATTTGTCTCTTTTTGGAAAGAGACCGGAATAAATGACATGGAAAAATATTAAGTGATATAATTGAAGAAAACTTTATTGAAATACGTAAGTAAAGGGCTTACCAGAAGGTACACCATGTCCCAGAAAAATGTGATGCAGAATGGGCAACACTAATGTATACTCTTGAGAAAATATTGAATTTCAAGAGTGAGCAAAGAATTCCATTGGCTTCTAGGAGAAAATGCAATTTTAAGGTATAAAGGAGAAAAATAGTCAGAGTTGCCTTAGAATTTTCCATGACTATAGTCAACGCCAGAAGGCTAACACCTACAAGGTGGTGGAAGTAGTAGAAACAACAGGTGTGTTCCAAGAATTTGAAGTCAGGTTATATTGTCCTTCAAATATAAAGGTTTCAGAAATATTGACAAACATCCACAAACTTGCAAATAGTAATACCTATGAGCTTTTTAGGGAAAATAAATACGGTTCAGTTCCCCAACTGAATCCCTAATTTATTTCACATTTTAAATCTAGACATCATAAAGATAAACTAAAATAATCAGGAACAAAGATATCGTGGTTCGATGGCAAATATCATAGTCATTAAATACAGGACTTGGACTGGCCAACTGAAATTTTGTTCACTGAACAAAATGTAAAGAACAAAATGTAAATATTGTAAAGCAAGCAAGACAATAGTAACACAACTGAAAAGAGTTGAGAGGTAGGGAAGGGGAAGCACATGGTGTTCATTTCCTCCCCCTTCATAGCAGGGGGTTAATAGTTTAAAATTAAAATGTAATTTAAAGATGACTTCAACTCAATGTGTGCTATAATCTCTTTTCTTAATTTAGAAGATCTTTTAAGAAGGAAATCATATCCCATGTAGGGTGGATGGCAATATGCCTTCCAATTTTACTTTAGTTTCTTTTTTCTTCCATTAAATTCAAAGGAAAAAGAATTTAGTACTCTGAAATATTAAAAATAGTGTGCATAATGTATTCCTATTTTTGTCCCCTTATCTTTCTCTCATTTTATCATCTCTTTGTCCTTTTACCTATCGTTGTATGTAGAATAATGGCTGGAATGCTGTTTACTAAATATTGATGACCATTGTTTCTGAGTGGTGGAATTTCAGATAATTTTTTTTTTACTGGTTCTTTTGTACTTTTTTTGGTAATGCTGGAACATTTTGGCAGTGATCATGTATTATATTTATTAAGGAAATAAAATCAGTATTCTAAAAAACAACAGCAAAGCTATCACAATGGAAGAAAAAGGCAAAACTAATCTTGTTTTATCTCCATTCTAAAGTGGGAGGTGCCTGTCTGGGCTGCCATTCTGTGGGCTTGAATTCTAATTGTGGCTGTAAATGACCTTACCTATTCCCAGCATCTTTTCCCGAGAAGATCTGAAGAGCTTTATAGCTCAGGTTAAGTCTAGAAGAAATGGAACCGCACAGAGGGATAAAGGACAAGTGCACACACATTTAAGTGAGTTATGAAAGACAGATTTGTTTAACTACAGTGAGATAATACTACAGACTGCGATGCCCCTTTCCTTGGGAATTGTCAGACATGGAGGCAGGTATGACTAAAGTAAATGCACCTGTTGTGACTCATTTAAATACTTCCCAATATTATTATTACCCCAGAATAATAATGTGCAGTTTAAGTCTAGTATTATATAATGTTCCTTATTTGTACTCTGTTAAACACTTTCACATGTATTCTCCCAATAACAATCTATGGGAAAGGCAATATCACACCCATTTTACAGGTTAAGAAACAGAGGTTCAAATGACTTGCACAGGAGTTTAATTCTCAAGCCAGACATCTGAACCAAGATCTTGATTTGTAGATGAATGTGTGGAAACCACAATGTTAGGTATGGACTTTAGAATTTATTTTCTAAGCCAGTGGTTTGTTACTTTATGAGCCCAGATACACCGAGGATATGTGATAGCCCCTCTCTCCATCCACGTCATCTGGATGGCACGTCCTCCATTCTACTTATCGAAAATGGTATGGGTGACCTGGACATGGGCTCACAGGGCCTTCCATTGCCCTGGAAACCGTGGTTAGTTCAGGGAAGGACAATGACTGTGGGTGGTCCATGGGAGTGAACACTGGGACTTTTTCTGGTGTGACTAATAAAGAGGGATGCTATTTTCTGTGAACATAACAGCAGCATGGATGATGCAAGCCTGTACTTGCTAAGGACCACATAGGGATCCCAAGAATAAAAGCAACACAGAGGAAAACAGAGCCAAGAGGTGGCTCTAGATGGTCCTGTCGCACTGTCGAAGCTCCCGGATCCGGCCATGCCTGAGTCTATCCAGCATGGACTTGGAGATACACAAGGCGACTCCTTTTGCTTTAGACTGTACATGGACTTGGGGATACACAAGACTCTGTTTGCCTTATTGAGTTGGCTTCTGGTCACTTGAGGCTGCCTCTAGAAATACCACGCGAGACAGAGCAGAGGTGGTAACTAGATCTTCTGACCTTCAGTGTGGACTCCTTCCAGCAGACTCCTTGGGATACCATGCGATAAACTCACACACCATGTCCGGCCGTCAGGACGCCACTTTGTGTGTGGAAGAGGAAGGCTTCCTCACTCACTTTGAACCCTGTGTCTCAGGGTAAGGCTTTCCCATGAGAACTGAACTGCAATAGATGAATGAATCACAACTAAAAGGTTGTCACTTGGACAGTTTTGTTTTAAATGATCTAAATTAAAAGGAATGGTCTTTCCCTTTTAATGTGCATGTAAAACCATTGCACTTTCCTGCTTAACAACATTAACTCCCATTCTCATTATCAGAGTCATAAAAATGAGTGAGGTGACAGTGTCTTCTTAAAATGCGAAGTGTTTTACGCCAGAAGTTATGAGAAATTGGATGGGAACTCTCCCTCTCTGCAGGTATAAAGGGTGACTTTCTTTCTTTCTTTTGGTATTTTCCACAATTATGATTCAATCTTCTTGCCTTAAAAACAAAACAAGAATAGTTACATATACCATTAGCCAAAGGAACCAAGAAAACACACACACACACACACACACACACACACACTCCTGCATTTTTATAGAGACAAAGAGGAGGCAGTGAGCTGTTCAAAAGGAAAGTTATAAATGTAATGATAGGAAGATCATGTGATGCACATTAATTCAAAAGGGCCTCTTTATTGGATTGTGGTCTGATTGTGTTTACAAATATATAGCCAGAAGGCTTTTAATTTGGGGGCAATTTCATTGTTCATAGATATATACCAGGCTACAGACTTACATCTATGAAATTATGTGCTTATGTGTTTTAAATGAGATACAGTTCCTCTCCTTTAATGCAATAATATTCCTATTTTATGATCTACGGTTGCCCAAAGTTGGGGCAATTTTATAACAATCTTATTTGAAATATCATAATAGATGAAAGATGTAAATAATGTGATGTTTAGAGACCCAGCTGAAATTTGAATTCATCCGAATTTAGCAGTGGCTGGAGCTAACAAGCACAGACTTTATTAAATCGCACGAATTGGGTTCTTCTTGCCTTTCCAACTTCTCGCCTCCTTGCTGTTTATTTTTCTTTTAAGCCCAAGTTCAATAAATAAACCCAACTAACAATTAAAAAGTCCCCAAATGATTCTAGATTGAAAAATTCAAAAATAGCCTGGCTGGCACTGCACTTGCCGTGAAGTTTGATTAAATTCTCTAATTGCATTCGAACGGGCGGGGAGGGTCACGATGCGTTGGTGCTTTTAGCACGAGCCGCCGATGAAAAACTTCAATTACCACTAAACATGGAAAATGTTCATAATAGATAAACGCTCTTCTTATTTGAGAGCTGCCTTTTAAAAATGACGTTGCTGGTTTGGGTGAGAGGCTATTCCATTTCCTCTGGTTCTCTGTGGGTCGATCTGCACCCCTGCCCCTAACCTAGGAAGCGCCTTTCTCCTCTGGGGACTCCCGTTGCCAGTCCCTGATGTGGCTGCAACAGCTCTTCTCCTAGCCAGAGACCGGACACCCTGGGGTAGGGATGATGGAGTCTGGAAGTTTCTTGGAGAGAAGGAAGAACGAAGACTGAGGAAGGCGCTAGTGGGTACGTTTGGAGCAGCTCTGGTGTCTGCTGTTGATTTGACTCTGATGTGGAAGGTGGCTGAATTAGGGGCAGGGCGGAGTGTAGGAAAGATGGTCAGAGAGCTGACAGTTCCAGCACTGCCGTGAACCCGGCACGCCTCCATCTTCCGGGAAAATGCATACTCCTTGCACGGCCCAGTTCAAATGTCATCTTTTCCAGGAAGCCTTCCATCTCTCTCTGCTCTGTGCTCCCAGGATGCTGTGTATCCTCTACTGTGGCATGGTCTGCATTTGATGCCGTCATTGCCCAGATCACCTCCTGCCTCCCCCCGCATCCTTGAGAGCTCCCTGGCGTCCGAGCTCATTGTTGGTTTTTTTTTGTGTCTAGCCTGGTCATTGCCCCTCTGTATCTCCTCCGCTGTATCTCTCCTCACGGGAAGGCAGGGGCTTTAGAACCACACAGACCTTGAATCCTGCCCTGCCAATATTTAGCTGGGCAGATGGCTTCACCGTTAGAGCCTTGGTTTCTCCATCAGTGGAGGTGGGATAAGTCTATATCTAAAATTGCTGAGCAGGGTTAATGGAAATAAATAGAAAAGGTTAAGGTAGCTAGTAGGTGCCAAGAGCACGTGGTAGATACTCAATAAATACTACGTTATTTCCTTTCTGCTTCATTTTCCTTAATTCACTCTTTTTCTTCCCAATTTCCTGTATTGTAACCACCACTGCCATCACTGTCACCGTTTAAGGGTACTTACTAAGTGCTGGGCACTCTGCGGAGGGCTGTACATAGACCATCTCATTTAATTCTCCATCCTGTAGGCTCCCCTTTTCCTTCCTCTCTCGGCTTCAGTTTCTCCAGCTCCTGGGCTCGATGGCTTCTTGTATGCGCCCCACGGGGTATGGGGGACCCAGCCCAGCAGGCTTGCTTCAGGCTCAGTGACAATCCCGACTACAGCCTTGGCCTCATTTTCTGATGGGGCTGAACCTGTACTTTTGCTGCCCAGAGACCCAATGTCCGCTGCATCAGAGAAGCCATGGTGTCTTCTCAAAAGACTGGACAGATGAAGCAGCATTGCCTCGAACTGCAGTGCTGCCCAGCCACTGCTCCATCTCGTTTGGTCTCTGCACACCTTTCTTTTTTTTTTTTTTAAAGATTTTTTTTTATTGGGGAATTGGGGGGATGGGAACAGCGCTGGGGAATTGGGGGAAGGGGAACAGACAAGTTGCTATCCTTTTGTTCTTCAGTCTAGTTGTGGAGGACATTGCTTCACTGGCCCAAGTTGGCACCATCATTGCGCTCTTCCTGGGTGAGGCACATCAGTCACTGGCTTCTGGACGGCCGCTCACTGTGGCTGCTGGCCGCTCACACTGGCTGCTGGCTACACACGGTAGCCCATGGAAACCCACTGCCACAGGGGCTGTAGCCTACGCTGTCGCGGTGACTCACGGCAGCCCAGCTCCAGGTTGAGCTGTTGTTCAGCATCTTAGCTGTAGAGGGCAGTGTCACTGGCCCTCATATGTGGGATCCGAACCGGGGACGTCTGGTGTCTCAAGCCAGTTCTTAACCAATGCGCCACTCGGCCGGCCCATCTGCACCCCTTTCTTGACAGCCTCCCCCTGGCCTCCTCGCCCTGGGTGCCCAGGGTTCTGAGCCTGTCTGACGCCCTCAGCAGGCTGGTTTCTGCAGATTCCCTCGGGCCTACCTGAGCCCACCCAGGTGTGACACGTTCCCTGGGTCCTCTCCTCTATTCTTTCTACCACCCTCCATCTCTTCCCACTTTTGCAGCCCTCCCTGTCACCCTTCTCCTTCCTCCATTTTCTCTTTTCTCCCCCTTCTCACTGGCTGTAACTAA
Organism: Hipposideros armiger; assembly: GCF_001890085.2. NCBI lineage: Eukaryota > Metazoa > Chordata > Mammalia > Chiroptera > Hipposideridae > Hipposideros > Hipposideros armiger. The sequence goes on from NW_017731393.1 coordinate 5,334,871, forward strand.
ATTAGGGAATTTTTAGTGGCAGGTCCTCCCATGTCACATGCACAAGACAGGGCTGCTGCCGTGGAGGAGCTCAGGCCTAGCGGGGAAGACAGAGGCATGACTACAAAACCTTCTGTGCGTAGAGGCCAGATACATGCAACGTCCTACACATCGATTCAAATGACCAAAGCTCCAGGTCGGCGTGGGTGAATCTGTTTTGTAGAAACACGTGAGGGCCGGCGCGGTGGGGATCTTATTCAATACAGGTCAACAGGAGGACATGACACCTCATGACCTGAGGCTGCATTACGCGGGGCTCAGAGTTTAGAATGAGGGGGGTGGGAGCACGACTCCTTGCTGCAGTTTTCTGTATGCCTCAAGCAGTGTGCTCACTTCAGAGTGGGAGCTGGGGTACACTAAAGAAGCAAGTGGTAGGACAGTTATAGTAAGGTGATGAGTGGGGAGGGGCTGGGCATCTAGTCACATGTACAAGAGGGGAATGATTGAATGACGGGAGACATATGAGCAGGTGTCACCTGGAGAAGTACATGACATGGCCTACAATTTTCGGGGGGCTGCCTGAAATAGAGGGCAAGCGAATTCAGTAGGGCTTGAGATAGCAAAAACAGTAGACACCCCGATAGGAAGCTGACTTTGGCTCAGGCTAAGGAAGCACTTTGACACCAGCTAAGCTGACCCCACCAACCCTTGTCTGAGGTAGGCAGTCCCCTGACCTGGGAGGGCCGTCCTAGGGGACGTTGGGCAGATGGTTGGCATCACAGGCCTGGACTTCGAGTCCTTGCCTCCCAGCCTTTCCATTGCTGGTAGCTTTGTGAGCCAGATCATAGCACGTGCTCCCACCCTCCTTCCCTCCCTCCCTTGCCTGAGGCCAGAACAGGTTGGCTCTCCCGACACCAGGGAGCTGCCATCCCAGGGCCCACAGCTTCCCCAGCAAGGACGCGCACATCCTGTTGGGTCAAGTTTTGTGTTGGACGTTGTAATTTGCTGCCTTCTCTTCTGAGTTCACCTAACTCCCCTAAGTATTATACTCTCAGGTAATGTTGAGAGTATTGGGTGAGCCACACAGGTCCACCTGCACGGAAACCTTCAGACCACCCCGAAGGAGATCTGGGGGAGAGCTCAGCTGGGTCTCCTTGTGAAGGCTCTGTGACAGATGCAGGCTGCCCTCCCCCAGGCCCTGGTTCTTCTCTTCATTTCGTCTCTGCGTCAGTGTTGCCCACTGGACCCCTGCGAGTCATGCTGGTTCCCTCTCTCTCTTCACCCATGGCCAGTGGAGCCCCCCAGGCCATGGCTTCTGTCTCCCAGGCCCTCTCACGTCTCTGACCCCCTCTCCTTCCCCACGGCCCATATCTTAGTGTCCACCTGCCCTCAGTCTCTGCTCAGCAGTCAGAGGCCTGAGAGGGGTCTTATCGGGCTAAAACAGGGTGTCAGTAGGCTTTGTTCCTTTCGGAGGTTCTGGGGGGACAATCCGTCTTCTTGACTTTTCCATCTAGAAGCCACTAATTCTTGGTGTGTACGTCTTTCCGCAGCCTCAAGTCAGCAGCACAGCACCTTCAATCTCTTTCTGATTCTGACCCTCCCGCCCAGCTCTTTTGAAGTGTTTACATTGGACCCACCTGAGTTGTCCAAAATAGTCTCCCCACCTCAAGGTCCTTAACGTAATGCCATCAGCAAAGTCCCTTTGCCTTCCACAGTGACATTGTCACAGATTCTGGGATTAGGATGTGGGCATCTTTGGGGACCGTTATTCTGCCGACCACCAGACTGCACTACCATGCCTACAGAGGTACCACCTTGAACCCCACACTGGGTCTTCCCCAGGCTTTTAGCTCTCGTCTCGTACATGAGGACAGGCCTGGCGCACGGCGTGGTCTGTGACCTAGTCCCTGCCGGCCGTTCTTTCTCTGCAGAAACCACGTCCTGGGACTCGGTACTACCCACGGTGCCTTTCACTACCCAGTGTCTTCTCCTGTGTCCATTTCTGCCCAGAAGCTGCCCTGTGGCTTTCCCTGGAGCCTCTCCCACCTGACAGCGGCCCATCCGTCACGGTGCTGCCACCACCGTAACCACTGTGCTGGTGACTCAAGCCTGGCCTCAGTGGCGATGGGGCCTGTGTCCTGCACCCATCCCCCTAGCCCGCTCTTACTCCAGGGTGTTTGCCTGATCAGATTTCCCCACTGACCCCTCCCCCACCATGTCCTGAGCTATGTAAAGCCTCAGCTGGTCATGTCTAGAGTGGACAAGTGACCACACAGCGGATCCACATTTCCAACGTTGAAGTCAGCCAGGGCTGAGACTATGGAGACCCCACCCAAGTGACCTGCGTGCTGTGCCCTTAGACTGACATCCCTCTTCACGCCTTAAGTTAATCCCTAGGAGCTCTGTAGATAAAGACCAAGTCCCCCACCTTGGCTCTCGGGGGCTGCACGACCTCCTTATAGCTCTTTGTTCAGCCTCACCTGAGGCCAGGGTCGCCCTCGCTCTCTCTCCAGCTACTCAGGCCGTCCTGTAACCCCTCCCGTCTGTGCCTCAACTTTGGCTCACGCCTCTTCCGTCCTGTGCGGGAAGGCTTTGTCCCCTGCTACGTTCACCAGGCTCTCATCTACTTGTTCCTCAGGAACACATCAGCTCAGATTCTGTCCCTGGGGGAAGACTTCCCTCCGGATGAAGTCAGACACTCACTGATGGGTGTTTGTAGCTCTATGGACCGCTATGCACAGTCCCCTCGTAGTACCTCACGGGGTCTGTACTTGCATATTTATTTGTAGGACTACATGGTGAATTCTGTCTTATCTCCTGGGGAAGCCAGACACTGCAGTGGACACTGTGGTTCACGGCACAGAAGCACTTTCAGGACCAAGGAACTCATTTCCTGGTTCCTGGGATTAGTGGGCAGGGCTGGCTCCGAGCTGTCACTTTCTGGGAATTGCTGTTGGCTGAAGGAAGCTGCCTATCCCAAAGTCTCCCCGTCCCCCTGGGGGGATGTGTGTGTGTGTGGGGGATCCCACATCTGGGAACTGTACCATGTGGAGGTGTAAAGACCTGGCCTCTCATCTCAGTTCAGGACATCTCTAACAGGTTATCCTGGATTCAGAGTTCCCCGTGGATTGGCCCTTGTTGGGGTGCATCACAGTTCAACTTCTCCCCCAGTCCAGTCCTTGTCCACTTGCTCCCTTACACGTGCTATTCCCGAGAGCTCTGCTCAATGAACCTCCTGTGTGTCGATCTCATTCCTTACTTGATTACTTGGAAACCCATCAAGTAACCAGTGATAATGGAATGATTTTAGGGCACAGAGTCTAGAATAGGATTTTGGAGCTGGATCACTTGCTGGCCAACTGGCAGTGGCGATCCCATTACTGGATAAAGGCTGGCATGCTGTAGCAATGCAACCATTAAACCTTCGGCAGCAGGTGGGGTAGGATGGGATACTGGAGGAAAGGATGCACTGGCAGGTGCAATTTCTCTGGCGAGGAGGAGGAGGAGAGAGCAATTAGAAGCATTATGGAATTGGATGCTTGTCGCTGGGGGCAATCGATGGATTGCAGAGACAATGCAGGGCTAAGGGTGATTAAGCACCAATTAAAGGCTAAGTGTGAAGGCTAGAGGGCAAGACATAAAGAGACGCATCCTCCCAGGTCTTGATTGTAAGAGCAGAAGAATGTTCCAGAAGTAGAATTCTCAAAGCCTACAGGTCTGCTATGCTAGTCAGATCCCGAATCAGGAAGCAGTGGGCCTCATCACACTTGAGCATCTCCCTCCCTCTCCCCAGTCCATCATGCCTTGCTTCCTTATGCTAAATTTTACTGCTGGCGAAATGGGGTGGTGCATCCCAGGGCAGCTACCTGGACCAGTAGAGAGCTGGCCAGCAATAAGAGGAACACAGAACAGGAAGTAGAGGGGAGGATGGTGTGTATTGAAGCGGCCATGACACAGAGCTGCTGCAGTGGCTATCGTGCGTCCCATTAACCTTCCTCTTGTAAGTTTTCCGAGGCGAAAGAGACCAACCAGAATCCTGGAACAGCTGATCCTTGATAGAGTGAACTTAGTATTTGAAGCTAATGGGTTCAGGTGGCCCAAAGGGTGGACTGTAGTGGATGCTGTGTTGAGCCGCCCAGGTTAATTTTTCAGGTGTCTGGAGTGTTGGCTAGGTTATCCACCTCTGGACATTTCCCTCAGCCCAGAGAAGCTTCCTCGCCCAAGGTGACACACCCTCGTCTGGTTAATGCCAGGGTACAAAAACTCAGCCCCCTTGCCTGCATTTGGGACGTCTCTGAAGGTCCATTCTAGATTCAGAGTTGCTGGTGGTGACAGCTGCAAGCTCCCCTCGCAACCAAATCACAGCTTCACATTTTCCTTGGCCCAATCTTTCTTTCCTCAACTCTTTCCCTACCACTCCTGACGTGTTGTTCTCAGGAGCACGCCTCAAAAAGCTTCTACCTGCAGCTCTCAGAGTCTCAAAGTCTGTTTCCCAGGAAACTGGACCTGTGCACACATTCAGGTCTGGGCGCTTGTTCCCTCCATGTCCCTGTTGGCTGAGTCTCTGAATACAAGGTCCTTGCTCCCTGGCAGGGGCCCTGTTCACTGTCCCCAGGCTCCCCGAGGATGCTGCTGTCCTTCTGGGCCTGCCTCCTGTCACCTTCTTCCCTGACACGTCCCCACCACCTATCTCTGTACTTTTCAAGAGCCGTGGGCCCCAGCCTCTCCTGCCTGGCCAGCCTGATACAAAAATGAGACCCGGTTTTGTAGGACAAAGAGGAGAGGAGATGGGGTGTTGACTTGCTGATGGAGAGCACACAGGGCACGGACTCAGTGAAGTCCCTGTGAATGGAGCCTGTTTCCTCTGTCACTTAGGAATCATTTGCCCCCAAAATCACACTGTTGAGGAATGATGAGAAAGAGGGAGTGGTGCCTGGGCCCCTTCCCTTTCTAAAGACCTCTGAGCAGGCGGCTGGGTCCCACCGGGAGGGCTGTCAGTGGATTTTGTTAGCTTCTCCTCAAGGCGCCTGGAGTCCACTCTGAGTTGCAGAGTTAATGGCTTGGACGCCAGACCATAGTTAAACATCTTTTTCCATGGTTTAGATTTGGTAAAGCCCCAAGTGTGGTTGTTCTTAAAGGACACCCCTCTGCTAATTTCCAAGCCTCCTGTGCTTTCAGGGACCTTTAAACCGCAAGTTTTGGCTCCGCTGGCATGGCACTCACCAAAAGCGGTATTTTGTCAGATGGGTTTGATGTCTGAGAAAGCACTGTAAGCTGCGTTGCTTCTACTCCTTGATGGGACGACTTGCACTTTACTAATCCTGAAAGGACTGCCTAGTGCTGTCCTAAAGGAGTTCAGATCCTTTTCTAAACGCAGACTGTCCAATGTCCTGGTGAGGTTTCAACGTTGGCACAGCAGATTGTCTTTTAGGCCTAATAATTTCCATGCTTACCCTTTCATGAGAAGAAAGAGTATTTTGAAAGAAAATGACTTTTTCTTTCTTCTTCTGGTAGCCTTAAGAGTCTGCATTCTGAAAAGAGAGCAAAGGCAACAAATTATCTTTCCAACTTGTGGCTTTGCTGCAAAGGCCTCTGGGAAGCTCTTTTATACGTGCCTCGCTGTTCTAGCTGACCACATCCTGCAACTCCGCAGGCAGAGCTAGGCCCGAGCAGCCTGTGGCAGAATGTCAAGTCTGCTTCTCATTGGAACACGCTGGTCTGCCTCAGCCACCAGGAGAGAACAGGTCAGGGGCAGCTGTGGCTGTGTTCCGGCTGGCCTGAAGGGGGAGGGATCTGCTGAGAGCTTTCTGGCTTTGCGGAGCTTTCACACCTGCTTGCTCACTCGATCCTCGCAGGATCTCTGTGACATGTGGTCCTCGTGCCATTTTACAGGTAAAGAAGGTGAGAAGTCTCACAGGCCTGCCTGGTGGCGCCAAAGTGCCCTTTCTTCCTCCGCAAACTTCTAGATGGTCCGATGCTCACTGCTGATTGCCTTGGAGAAGGGAGGCTGTTCGGCATGGAGATGGGGGTGAATGTGACAAAGTGGCTCTGGCCTGGGACCAGTCCCCACGTGGCTTCTGAATGTGCTGCGCTGTAAACATGAGGCCTCTTTGTCCAGGGTGAAAAGCTTGCACTCCGGCCGGGTTGCTGGCCCGGCAGGGCTCGCATTGGGCACACCTCTCTGAGCTGTGGCGTTTCTGCCTGTGGCATTGGGCTGTTGTTAGGATGAGTGAGAAAAAGGACATGGTGTGCTCAGCCCCATGCCAGCCGTGCAGCGTACGGTGCTGATTTTTATCATTACATGGAGTAGGAGTCCCCTCTTTCCTTCCTCCCTGGCTGGTGGCCGCTGGAATAAAATCAGACTAAAGATGTCAGAGGCGTCACATGAGTGAGGGGCTTTCAGTCCAACCGCACTGAGAGATGGCATGGAAACAGGCAGACAGAAGGGGCCTGCACTGTGCTGACTCCGCCGGATGGGGAAGTGTGACCCTGTCTGCCTATGTACCCTGGAGAGAGGAGCCAGGGACACTGGGACATTCGGGATCTGGAGGAGGGTGCTTGCCCGCAGGCCGACTGGACCCTGGATTGAGACATCGCAGTGGAACTCACTGGGGTCCATTCGGTAGAGACGGGCTCGACGTCTGAATCGTTACTTCCACAGCCCTGCTCTGTGTGTGTGTGTGTGTGTGTGTGTGTGTGGGTGTGCGCGCGCGCACACACACGTGCGTGCATTCATCTGCAGGCAGGAGACAGGCAGAGTTGAGTTTTGTGTTGGCAAGGTCCTAAGGCTGCTTCTCAGCATGGCCCAAAGGTGACTGTTTCTTCTTCCACCTCTTTCCTTCCGTTCTTTCTTGCCTTTAGCAACCAGTCTGTGTACAACATTTTCCCCATGAAATGTCTGGTGTATTTTCAATCTGGCTGGAAAACATCACCTGGTTAGGGGAGGGGTCTGGCTCACCTGTGTGTGGAGCTCGTAGAGCTGACAGCTTGGAGCTACCTGAGTGATTATCCATCCAGTGCGGATGGGGCCACCAACGAGGAAACTGAGGCACACAGAGACTTAGGAGACCACCAAGAGGTTCACAGCATGTTAGCTGCAGAGATGGGGTCTGAACCCAGAATGTTCTTCATAGAATTTTTTTTTTGAAATTTGAAAAAAAGAAAAATGACAATCGCCTTATATTCCTACCACTCAGAATTAACCATTTACCCTTTTTTCATATGTGTTTGTTATTTTTTATGTATAGAGTTGAAGTTTTCTGCAAGTAACACATGGGTACACCAGGCACTTTAAAAGCAATCAGAGCCCCCAAAATAAATCTACAGCAGCTTCCGTGCCCACTGTTTCCATCCTGGTCCATTTCCTTGGGTACGGAAGTAGCCATCGTGCTGGATTTGATGTCCTTCCTTCCAAGCCATTTAAAAACCCCCCCCCCACACACACACAATATGTATTATTGTTTTTGCATTTAAACCGTTACATATGTACAGAAATGGTATCGTGTATCATATTGCACAGAGCCATCAGCACCTGTTTTTATTTTCTCCAGTGATGGGGTTTTGGGGATGCGTGTTGATGGGCCGGGTCATTTCTCTTGGTGCTGAGCACATCGCTTTGCAGTGTCCCGCCACCTCTTAGGGGTTAGCATGGAGCTGCATGGCGGGCCTTTCGATGAGCTTCTGAAAAACAAACCTGGAAACCAGGAGGACTCTTGTGGCGTGTTTCTGCTCATGACCTGAACTTGCAAGAGGACACTGCGTGAGTCATGTCACCATTCTGTGCCCCAGTTTCCTTGTCTGTTGAAGTCAACTTGCCAAAGAATTGGGTGGATAAGTGTGAAGTTCTAGCATGGTCCCAGCGGCCCCACATCTAAGGGTAGAAGGACGAAAGTTCTTGTTCCCGTCATCAGGCTTGTCTGGGGTGGAATCACCACCCTTCCCCCACCTTGTGTTGCTCTATTTGTGTGTGAGTTATGTCATGGCAATGTCGCACTTTTCTGTGACACCTCAGGATATGGTGTGTCTGCAGTAGGGATGTCACCCCAAGGAGTGGAGAGGGAAGGCTCCCTGCTGAAGGGTGAGGTCATTCACCATGGGACCGGGTGGATCCTCAGATGGAAAAAGTCCCAGGCAGATGGTGCTCATGAAGAGAGCAAGGTATTTTTACAGCAGCTTTAAAAGTGGGGGGCCCTTCCACTAGGGGATAGCTCAAGTGGGAGATGACTTCTCTAAGATTGCAAAGCAAGTTCAAGAGAAGCCCTGAAGTTAAACTCGGGGCTTGGTGCTGTCCTTGGGCTCTTCCCACTCTGCCCATTAGGAAAGAGGACTGCCTGAAGAAACTTCAGTTTGGCTCAGTAGTATGGATTGCTGACGGTGGAACGTCAGGCAGCAATGAAAGACTAATAATGGGTGAAAGATAATTAAGTTTGCTGGGGTAACTGCGAAACCCTTCATACGGGAGGTGACATATGAGCAGTGTTTTGAAGTATGAATAGGAGTTTTTCAGATGAGGTAGGGAAAAGGCCGCTCCAAGCAAAAGGCATCCACGGTCAAAGATGTGCAGGCATAAAAAAAATCAGAGAAGAATAAGGGAACAGGGGATGGTTCAATGTGTACAGAGGGTTTGGGAAAATTGGGAGGCTGGAAGGATAGATCAGGGGTACGAATATATCGTAAATGCTGCAAAGAGCTGTAAGGGAATTAAGACAGGGAAGCTAATAAAATGAGATTTGTGGCCCAGGAAGATCACTGGGCAGACACAGGGTAGAGGATGGATAGGAGGAAATGCAGTTCAAGGAAATGCAGTGGCCAAGGATGCTGTAGCCATGCCAGTGAGAGATGCCAATCACGGGGGGTTAGGAGCAGGGGCTAGAAGACGTAAGGGAGCCTGCCAGTAAGGGTGGGATGGAGGGGAGAGGACCTGTCAGTCATGTTGCCATGCATCAGCTTATCAGCCTTCACCGTCACCCTGTGATACAGGCATATTACCTTGTTTTGCCGATAAGATGACCGAGGCTCACAGAAGTTAAGTAGTGAGGTCCCACAAGTCCTGCAAGTCTGAGGGGTCCCAGAGTCAGGTGTGTTTCTCCTACTTCCTGGCTCAGAGAGGAAAAGCATCCAGCAACCCTGGAAGACTAGGGTTTCCCCCCTTGGGGACCTGGGTGAATAGTGATATTGGCAGGCATCTCTACTGCTTATCAGCATCCAGCCTCCTCTCCTGCGGTGAGGTGTGGCCATGCGACTAGTCCCAGCCAACGGGTTGAGTCAAGCTGACATACGTCACCTCTGGGCTATAGTGTTCAATAGCTGATGGGAGACCCTTCAGCTCTGTGCTTCTGCGCTGGTCACCATGGAAACACGTGCTGAGATGCAGACTCCATCAACCTGGATACCTCAGTGATGGTGTCGAGCAGACCCATGTTGTCATGGAGTATATGTGAGAAATACAACCTTGTTGTTTTAAGCCATGGATATTTAGAGATGTTTGTCACTGCAGCATGACCTATGTTATACTGACTGAAAAAGGGATGCCATTCCCTGAGCAAGGGAATAAAGGAGGAGCAGGCTGAGAGCGAGGGTGAGAAATGACATTTATGGATTTGGAAAGACTGAACTGTAGTAGAATATTATGGTAAAAGGAACTCAGGCTTCGGAGACTACCAGACCTGGGTCCAATGTCATCTCAGGCACCTACTGTTGGAGAGGGTGCAGGCAAAGGCCCCCAGCCTCTCTGACCTTGTTTTTCCCATATATGAAGTAAAGAGAGTTGTAATCACTACCTCATACTTACTACCATTAGGGTGACTCGAGCTCAAATAGATAGAGCCCCCCATGAAGTGCCCAGTCCCTGGGAAGCATAGTTCTGCAAACTATGATAATTACCTTTGGGAGATGGTTGGAAGAAAGTTGGTGATTTAAGCTTTGAGAGATCAGATGTCTTTTCTAGCTTGTTCACTTGAATTTATCTAGTGCTGAGAATGGTGCCTCAGTACACACAGTAGGTGTTCATTTTAAATCACTGGGTAAATGAAATAATAGAATGTATGGCAATTATTTGCTTTATGTGCCCATTTCCACTCACAAACAGGCTGGAAACTCTTTGATGGGAAGGAGCCAGATGTATCAATTCATCTGTTTCCTCAAGGCCCAGGGAATATCAGCTCTTAGCAAATTTTCCTGGAAAGAATGAGTCACCATGGGCTTTAGAAATAGCCAGATCGATAGGCCATTTCTCCCTCACACACTGATTGCTCAGTCTTGGAGCATCTCCACTGTCCCCACTGTCTCCTCAGTCTCAGGAGATCCCCACTGTCCCAGCTAGGGACAGGTCTCTCTTAGGACCTCTGGCATCCCTCCAGGGACCCTTTAGGCCTTGGGGCCACATGCCTGGGAAGCCCACCACACAGGACCCATATCTCCGATCCATTTTGTCCCCAAGTCTGGCTGCATTTTGGATGGCCCCAACATCTCCCTGCACTCAGACGCTACCCTCAGATGGCCGGGTGCAGACTTGGCAGGAGTGGGCTGGCAGGCAGTTTCTCTCCTTCCCAGGCAGACATGTATGTGGCAAGTCTGTTTATCAGGCAACGCCTTGTTGTAGCCAGAGGTGGTGGCTTAACAGTGGCAGAAACGCCCGCATTGCCTCACAAGCTGCAAGTTACTAAGATGCGCCCTTGGCCTCAGCGGGCAGATAAGCACCTGCCTTGGACAGGGAGCCCTTGATCACAGGGCAGATAAGCTCAGGAAAGGATAGAAAAAAAATCAACAACAACAAGAAGCTGAGCGACCCACTGTCGGAGGCTTTTTCATGTGTACCTGGGCGTGTTTCTTGTCTGCGCCAACACACGGGGTGATGCAAAAGTGGTGAATTTGATTTAATTTGGTGGTCACGCAATCATGGAATGAGAGCATGTCAGAGCTGGAAGGGACTTTGGGGATTGCCTATCTGAACCCTTTAATCTTCCAGGTGAGGACACTGAGGGCCACAGAGCTGTAGGGACTTGTTCAGGATCATCCAGCAAAGGTTTGGCACAGCTGGAACCAAACCCTGGGTCTCCAGACCCCCCCAGGCCTACGATCTTTCCACCACATGGGGTTGCTTCACCGGCTGCCACCTGATTCCTCAGGTGCAGGCTGCAAGTTGTACTTTGGTGCCTAAACAGTTTAATAACACTGATTTGCCTCTTTTGCCTCCCGAGTTAAAGAGCTCCCCCCACCACACCCATTATTGAGGTTGACCAGTGAACTCAAGGCAAAGAGCTCTGATGCTTCAGAACCTGACTGTTCCAAATATTTTCATATTTGAAAGAAACTGAGGTCCAGATCAGAGAGGTGACTTGCCTAGGTGGTGCAGCTAGAGAAATGAAACATCTGGATCTAAAATCCCCACCATCCTGACTTCAGTCCTTTCCATAAACTGGATTAAAACCAAGCTGTGGGTGAGGTATGCAGGAGGGCACCTCGACTCTGTGAGTTTCATTTCCTTGTGGCCTTCCTCTGGGGAAAATTCCCGTGTGTTATCCTAAGGATAGATGTGGAGCCTGGCACCCCTTGCAGTATTGAAAATATCATTGTGCTTAGTAGATGCTCAATAAATGACAGTTAGATGGATGAATCCTTCATCGTAGGACTTTGATGGGGGTATTCACACCTCAATAAGTGTTTCAAACCACAGTATACTTACTTTTCTCTGTAAAACTTGCTTTCTGGGTTTGATCTGTGAATAGAGTGAAATAGAACAGTCTAGATTTTAGTTTAAAATCATTTCTATATGAAAGCGATAGACTTATCAGCAACAACAAACTAATAACATCTCAAGAACCATAACTGGTACATTCCAATCCCAAGTGATCTGTGACTGCAACATGAAGTCAAACTTAGTTAAAATGATGTCTAAAAGTATTTATCAAACACCTGTATATGGTTATAATAGAGATCTATTTTTAATGAAAAGTAATAGTCCTTTGTCACATTGTCCCTTCACTCTAGTCTCTTACTCCTGAATAAACCACTTTTAATTCTGTTAGCTACTTTTGTTTGCTTATTTTTGTTTGTCTTTGTGATTAACTCCACGTGTTAAATAGCTTCATATTGTTATTTTTAAGTAATCAAATTTACATGCCATCTATTGACTCGCTCCTGTAACAGATGAAGAATCTGTCCATTTGGACCATCATCCACAACTCATTTTATATATACGAGTGTATGTGTTTCTATACATATAAACACACGCAGTCATTTTGTTTCATTAGTTGCCTTTGTAAGTTTAAATCACATACATACACATTTTTTATTCCTTCTACCACATGCAGGAACATCTGACTTGCTATTTATAAGATGAGCGAATTAACACTCCAACCCTTTATCGCCATCTTTCCCCCTTTTCCTTCTGCTTCTCATTTCTAATTGTACTTTTGCTTTTATATTGTTAAGGTTGATGACATTTCATTTTTGTTTTATAAACTAAAGTCTACCAAACTTGCTCCATAGGTTGACTCTAGAAGTTGAAAACCCATGAAGCAAATCATGTTTACTTTACAGTGACTGTAAATATTGTTCATTTCACAGCCAGGTAGCGGACTGTGGTTATCACTAGGATGACTGTTCCTGTGTGTGTGTTTTTTTTCTTTTTCAAGTTTCTAGTTGTCTCCCTTTATTTTCTTGCTTTGTTTGTATTTGTCACCTGCTTCAGGTATTTTAGATCCTGAAGAATAAATTCAAGTCCCTGGAATCTACACCTTTTTCACAAATGGCCTCCGTTCTTCTGCTCTAATCCAGGCCAATGATTCTGGGTTCCACAGAGCTGTCGGTCTGGGACTTTTCTTTATTAATCTCCTTGGGTTGAACATTATGTTCTTTCATTTATCTTGTTTATTATTTACTCCATTGTATTGCACACACATAGCCTCTACAAGCTTCCCCACAAACGTTTATAGGTCTAATAATATCTTTATGCTCCTCTCATGCTTTATTCTACATTCACCCTTTAGTGATAGTTTAGCAGGACATGGAATTCTGAGTTGACACTTCTCTTTTAGAGGAAATGGAGGAATTTCACCATTGTATTCTTAGGTTCTGTAGTGCTAACCAAAAGTATGATACTGGTTACATTCCTTTTCTTTTGAAGATGGTCCCTGGATGATTTGAAGGAATCTGTTTTGTTAAAATGAAGGTAAATACTAAAAAAAGCATAAACTTGCAAAGGGTTGGGGAGGAGCACCAGCAGAGAATTCTAAAACTTCATAATGATATAGTTAGAAACCTTTTAAAATATTTATTGTACTGGCTGCTCAGTGGGCTTGTTCATATTCTAAAAACTTTTGTTCTTTACCTCTAGGACATTCTCTTGTAGTACTATTTTTTGAAAAGTTCTTCTCATCTTTGTTTTAACCCATTGTATCTTTCTAGAACTATTATTAGTTAGATGCTGAATTTCTTAAATTGATCTTCTATGCCTCTTATGTGTTCTCTCATATTTTTATCTTATGACTTTCTTTTCCTCTTTTCTCATTAAATTTATTGGGGGGACAATGGTTAGTAAAATTACATAGGTTTCAAATGTTCATATCTATCACATTGTGTTCATATATCTTTTTTCTTTTTTTATTAGTTTCAGGTGTACAAAGCAACACAGTAGTTAGACATTTACACCCTTCACAAGGTAATAACCCCCCCCTCCAATCTATTACCCCTCTGACATCATATATAGCTGTTACAATACCATTGACTATACTCCCTATGCTGCTGTACTCCACATCCCATGGTGGAGGGGAAATAATATATATTTGACATTCAATATTCTACTTCAGCTTCAGGTGTATGGCACAGTGGTCAGGCATCTACACAGTCTAGGAAGCGATCCCTTTGATAAGTCCTGCTCCATCTAGCACCCTACATAATCTTTACATGATTGATTATATTCCCCATACTGTATTTCATATCCCTGTGACTATATTGTGACTACTAATTTGTACTTTCTAATCCCTTCACTTTCTCTCCCATTCCCACTCCCTCCCATCTAGCAACCATCAGGGTTTTTTCCCTATATCTCTGAGTCTATTTCTGTTTTGTTTGTTCATTTATTCTATTCTTTAGATTCCACATATAAGTGAGCTCATATGGTATCTGTCCTTCTCACTCTGATTTTTTTCACTTAGCGTAATACTCTCTAGGTCCATCCATGTTGTTGCAAATGGTACGATTTCATGGCAGAGTAATACTCCATTGTATAAATGTACCAGTTTTTTTATCCAATCGTCTATCGATGGGCATTTTGGTTGCTTCCATATCTTGGCTATTGTGAATAGTGCTGCAATAAACATAGGAGTGTATGTATTTTTTCAAATTTGTGTTTTGGACTTTTTTGAATAGATACCCAGGAGTGGAATTGCTGGGCTATAAGGTAGTTCCATTTTCAATTTTTTTGAGGAACCGCCGTACTGTTTTCCACAGTGGCTGCACCAATCTGCAATCCCACCAACAGTGCACGAGGGTTCCCTTTTCTCCACATCCTCGCCAACACTTGTTGTTTGTTGATTTATTGATGATAGCCATTCTGACAGGAGTGAGGTGGTATCTCATTGTGATTTTTATTTGCATTTCTCTAATGATTAGTGATGCTGAACATTTTTTCATGTATCTGTTGGCCATCTGTATGCCGTCTTTAGAGAAATGCCTCTTCATGTCCTCTGCCCATTTTTTAATTGGGTTGTTTGTTTTGTTGTTGAGTTGTATGAATTTTTAAAATAAATTTTGGATAGTAACCCCCTTATCAGATGTATCATTGGCAAATATCTTCTCCCATTTAGTAGGATGCCTTTTTGTTTTATTGATGGTTTCCTTTCCTGTGATCTCATGACTTTTTTTTGTTTTGTTCTCAATATATTTATTTTCTTAATGTTACCTTCCAACGTTTTTATTGAATTTTCTTCTTTTCATGGACATTGTACATTTAACTTCCCAGAAGCAACACCATGTCAGGGTTGGCAAGGAGAGAAGCTAGGGCCAGGGGTTAGTGTCCCCAGATGATGTCCCTTCTCCACTGGCATCTATGCTCAGTCCTGTCTCCAAGACATGATGAGGTCCCATGAAAATGTAGGAGAAGCTATTTATGGAAGAGGTGCCTGTGATGATCATCTATTGTTTTTGTTGTTATTGTTTTTTTTTTATTTATTTTTTTATTAATATTTTTATTATTATTATTATTATTAAATCTTAACACCTAAACAGACAAAGGTTGATTTTTCCCCAGAGGTCTAATTAGAAAAGACTTCACTGATATGGGGAGCAACTGATATGGAGTGAAGTTGGGCTGTGTGGCTAAGGGGGGGATGTATGTGGAGAGGGCTATCCAATAAAAACTCTAGCCAGTCAGTGTTCAGCCAATGGGAGGCTAGCAGGGGAGGGATAGCATGTGGACGGCTGAGCAGGGGAACATGTCAAAGCAGTTCAGGGGGTGATGATGAACCAGACAGTAAAGGAAGATGAGGCTAAAGAGAGAGACTGCGCTGTATTATAGGTCCCCGACTGACTATCTAAGGACTTCTCTGCTCAGTGCCAGGGCTGTGTCCCGTGTGTGTGTGTGTGTGTGTGTGTGTGTGTATTTCCATCTAGTTCACCCTTACACCCTTTGAGACCCTGACTTTTTATATAAGGAAGGTCTGCTCTTGAACTTCGTACCTTGAATAGGCTCTGGGTTTTGTTTTATGACCCCTGTGCCCTCTTAGGTTCTGAAAATGAAACATCAAGTTCTGCAGGCATACCAGATGCCCTCGAGGTAAAGTGGCGTCACACCTCTTCTTCTTTCTCTAACTTTCACTTTGTTTTTTTACCTAACTTCCTACTATCTTACTAGCTGTCTAAAACCTTTAAGATGTTTCGTACATTTTACCTAGACGTTTTCATGGTTGACAGCATATCTGGCTGGTTCTATTACTGAAAATGAAATTCCCCCATTGGCTGGGTCTATCACTGGGGATGCAACTCTCCCATTGGCTGGCTCTATGGCTGCCACAGGGTGCCTTGGTGCCTGATTTTCTTTGCTCCAAGAGTGGAAGAAAACAATGCTTTCTCCTCTAATCTATTATGAAGATTGAATGATGCTAATGGGTATGACATTCTTGCCATGATGCTATTTCTCATTTGTAAGATGGCTTGGAGTTTCCTCAACACTTTCGCATCCAGTATCATTTAGAACTCATGATAGGGGAATAATTATTGCCTTCATTTTACAGGCAGGCATGTGAGCCTCAGGGAGGAGAACTTAGTAACCCAGGATCCCCCAGTCAGAGGCAGCATCAGGACTGGGGGTCAGGTTTTCAGATCCTGTATTCCAGCTTGCTGCTCGCCTCACTGGCCCCTCCTCTTGGGACCACAGACCACTATGTAAATGGGGACGGTTAGTTTGACCCATTCAGGGGTATAACCCGGGTGGCTGGGGCTACACACTAGGTTTACTGGGATTCCAAAAGCTGACCATGGTTGAGGTGCTCAGTTTTCGTTTTGCGTCATCCAGGATGACGGCAAAGGTGCCTCTGTGGAGGGACATGTCTTCTCTCAATCAGGGCCAGGCTGACTGTTCAGGGTGAGAACTCAGCTCCATGTCATGGATATCTGGTCACATCTGATTAAGGAGGAGGCTCTACATCTTGGACTTCCTCTTCAACTCTTTTTCATGTCGAAAGGCGTGGTACATGGGATTATGATGACTCCATTATGGTGGACAAGAAGGTGACTGTCTACTTGGAGGTGCCTTAACAAAGAATTTAAGATGGAAGCAAGAGAAGCCCGGATCTTAATCAATCTATACGCGACCAATTCTGCTACAGAAACCAGAGTAAGTCTCAATGCTTCGAAGGCTTAATTTGCTCTTCTCATGTCAAAGCAGCAATGGCATGCAAGTGCTTATCCAGACACTCTAAGAAATTATTTATGAAAGGACGAGCTCCCCACAAGGCCATCTGGAGAATGGGGAAAAACAAGGGGAGCAAAAGAAAGAAAGAAAGGAAGTGGCGGGGGGGAATGAAAAGGCAACCAATAGACCTGGCACTTGACACTAAAGGCTTAACATCAAATGCAGCCAGAAATCCATTTCCACAGTTTTATTGGCCATTCCGGACGCCGCATTTCAAAGGAAAAGATTTGAATTCAGAGACATCACGTTCGCTTTGTTCTGTTGCCCTCCAGCCCTTGGTGCCAGTGTGGACTGGACTACAGGGAGAGGGTGAGATCAAAACCCCTCTCCGCTCAGCTACCTGCCCCCGAGCTGGCCCTTGGCGTGCTTAATGAAATCGGCTTTGCTATAGATTGACAATGCCCTGTCAATTATAATCATTTATCTTGGCAAGCAGAGCATCTGAACACTTGAAAGAGCACGGGTTCAGCAGGCCCAGAAAAACCAGAATAAAATTATACTGCACGGTAATCAGAGCGAGAGTATATTGCTCACATAAAATTTTACTTTAACTGTCAGAAGGACCGATAGGATTTTACATCTCATTTTCTGCCCATAGGGTGTTTGCATCTCCATTTGGGCTGCTTTCTGCTAATTTGGACATAATAGGGGGTTCACAGAGTGGGAGAAGCCAGGGCCTGTGTCAGTGAAAGAGGGGGGACAGGCTGGTGCACAGTGAAAGTTTGGGATGTGTTGTCACTGCTGCATGTTGGGGACGCTGGAATAGGTGTGCAATGGCCCATGACTTTGGCGGGAAGTGCAGGATTTGAGGGGAGTCCTGATTCTCCCACTTCTTGCCTGTGTGAGCATGGACAAATCCTTCTACCATGCAGGGGGTCTCAGGTGTCTTGTAGCTAATGGAGGAAATAAGGGATGTTGGTGTCCCTTACCAGGTCACCACGGCAGACACACATTTCCTCTCTCTCGCATAGTATCGTAAACCCCGATTTTCAGCTGAGCAGATGTCCACCCAGAGGCTACTCCTGCTGTCCTTGATCGACTTTGGGTGGCACAGGAGAGCCAGGCCCTACTGGCTGCAGAGCACGGGGTGGCTGAGCGAGGGGTCCCTCGACCTCCAGTCCCACACGCCCCTGCGTGGCACCTCTCTGGGAAGCTCCTGGCAGGACCTGAGCCTTGGAGGTGTGTGTGGGGGCTGCTGACAGAGGGCTGCAGGACCCAGGAGAGCCTGGACCTGGGACAGGAGGAACTTGCGAGTGGAGAACATGGAGCAAGGCAGCCATGGACCTCAGACACCCGGCTGTGAAAACAAGGAAGGAGCTCGTCAAGGCCAGTGGAGACCGAGGGCAGTTGTGGGCCGTGCCCATCCATCCTCCCTGACGCCAGCATCATCTGGCCTTCCCTTCTTAGCCCCTCAGGCCTTTTGCGGAGAGGAGAGGGAAAAAGCCCTGATCAGACGGAGTACCTCCCAAACGTGACTGTTGAAATCAGACCACACTGAGTTATCATGAGCTGACGGTTTCCTACCCTCTGCAGCGAGGTCTCCTGTGAGCTAAGCCAGTTCCTTTTGTGCCCCAGGACCTGGCCCATGGAGACATTTAGCCCGGCCGTCACATTCTTGTTTCTCTGTGGCAAGCTGTGGGGGGAATGTAGGTAAATAACGTAAAAACATAACTCACCTGTAGCCAACCAGGAAAATCACTGCCCTTTCTGAGTGGCCATTTCAAAAGGTGCGGACTGAGCAGCCCATAGCCAGACACAACCTGCTTAGAAGCACCAGCGCTTGGTACTTTGACCCCAGAGGGTAGAAAACAGGAGGCAGAGACTGGTGAGCATGTCCTGGGGGGCCGGGGCTGAGGAGGAATGGGGACCAACTGTATAGTAGCCGAAGCTGGGAAGGGCGGTCTGGGCTGGACTTTTGGGGGGAACCCATGGAGAACACACTCCATGTCAGGCCTTGACCCGGGCTGTCTGACCTCCACAATCTCGTCTCGTCTGCCCATCGCTGTGCAATGCTGGGGGAGGGGAATCATTTACAATTGGGGAAACTGAGGCAAGACCTCCCAGCCAATGAATGGCAGAATGAGCAGCCTCTTTTCGCCCCCAAGAACACCTGTGGCTCTGTCTCTCCTTGAGCCCCCGTGCCCCAACCCCTCAGCTTTCAGGGCTGTGGGCCAATTTACTGTAAGATTTAGCTCTGGGCAGCTGTGGCCAGCTGTTTCGGGAAAGGGCTTTATGAAGCCAAAACGTTGGCCTCCCCAGGCTTACTGGATTTCTTCACTTATGCTTCTGCCCGTGAGAGACCCTGGCAGCTGAAGCTGGACAATGGGGTGGGGGCGGGGCACTCAGTCTTGCTTTCTTCCCAGCAGAAGTCCCATGAGAGGGGTTGGGGCCTGGGCTCAGGTCCCCTAAGGATGTCTCTCCATATTAGTTATGGCAATGACCATCTCTAACTCTCAGGGCTGCTATAATGGTTAATAGAGGCACTATTTGATGAGAGTGGGAAGCCACCCCTTACACATAGAATTATATGGCCCAGAGAGGTTAAGTTCCTTGCCCAAAGTCACACAGCGCTTTGGAGGCCAGTTCAGGCTAGAACATAGCTCTCTCTGTGACCCCCCTTCCCTTTTGTTTTCACTTACTTTTCAGTCCTCAGACATGAAACAGCTCACTCCCTGGGACCTTTTTAATAACATTTCCTTTCTCTAATTCATACATCACAAATGTACTCCATAAATTAAAAAAAAAAAGTCATACAGCCAGTGGGAATGAAAGAAGCTATTGTAAAATGACATGAATAGGAATTAAAATCTCAAGCTACATTTTTCTTTTCAAGGGTGGGGGAACACTAAATCTCTCAGTGGCGAGCAGGGTGCATTATGTCACGAGGGGGAGGGAGGCAGACACCCGAGTGGGAGCCCTGCTCTTTGAAAGGGTGAGATGGAAGTGTCGAGGTTTGTAATCACGTCCCCCAGAGACCACGCGGAGGGCGGCTGAACAAGGGGCCTTCTGTGTGGGGTCAGGTGGTGGGGGGGCGGCGTCAGCATCACCATGGCCACAGATGGGACTTCAGGAAAAGCGCTGAACTCAGACACTTCCCGTACTCCGTCTCCCCTCCTCCCCTCTCCTCACCCCTTTCCTCCCCTTCCCTGTCACTGCTGTGTGTTGGGGACACTGGAATAGATGTGTAATGGCCCATGACTTTGGCAGGAAGTGCAGGATTTGAGGGGAGTCCTGATTCTCCCCTTCCCTCCCCTTCCTCTCCCCCCATCTGCTCCTTCCCAGACACGTGTGGGTGCTCTGTTAGTAACATGACCACCTGAGGGTCCTCTGAGGTCATGCTCCAAGCTGCCCCTTCATCTCTGACCGTCCAAAGTCCTGTCTTCTTTCAACATCACCCGAGGCCCCTGCTTCTTTGCCAAGGAGCTGCCCCAGCCCCTCCCTCCCTGAGCCTCCCTACGCTGAGAGACCCAGCTTGTACCTCCTGGGCGGTGCCTAGCATGTGCAGGTGCCACACACACGTTTCCTCGCGTAGTCTTCCCCACAACCCCTCCTGGCATCTTGGAGCCGGGTTAAGAACACAGTTCCTGAGCGTTATCTGATGCGTGCTTATTGCTGATGGACACTGCTCCGTGAATAGGTGGAAGCTACTCCCATCTTGCAGGTGAAGAAACCGAGGTGCAGAGGTGCAGAGGAATTCGGCTGGGGTTCAGCTTGGTAGTGAGTGGTAGAGGCAGAATCTGAACCCAAGGCCGTCAAATTCCAGCACCCCCATCCCTCCATTTCCCCTCCCCACAAGGGACCCGTCACCCACAGTGCCCGCTTCGACCCTCTGCGTTAGCCCTTCCAAGGGTCTCATGTCAGAGTTATTTGTGGACATCTAGCAGTGGGGCCGAATGGGGAGATTTTGTGATTTGAAGTCAGACCGTCTTGGCTCAGCTGCCTCTGAACTTGTATTAATAGAAAGCCCTCATGTAGCACTTGCTGGGGCACACCCCATTCTAAGAGCTTTGCAGACCAAGGAACCCCACATCCCCTATGGGGGGGTGCTGTCACCACATGCCTTTTCCAGGTGAGGAAACCAAGGCACAGAGTGGTCGTGCCTTGACCACACAGCTGTCCCTGACAGGGTGGACTCTCACTCTTAGGCAGCTTGGGTCCTAACTGTGGAGCTGCCTCTAACGTGAGCACCTGGGATGAGGCTTAGAAATCGGGCAGGGAGCTGCAGGACCCAGAGAGGGCCCACGTGACAGCTGGCAGCTTCCACGCGTTCCCCCCGCTGTCCTTTCACTGCCATGCAGTCCCTCCTGGCCAGGGACAGGCCTGAAGCACCTGGAAGGGGGCTGCGTGCAAGTTGCGATCAGGGGCCCTGGGCCTCACACGTCAGCACGGCTGACACATGTCATCATTGTGGGGCCCTGCCAGGAGCATGTGCATGACAACTGCGGACATGGGACACTGGGGAGCTGGGTCTGCTCTGAAATCGATGGAGGAAGCTATCCCCAGGTGCTCTACGGTTATGCTGCCTAAACCAAACCAAACCAAGAAAAAGCTACATAGCAAAGAAAATACCCCAAAGGCGAAGCTGATCATGGATTCTGTTTGATGCTTCCCAGGGACACCTACAGCAGAATTTCCCTGTGCTGTTAAAAACCGTCTGCCTCATCCATTAGCTTCCCCGTTCTGCAGAGTGTCCTGTGTGATGGGTGTTTCTGGGTGTGCCCGAGTGTCCCACCACTGCCGGCAGAGTTTGTATTAATGGTTAGAACAGTGCTGAGTGGAACCGGCCGGGCAGACAGGTCTGCCTTTTGGGTAATTGAAAAGCAGTTTCCCTTGAGGGCATTACTCCTGCACAGGAAACTCCATCAGTTCTCAAGACATGATCTCTGAAGTTTGGAGATGCATCCCTGAGCTCAGCTGAGTGGCTGTTCATGGAACCTTCTGGGGAAAGACCAACGTGGATTTGGTACCTGCAAAGCCATTGCTGTACTGCGTTGAATGTGACTGAGTCCTGAGAGCTGGGCATTGTATTCCCATCGTGTGGATGGGGAAACTGAGGCCCAGAGGCAAATCCCACTCGCCCTACAGCAGGATGTGGCCAGAGCCCAGGCACTAACGCCAGGCCATTGCTGACCCCAAGTTGGGGAGGGACACCTCTGGCTTGAACACGCCTTTGAATCAGTGCGTTTGAAGCCCCCATCAGTACCCAGATCTCCTCTCTCTCAGGCACATGGGGCCTTAACATCTGGTCCTCCATTCGCTCAGCTGTCTGGGGGAAGCTGTGGACACAATAACAGCGTTACCAAGGACATCCCCAGAGTGCAAAGGACTGACACCCCCCAGATACTGCAACATGTGTCTTCTTATTTTCCTGTTGGCTTGATGAAAGTATTTACTTTGTGAATACTTTCTTTTTTTTTTTTTGGCCACAGCAGCCATTAAATCATGCTTTTCCTGAATCCTTCATTAAAGACTCCCCGTGTGTTCCACTCATTTGATCTCATTTCCTGCACATGAGATTGCTGGAGAATCCTCCCTTCGTTTCCTCTGTACCACATCTCTGCCCAGCAAAACCATCCTTCAAGGCCCATGTTGTCCTCCAGGAAGTCGCCCCAGCTTGCATCCAGCTCTCTTGATTGGTGGTGTAGAGTTGTTTTAACTGATTGATGCTCACTAACACCCTTTTAATTAGCTGGAGTTCATTTTTCTGTCTGTCTGTCTATCATCTATCTATCTGTCTATCTGTCTATCTGTCTATCTATCTATCTATCTATCTATCTATCTATCTATCTATCTATTCATTCATTCAGCAAGCCTTAGCTCAGCACCTACTCTATATCAGGCCTTGTGTTTGAGGCTAGGGACACCAAAAAAAAAAATAAGGCCCAATTTCTGTCTGCAAGGAGCTCATCATCTCTTCCTGTGGCATGGACTCAAACATGCACTTCAAGTCTGGGGAAGGCCAGCTCTAACAGGGCATGGCATAGTGGTCAGTTCCATTTGTGTGATCTTGGAGAGGGCTCCCCCGAGAAGGGGACAGCTGAGCTTGCAAGGTGGATGAGTCAGAGCTTCCAGCACAGCCTGGGTGAGCAGTGACTTCCAGGCCACTGGCCCTCTGGTGCTTTTGTGTGAATGAGGACATTCACCTCTCTTGGGTACTTTAGTGCAGTCAGTAACCTGTGCAATCTTACTTGGCAGCCCTGCAGGCCGCCTTCTTTCCCTTGTGGGTCATGGAACAGGACTGAGGGCCATGTTTGTACATACTGCCAAGAAGTTTCCAATGACAATAACTAGTTGTTATGTCCTAGTAGTGCTGGGCACTGTCCTAGTGTACATATCATCTCAGTTTATGCTATGACAACCATACAAGGCAGATCCCAGACTTCTACAGATGAAGAGACAGACACAGGGAGAGATTAGGTGACCTGCCTGAAGGTTGCCCAGCTGGTTAAGTGCATGAGTCATGGTCTGAACCCAGGTGAACAGAGCCCAGAGCCTGTGTACTTTGGTGCTGTGTGAGAACGAACGCTGGTCCTGGAAGGGCGGAGCCTGGGAAACCTGGAAATACTAGATTTAAAATGGGCCTTGAGGGTCACATCCTTCAGCCTTCCCATTTCAGAGATGGGAACACTGAGTCCCCAAAAAACCATCAGACTTGTTTAAAGCATCCTGTGAAGAAGCCACGTGACCCAGACTGTGAGGACCGTTGTCCACTGTTCAGGCGCTATCACCGATTTGTAGTGATATGTTCCCACTTTCTAAGTGCCCTTGAGAGAAACAGCACGGCCTTTCTTTAAGGAAAACAAAAAACTCTGAGGCACTGGTTCTCAGCTTGGGGGTATGTGTGTGTGATTTATGCCCCCTACCTCACAGGAGACATTTAGCCATGTCTAGAGAAATCTTTGGTTGTCACAACTTCTGCGTCCGGAGGTGGGGGAGTTATTACTGGCATCCAGCAGGCAGAAGCCAGGGAGGCTGCTAAACATCCTACAGTGAGCAGGACGGGCTCTCCTGGCAAGGTGTTATCGGGCCCCAGACATCCACCGCACCGAGGCTGAGAAGCCCTGCCTCCTCACCTGGGCTCTAAAGGGAGGGAAAGAGGGGCCTGCAAAGCCCACTCACGCATTTCACGGCTGAGCACCTGGCCAGGTCTCAGGTCAGCATCCCCACCTCCTGACTTCAGTCCCCTACTCGTAAGGTGGGCCAACGGCATGGACCTTGCCAGTGCTTTGAGGACACGGCTCCTATACGCACAGCATCCAGTCGCCAGACACATTCCTACCGGTGGCCATTCTCACTGCAAGTAGGACAAAACGATCCAAGTTTCCACCCCACCCTTAGCTGGGCCACTTCTCACCTTGGGCAGTGACCTTCTCAACGTGCAATTTCCTCATCTCTTCAATGGGCAGAATGAGACATCCATCTCTCAGGGCTGTTGAGACAATGGGACAACCAGCATGGGAGCGCTGTATTAATTAATTAGTTCCATAACGTAATTGTCCCCTTGCCTTCTCCTGGAGTTGAGGGCTGCAGGGCAGGGCAGTGCCCCCTCCTTCCCGGGCCAAATGGATGGATCCAACAGGTGGGGCAGGATCCAGGGAGGGGCAGGAGGGTGGGGAGCCGGGGATGGAGGAGGAAGTGCCGGCGAGGGATGGGTGGGTAATCCAGCCGCGGAAGTGCTCATCCTGGTGAGAACGTGAGGAAGGGGCAGGGAGGGAGTGCGGGCAAGCCCTGTGGCGTGGGGGTGGGGGGCCCGCGTGGCCAGAGAACAAACCCGCCATCGTTTAATTTGGAACCAGTACCTCAGGGAAGGATCTAGACACAGTCAGGCTGCTTTGTACAAATAACCCCCCTTCCCAGACAGCTGTCAGCGTGAGCCCTGCATGAAGCACCCTATCCTTCCCCCAGAGAAGGACGGGCAGGTGAGGTGGCCGGGGACGGGGAGGGCTCTCAGGCCCTGAGCCTGGCCCCACACAGGCTGTGCCCCCTGCTTCCATGCTGCACCCCAGGATGAGGTTGGGGCTCTCACCCCACCTGCAGAGCAGGAACAGAGCTCAGAGGCAGAAGCCCCCTCGGATCCCACAGCTGCCTGGGGCTGGGCTGGCTTGAGGTTCTAGATGTCTGTTCCTTCCACGGCCCCCGTGCTTGGGTGAGAAGACTCGCGCCTGGCATCGGGTCGCAGACGCAGTAGGTGCTCAATAAACGAGTTGCATGAGGAGTAAGTGTGAAGTTGAGGGTAAGCAGACAAGCAAAGCCAGAACAAAGGTGGTGAGAGGAATAAACCAACCACCAGGTAAACTCCCAGAACGGCTTTCCCCTGGTGAGTTTGGAGTTTTGTTTTAGCTGCATCATATCAGATCAGACCCACCTCTTGGCAATTGTCACTGGTGACCTGGGGATGACAACCCCACCTCCCTGCTGGGCTGGAACAGTAACTCCAGTTAAAGCAGATCATAAATCCTGAGAAGAATCCTGTCGCCCAGGTGGGGCCCGACTTCACTCTGCTCACCCTTTCCCTGGCCTCACAACTGGGGCACAATGACCACCCCAGTTCTTGACCGGGACACACAATGAATTTCCCCTCGTTCGCCAGCCTGGCCCTTGTTCTGGTCTTGCACCCCTCAATCTTATAATACGCCTGGTTCTGCATGCTCTCAGCAGACACACGGACATACCGAACGAAAAGGAACCCCCAATCCTGGAGCGTGTTTTCCTGCCCTTCCCTCCTCCTGACTGATTCAGTCCTTTTAGTAAGACACTCACTCACTTCCAGCCAGGGTCTGAGTCAGAGCCCAGCAGTGGAGAAACCCTGGCTTCTGAGCTACAGCTGACAAAAGACCCAGGCCACGCTTACCCGCTGCTGACCTTACACCATCTACCTGGCCTGTGACTCAGTTTCCTCATCCATCAAGTGGGCAGTAAATATCAGAAATAAGCCTGGGAGACAAGTCAGTAAATCGCAGTTGCTGCCAGAGGCGTTATCAGTGTCGCATCCATCCCACTCCCCGAAAAAAAAGTGAGCACCTAGTGCTGCCGAGACCTGTTCCGTGTGGTCATTTCGGTTTTTGGTTGGAAGTGGGGTGAGGATCACACTTCTCCTGTGGGCTTTTGAATAAACAGCCCCCTCTGATCTTAGCTGCCCTCACTCTCCGGGGGCACAATTTCAAAGGATTTCTCCATCCAGCTAACGCAAGCCTCAATCATCCCTGTGCACAAAACACCCACCCAGGCTATTAGTCTCCGTCCCGAGTGCTTGGCACGGGGCCGAGAGAAGCGCTCAGGAGCGCTCAGGGAAGAATGCTGGCATTCAGATGGGCTGACTGTCCGCCGTTGGACAGCCCCACCCCTGTACTCTGCCCGGGGTTCTTGGCAGCCCGAGTTAACCACAAGACAAGTTTTATCATCTGTTAAACCTGTCGTTTGGAAAAAAAAAATGACTTCAATAAAATATTTCAACAATTATAGTCCATTTTAATTAGGTGTGTGCCACATAATTATAGATTAAAAAAATGTATAGGGTTTCAACACCCAACACCCTGGACATACGGAGTTAGCTGTTCTCCCGCGGAATTTCCAGCTGAAGCCTCCACCTGAGGAGACCTGCATACCTGGCGAGCCCTTCCCTTCCTCAGCTCCCTGTGGCCCAGTCACCTCCCTTTCGCCATTCTTTCCACGTCCATGTAGAATCTCAGAGTCCCGTGGGAGGGGGATGGATGGCAGGTGGCCCCTAAAAGCCTGGAGGGTAAATACTGGAGGGACAGAAGGAAGGCCAGGTGACAGTGGACCGGTTCCCTGGAGGGGGGTTTGGAGGTCTGGGGTCTCCTTCTGGCTCCATCAGCAGCTTTCTGGGTGATCCTGGGCACTTGCTCGCCGCCCCCGCTACTGCTGTCACCCCCCATTTTCCTATCTTTAAGAAGAGAATTAGACCATCGTTTTTCAAAAAACTTCTTTTTGGGGGGAACCTACTTTTCAAATTAAATTTTAAAAGAAAATCCAATATGTAAACAGTGAAAAATAGAGGCGTTTGGGTCAAGTGGGATATGGCCCCGAATCTTCCCTGTTGGCCCCTGGAGGATGTTAGAAGTAGCAGTTTGATAATGACTGGACCAGATGGTTTCTGAGATCCCTCTCCAGTTCGCTTGTTCACTCTACAAATATTTCCTGAGCACCCACGATATGCCAGCTCTATTTTAGGCTCTGAACAGACAGGGGGAAGCAGGCTGGCCCAGTCCTGCGTCCCGACCCTCAAGGAGCCTTCCTGTCCAGTGGGGCTCCAACCGGGACACGTGCGATGGCCCCGCATACCAGTCTATGCATGTTATTCTCAGCCCTCAGGAAAACCCTGCATGGGGTCATGACCCCACTTGTATGTGAGGCTCACCACAGGTCCCACAGCTCCTCGGGGGTGGTGCTAGAACTGAGTCTGGGGTCTTGTGGCTCCAGACCCCATGAATTTTCCAGGACGCTCAGCCTCCTGAATCTTTATTTGTTCACGGGCCGCTGCCAGCTGAGGTGGGGACTCTATTCCTTGGTCCAGCTGCCAACTCAACGCTTTGAGTAGCTATCTCCCCAACCCACCCCTGCCTTGGGAAGGCCCCCACACCCCCGGGACACTGCTGTCAAAGGAGAGCTCTCTGGTCACCCCTGCACAAATTGACTCTGTTCCCCATGCCCCCAAAGAGCCTCACGCACCCCCCTTTCTCTGGCAGGTGGCATCCCCTTTCTTCTCTGCGGTTTGCTTACTGAAATTCCTGCCTTGTCTCCTGGGTGAGACTGAGGGATTTTAGAGGTGGGGGGCCCGAGTCTTAACAGTTTCAACCTACACTGTCAAGTGACGTCCAATGCCTCGTTTGCAACAGGAAGGGGCTTGCTTTGTGCATGAATGTGTGCGGGTTAAAAGGAGTGATTGAGTGAGTGGATAAATGGATGGAGGATGGAGGAATGTATTAGTAAACACATTTATACCACGAGTGAATATATAAACCAAAGGAGAAATCAGTGGACGAATGAATGGAATATAGACGAGCAGATGAGTGCCTGGTGGATGGCTTAATAAATGAGTAAATAAAACAAAGAATCGATACCTGTATCTGTATCTGTATCTGTATCTATCCCTGTATCGATATATAAGCTAATACAAGTCTGAATTGATGACCGAGTGGAGGAGAAAATCGGC
>NW_017731393.1:5363754-5365777 GCF_001890085.2 Hipposideros armiger
GCTTTATTAAGCTCTGCCCACGGCAAGGCAAACTCAGGTCAGAGCTGGGGTGACGTCCGTTGTTCAGAGGACTGTGAGACAGCCTCCGATCCCACCCAAGTTAGGGTTCAATGTGGGGTTCATTTTGGGCGTGACTTTCTGAGTTGGGGAGGCGAGGAGAACACTGGTGGCACCAACAGGGATTTGGGTATGGGGAGGCATGCGAGTGTCCCCGGGCAGGGAGCTGAGAGAGCAAGCTGCTGCCTTCTTGGCCTGGCGATCCACTCAGAGCGCACGCCGGTAGGACAGAGAGCCGGGGACACTTCCTTTGAGAAGCCTTCCTGGAGGCCCTCAGTGCCAGGGGACCTGACACTTCTCTCCGCTGCTTCATTTCTCAGACACACATGTGCTCACAGCTTCTGCAGCCTGTCTTGGCCCATGTGACATGGCAGTTTCCCCCGCTGGGCTCTGGGGACTCTGAGGGCAGCGGTGGGTGCCCCGCTCTCAGTGTGGCGCTAGAGCCCAGCCCAGAGCAGGGCAGCTAATGCCGGCTGAGTAGAGAGTTCCCATGAGTGAATGAGAAAGAAAGGGTCAGAGGAAGGGGAGAGAGGGGGCAGAAGGAGGGGGAAGAAAAGAAACAGGAAGAAAAAAAGGAAAAAATGGAGGGGAGAGTTGAAAGCCTCAAAGGTTGGTGTTGGCCCAAGTTTCTCTGTTTGCCAAGGTCACTAGATCAAAAACTCCCCCAATGGAAGGGAGGGCGATGCCATCGGAGGTAAGGCCGTGTCCCTAGGCAGTGAAGGCCACTTTCTTTGGTTGAGGAACCACTGGCTCCGGCTGCCACCTGGCCTGCTAGTAAACGAGGTATCTGGGAGGCCCTGTTGTTGTAAAGCCACAGCCCATAGTCCTCTTTCTCCCGGCTGGCAGCACGCGCCCGCCGCACTCTGTGGGCTCCACCAGGGGGACCGACCCAGGTTTGGATAGTTTCATTCATTTATTTGCTTCGTCTCTCACTCACTCACAAAGGCAGACAACACCAGCTGAGCTTGTCATGGTTACTGTGCTGGGGGCTGCGTGCGGAGAGGTACCTGAGTCCGTGCATGCGGCTCAGGGCTTCAGAGTCAAGCCCAGCTCTGTCCTAACTTAAGTGCGCAAATTTGGGAAACATCACCAACCTGAGTTTCCTTCTATGCAAATCAGACCGAAGCGACAGCTTCCAAGGACTTCAGGAGGATCCGGAGAGGAGGCTATGAATCAGCGAGCTCAGTGCCTGGTGTGCAGGAAGTGTCCAGCTCAGGGTGGCTAGTCATCATTATTCTAACAATCCCGTGGAGAGCAGGGCACGTGAACCCACACACCCACTCCAAGGAGGTTACAGGAGGGCCATGAAGATGGTGCGGTGGGGCTCAGGAAACAGCAGCTTTCCCACTGCCTGGCAGAGCCAGGGAAAGCTTCAGGGAGGAAGTGATCATTGCTGCACTACGAGCACACTGACAGCTCTGACGGCCATTCTGGAAAAAGAGTTCCAACATTGCTTTGAAGGGTGGACTAGGCGCTGGTGTCAGTGCACAGCTTCCCAAGGGGAGTGCTTTGAAGGTGACCGTAGTCATATTCAGCAATGAGGTGAGTAGCACGTGTTCTAGGATGAGTTCACAAACTTAATTGTCAGACCTTGTAGGACACAGACAGAAGACACAGAGCAAGCCTTCTAGACAGAGGGCAGAGGGGCAAGTGGACGGCTGTGTCCAGTGCACTTGGCCTGGGTGGGGGCCCTGGGAGCCTCTGCGAGGACCAGGCACCTCCCTCCCCTCTGATCTCCGACGTCTCCCCTGTGGGACTGGGTCCGCTTCTGCTCAGTCCTGACACTGGCACCAGGATGGAGCGGCGGATGGTCGTGGTATTCACCACGATGACTGCTTTCTGCATTTTTAAATAAAATATTGTATTTTCGTTTAATCTAAACCCAAACCTTCCAATGTGTGGGGAAGGCCTGCGAGACGCGTGATGAGGGCATGGCAGCTGGCCGCGGTGCCCAGGGTAAGGGTTC
>NW_017731393.1:5367582-5372180 GCF_001890085.2 Hipposideros armiger
CGAAGTCCTTCACCTTCCCTGACCTCGGTCTTCTCATCTGTCAAGTGGGAATAAGGACAGACCCTGTCCCTGGGGTACCTGTTCGGATTCCATCAATCACGGGGCTCTGGTGAAAAAGGTGGACAATAGTCAGGGTTACTGAAAGTGTGGGGAAACTGGGACCCTCATCCATTGCTGGTGGAAATATAAAATGCTACAGCCACCTGGGGAAATGCTTGGGCAGCTTTTAGAAGACGAAGTTATCATATAAACCAGCAATTTCACTGCTAGATCTCTATCTAAGAGAAGTAAAACATAGGCCTACACAAAGACTTGTACTCAAATGTTCAGAGCAGCATTATTCATAATAGGTCCAAAGTGGAAGCCAGTTAAATGTCCATCAATGATTAAGCCATAAACAAGACATGTTGTAGCCATCAGTGGGATAGTGTTTGGCAATAAAAAGGAATGCAGTACTGATCTGTGCTACAGAAAGCACAGGCTTCGAAACATTATAGTAAGTGTAAGAAGCCTCTCACAAAAGACCTCGTTTCTTCTACCTGCACTTGAGTTTGGGTCCTCTGGATTTAATGGTCAGTAATTCCCATCCCCGTTTGAATCCCCTGAGGACCATGCCACGCTCCACTGGACGGTGAGTTCCTAGAGGCAGGGGTTGTCAGCTGTCTCCTTCACATTTTGATCCCCATGCCTGGCAGGGCCCAGGAGAGGACGTGCTCTGTAAAAGTTTGGTGAATGAATGATTGAACTCTGCCACTGGCTTGTCCTGAGACTGAAGTACACTGTTCCCTTCTGGTCTCTGTGTCTTCATCTATAAAATAAGCAGGCGTGAAGGCTTGATGGCCTGTGTCTTCCCCAGCTCCGACACGCGTGCCCCGTGATCTGGCCTCTGCTTGTGCATGAGCTCAGGGCACCTGCCACAGGGGCCCGTCGTGTCATTAGGGAATGACCCAGGTCCAGGCAGCTAGATCGTGTACACTTGAAAATGCCCTTCCTGGACTCCCAGTGCCAATGTTGGCATAAAGCACGAGTTACTGACAACAGATGAGGCCCCGCTTCTGTGGGATCTTGGCGTTAATGGCATCTTTGCCTTGCTCACATGGTATTTCTGCTACTCTCAGGGCACAGGCGGTCTCTCGCATCATAAAATTATACCCACCCAGAAAGGAAGATTGTAAAGGCTGCGGAGTGCTGCCAGGAAGCCCCCTTGGGGTAATGAGCAGGTACCATGCTAGATCACGTGGAGGGGCTGTTGGGGACACCAATGTTCACCCCTCATTGCCTTGGGGGCCCATACCCTGGTCCATGGCTCTTGGTGACTCAGGGATGCCTCCACCTCTCCACTCAATTAAGGCCTAAAGGGGCTACATGACGAGGTGAGAAAGAGCAAAGGGTTAGGACCTGGGTCTCGTCCAGGGCCACTATCAACAAGCTGCTTATGCAGGGACACAGATGTCCTTTTCTGCATCCCATTGGAACAGGAATAGTCACTCTTGAAGGCCTTCGCTCATATGAGCGTCTGTGGTGGTTGTTCTGACTCTGTCGCTTGCTGTGTGATCTTGGCCTATTCACCAAGCCTCTGTGAGCCTCAATGTCTCATCTATAAAGCTTTTGACCTGAAGACCGAAGTGTAACAATTTAAGTTATCACTTAACGGCATGCTTAATACCGGGGGTCCAAAAAAATGTATACACATGACTTGTAGTCATCTTTTGTTATCAGTGTATATTGAGTGTTACAATTTTAATACAGTTTTTCCTTTTTTAAGATGTGTATGCGTTGTTTCCACACCCTCTGTATATGCCCTGCACCATTCTAAGTGCCTCCTTGCATGGTCTCATCTATATATTATCTCATTATCTCATCTCAGAGAATCCTAAGACAACCCTTTGATCGTTATTATCACCACATTTTGCCACTGCCATCTGTTTCTCAGGTGAGCTAACAGAGGCACAGAGAGCCTGAGGAGATACTTGCCCCGGCCTCACTACGCGTATGTGGAGGTGGGGTTTGAACCCAGGCAGATGGATTCCCGAACTGGTCCAGTGGGGCCCACTGCTGCCCCCGATGTGGTGAAAAGAGCACTGGGTCGAGAACCAGGGGAAAGCTTGAAGTCAGTCTTCTACCTTCTTGGTTTGTGGGCAAGTCACCGAGCCTTGGTTTCTGCAATCCCAAAGCAGAATCCGACTCACCACCCGCCCTCCCCTAACCAACACTGGAACATTTTCCCTCAAAAGAGGCATCAGGTAAACCAGTGACATGTTTCCAAATGACTTTAAAAACAGAGGGTTCCTTCCTGTCTCTGTTATTTTTCTCTTCTCCTGTTGAAATGAAAACCAGTGCGGCCAGCCTGGTTATAAACGTGGTTATCCAGTTACACAGTGAATTCTGACCTGTACTTTTTTTCTTTCTTTCTTTCTTTTTAATTTTCCATAAAGGCTACTTAGGGCCAAGAGAATTTTCAACTCGAAGAAGCATGTATAAAGTGACTCACTGTTAATAGGGTGAACTCTTTGCTTTGGGATTAGGCCTAAGTGACAGTATCCTGGTCCCTTTATTTGTTGGGACTGGTCCAGGAGAATGCTTTGTGCTGCACTGAAAGAGGCAGAATTAGCCGTCCCGTTTATCCGATTGATCTTAATAACCTTGTCTCGTAAATACCTACTTTATGACATCAATGAAAGAGGAATCGTGGCAATTTAGCACAACAGAAATTGCTACTTTGCGACTGAAGTGTCCTGTGAAATGCCTCGGTGACATTCGGGGGGTTCCTGTGTGGGCTGTTCTAAGTACATGCAGAAGGAGGGATTGCCACCCGTCTCCCTGAAAACTCAAACAAACTGAGGGCTTCGGATCAGATGCTATGGCCTCTTGTTTCCCAATGTCGTTGTGAGTTTTCTTTCTCATGTGGCTCAGACTTAAGTTTTCATTTCACAGAGTTTCAGAGGTCTGATTTGGGTGTTTGTATTGGTAGACCAAAGATTTCCCAGTCGACAAAGCATCGTGGAACGTCTGCTCTTCAGAGACCCAGAACACAGGGCACTGAACACATATAGGGTACTGTAAGGAGTACCAAACACGCCCACCTGCTTTGTCTCATTCTTTCATTTTATAGAAGAGAAGCCCGAGGGTCCCAGAGGCTCCATGACTAATGTCAAACAAAGTCCTTTCCGCTATTCNTGCCCTCTAGCACCCGGGCACCTTGCCTGCTGCTCTGGACATGGGAGGCTCCACTGCCAGGGACCACTCTTTCAGGTTAAACTTTCCCCTCCCCATGGCCTTTTAAAGCAGACCTATTCCTGGGAGGAGTCGGTGCCTCAAGGGTTAATATGAGTGATGCCAGCAGATGTTTCCTGTGCAGCTAAAGACAGAGGCATAAGAAATAGTGAGACGGAGCCCTGGCATGGGCAGGGTGGGGCGTGAGGTGGGGAAGGCAGCCAGCTCTGGAATTCAATGTCCCGGGTGACAGTCCAGCCTGACCACTTTCTATGTGGGAACCTGGCTAAGTCACCTCAGTTTCCACATCTGTAAATTGGACAGGCCACCCTCATGGGGTGATGGAAGGCACCTATGAGACACACCTCAGGAAAATGCTTTGTCAGAGTTACAGGGCCATTCAGACACTGGTTATTTTGAGAGCGTGTTTGCAAAGCACTTAGCACGTTGCTTTCCTAAGTGCCTAATAAATGTGAACTATTATTATTATCATTATCACTATTATTACTACTATCATGTGACAGTTTTGTCCTAGGGGCTGTTCTACTTTCTGCAAAACTGTATGGCATCATCCTGAGCTGCCTGCAATAATTACGTAGGAACTTTTAACCTCGGTGTATCCTTTGTTTTCCCTAGTGAGGTATTAAAGGAAGCACAGATCTGAAACGAATTTTATTTCCTTGAGGCTGGGGGCTCTATAGCAATGGCTATCCTTTATTGAAAGCCTACCTTTGTCCGGCCCTGCTTGAAAGTGACATTCCTGCTGCAATTCATTTAATTGTTACAAGCAACTGAGGATGCAGGTACTACTATGGCCCCACTTTCCAGGTGAGAACAGTGAGGCTCACAGAGGACCCACATCGAGGCAGGGGAGCTGGGGCTTGAGCCACGTACTTGCTGCCAGGGCTGGTGCGTGAGCCCGGGACACGAGGAATTGGCTAGTGGTTGAACTGTGCTAAGCATGTGACTTAATGGCTCCAGTCAATCATGAGCGATAGTGGAGGGGAAAGGGGCCCACTCCCACACTGGGAAGAGTGTCCTGAAATCAATATGGGAGGTGGGCTGTGCCAGATGGCCAGGAGCAGTGGGAGAGAGGTCACCGGCTTTGCGTTTTCACTCAGTTGCTTCCTACTTGTGTGACAATTAATAGATTCAGGTTGGCCTGTGGGCCACACCTGGCCTGCTGCCTGTTTCAGTGCATGAAGCCTGATTGGTGGAGACCAAGTTCATTCCTTTACATGTCATCTCTGTTGTTTTCTCACGATGAGGGCAGAGTTGAGGGTTTGGAACCGGGACGGTCTGGCCTGTGAAGCCTAAAATATTTACTATCTGATCCTTCACAGAAAAAACTTTGCTGATCCCTGGAGAGACAGTCAGAGAGAGAG
>NW_017731393.1:5374580-5408665 GCF_001890085.2 Hipposideros armiger
AAAGAGGCATCAGGTAAACCAGTGACATGTTTCCAAATGACTTTAAAAACAGAGGGTTCCTTCCTGTCTCTGTTATTTTTCTCTTCTCCTGTTGAAATGAAAACCAGTGCGGCCAGCCTGGTTATAAACGTGGTTATCCAGTTACACAGTGAATTCTGACCTGTACTTTTTTTCTTTCTTTCTTTCTTTTTAATTTTCCATAAAGGCTACTTAGGGCCAAGAGAATTTTCAACTCGAAGAAGCATGTATAAAGTGACTCACTGTTAATAGGGTGAACTCTTTGCTTTGGGATTAGGCCTAAGTGACAGTATCCTGGTCCCTTTATTTGTTGGGACTGGTCCAGGAGAATGCTTTGTGCTGCACTGAAAGAGGCAGAATTAGCCGTCCCGTTTATCCGATTGATCTTAATAACCTTGTCTCGTAAATACCTACTTTATGACATCAATGAAAGAGGAATCGTGGCAATTTAGCACAACAGAAATTGCTACTTTGCGACTGAAGTGTCCTGTGAAATGCCTCGGTGACATTCGGGGGGTTCCTGTGTGGGCTGTTCTAAGTACATGCAGAAGGAGAGATTGCCACCCGTCTCCCTGAAAACTCAAACAAACCGAGGGCTTCGGATCAGATGCTATGGCCTCTTGTTTCCCAATGTCGTTGTGAGTTTTCTTTCTCATGTGGCTCAGACTTAAGTTTTCATTTCACAGAGTTTCAGAGGTCTGATTTGGGTGTTTGTATTGGTAGACCAAAGATTTCCCAGTCGACAAAGCATCGTGGAACGTCTGCTCTTCAGAGACCCAGAACACAGGGCACTGAACACATATAGGGTACTGTAAGGAGTACCAAACACGCCCACCTGCTTTGTCTCATTCTTTCATTTTATAGAAGAGAAGCCCGAGGGTCCCAGAGGCTCCATGACTAATGTCAAACAAAGTCCTTTCCGCTATTCCGCTTTTCTCCTTAAACAATGCTACTCCCACCCCATACCCGTTCTCTCCCATCCCGCCCTAAACAGCTTACCACAGGCTGGTCTCACAGACACTCAAACTGCCACTGAGCAGGAATAATCTCAGGGCAGGATGCTTGAGGGTTGCCAGGTGTGGTGCCCGCAGCAGCCTTCTTTCTCCCATCGCCAGTTCTGCCCTGGGAGAGGAAAGTCTTAGCTCACGGGCCCTCCAGGCCCATAACCAGTCATGGCTTAGCTGCGGTGTCACTTTACATTCCGCTGGGCATAGATTTAGCTGTAGGGGCAACATGGTCAGAGGGCTTGCATTTGAAGAGCTGACCCTAGTGTTTCCCAAATCCCCACCCCCCCAATGGACTGTTTCCTTTGGGCTCTCACTGGAAAAAGCTATAGGTCCGGAAGAGAGTGAGGAGCAGGTGCCAGGCAGGTGAATCATGGTTTACCACATGCCAAGGCTGTGCCATACGGAGAGAACTGAGGCACCCCAGCCAACACACTTTGGCTGCCAGGCATGTGAGGGGTGCCTCCTTGGACATCCCAGCCAAGCCAGTCCTCCAGTGGAACGTGGCTGCAGCTGCTTTGAGCAGGTGACACCAGCAGAGGAACTGCCCAGACAGCCCACAGGATCAGAAGAAATACTAGATTATTGTGGTTTAAGCCACGAAGCTTTAGGCTGATTTGTTACGCAGCAAGGGCTGACCGAAACATCATCTCGGAGCCTTCTCTCTACCCTGGCTGCTGAACTCCAGCCAAACTGGCCTCCTTGTGCCGGCCTTAGGCCATTTGTTCTACGGTTCCCGGCATCTGGCATGCTGTTTCCCCAGGTCTTCCTGTCACTCAGGTTTTAGGGTAAATGTCACGGAGCCCAGTCATAGTTGCACGGCTGCACAGGGAGAGCAGCAAAATCACACGCAAACGGTGGGCTTCCTGGGCTGGCAGGAACTCGAGCCTCTAAACAGTGTTCCCGAGGTGAGAATGGAAAGAGATAGGCAGGCTTGAGAATTGAGTGTGGTAACCAGGGTAAAACGTTCAGATCTTACTTTACGTGGGATGGGAGCCCAAGAGGGTTTTCAAGAGGGCAAGTGTGATCTAGTTTACAGTTTTCAAAGGTAACCCTGTCTGATCTTTAAAGAATACAGTGAAGGGAGGTAAGAGATGGTGGCAGCTTGGACCAGAGTAATTCAATAGAAGGATGACGCAGAGATGGAGGACATGATTTGGACACAGGGCTGATGGATGGCTTTGCCTTCTCCACCTCTCTCACCAGGTGGTGTCTGCCTGGCCACCTGCCTCTTTCTATCACCTGCTCACTCCCCGTGGCAGTGCCCCCTTGTCTGCTTTCCCTTCTCAGCAGACCTGGGGAGGAGTTGCGGCTGGCTGCCTGCACCACTCACCTGTGGCTTCCTGCTCACCTGAAAGGGTCCTTTCAGAGGTCAGCCTGCCTCCCCCTCTGTCAGGCTGGAGGCGTTTTCCTAGCCTGCTGGCCCCTCAGCCTTTCCGGGGCGTCCCTCTGCCTGGCTGTCCCTGTCACTCACCCCGCGGGCTGATGTGTCCTCTCTCTGGCTGGAGCTCTGGCCTTGTATCTTCCCCCAGTCTCCTCAGGGACGAAAGCCCACCCATGGTTATCCCCTGCCCCGCTTTTATCCCTCACAGGCCTGATCTGTCCTGGTCTTCCAGCTTTCTCTTCTGTCCTGGGGGACCTCTGGCTTCTCACCAGCAGTCTGGTCCCCACTTGTTTCTCTGCCAGCCTCACCGGAACTGTCCAACTCGTCATGGGTCTTCACTGCTCTAAATTTTAATTTTATTTAAAGTGATGCTTCCTTGCCCTCGGCTAGCACTTCCCAGCCACCCTTCACGACTTGGAGTAGGAACTCTGTAGAAGGTTCCCGAATGAACATGGTACACATAATGGCAGAAAATGGAAACTCACCGCTAAGCTTGCCTTAGGAACAATGGCTAACATTTGTCGAGCTCTGGACATGGAGGCTGTGCTCTGGAGAGCTTAACTGACTTAATTCTCACAGTGCCCCTACGGGGTAGGGTTTTAACGACTCCATTCTGCCAATGAGGAAACCGGGCTCAGACAGGTCAAACATCCTAACCAGTAACCTAGACTTTGAACCCAGACAACCTGGGTCTAGAATTCATTGTATTTTATCTTATTTTGTTCTGTTTTGTTGTGGTAGGGACCCTTGGCATGAGAGCTACCCTCTTAGCGGAGTTCTAAGTGTACAGTGCCGTGCTATCATCCATCGGCACAGCAGATCTCAGGAACTAGTCCATCTGGCACAACTGCTGCTTTATGTCCATCGATGCACATGTCCCCTCCCCCGCCCCGGCCCCTGGCAACCACCATTCCATTCTTCGTTTCTTTGAGTTTGACTGTTCTAGGTTATCCTTGGTTACCTCACACAAGCGGAATCTTGCAGGATTTGTCCTCCTGTGACTGGCTCGTTTAACTTAGCATAACGTCCTCAAGGTTCATGCATGTTGTCACATAAGGCAGGGTTTCTGCTTTTGTAAGGCTGATGAATAGTCCACGGAATGTATACCCCACATTTTCTTTATTAACACCCATCAGTGGACGGTGAGGTGGCTTCCACGTCTTGGCTGTTGGGACTAGCGCTGCAGTGAACACGGGGCTGCGGGGATCTCTGTGAGATTCTGGTTTCATAACTATTGTCATGTGATCCAGTAACCCTGGTTCCTGGCGGATATTTATCCAATAGAGTTACCACTAAAAAATATATTTTTTTATTGTAGGACATTTTAAACCCATACCAATGCAGGTGAATCCCCCGTACCCATTTCTGCTTCAGTGATTATCAGCTCAGGACCAAGTTCAAGCCATTAGGACAACCGTTCTCCAGCTATAGTCCACCCTGACTCACCTGGATTATTTGAAGCAAAATAATTGCATCAGTTAAGACTCCAGTATGTCTTTCTAGCAGATAAGAGCTTCAGGAGAAGCAGACATTCAATACAATTGTTATGCCTAAAAAGTAGCATTGATTCCTTAACAGTATCCACTGCCCAGTGTTCAAATTTTCCCAATTGTCTTACAAATTTGTGCCATATACTTTTTATTTTGGAACAATTTTGGATCTACACAGTCCTGGAAACTCCTCGCCCAGTTTCGTCCCTTCTAATGTAATCACCTCATATTACCCTGGGACATTTGTCACAGGTAAGAAAGCAGTGTTACCACTAACGAAACTCCAGACTTCATTTGGATGTCACTAGTTTTTCCCTTATGGTCCCTTTTGTGTTCCAGGATCCAATCCCAGGGACCACCGGGCATCTCTCCCTGCCCACCATGAGCTCCTGAGGGAGGTGGGGCGGTGGGGAGGGCTGGTGGGCCATGTCCTGTGCTACTCCTTTGTCTTGCTCCATCCACTGTCACCCCCCCCCACACTGTGCAGCACGCCCACCCAGCCACGTGCTTTTCCAGTAAACCTTTCTGTGCACTTATTACTTGTCAGGCCGGCGCTAGGCTCTGGAAAGCCAATGTGAAACAAGGGGGTCCTCTCTGTTCTTTGCCCCCAAAACTCAGCCATTGGAGGAGAGGCAGCTGGACAAAGCCATGACATCTCTCAGAGGAAGGATGCGAGAGCCAGTGGAGGGGACCCATGGTTGCTGGGGTGCAGGATCAGGAGAAGGACCCAGACATTTTGTGTAACTGACTCACTGTTCAATTCTTAGGTCATCACAGGAGTCCTCTTCTGCTTTGCTCCCTGCCGTGGGGACAGCTCCTGGCCCCGCTCTGCCTGGGATGGCCCTGGGGCCTGCCTAGTTAACTGCCACTCATCCTTCCATTCTCTGCTCAAATGTCCACCTTCAGGTAGCCTTTCTCTGTTGGATGACTCCCCACCCAGCCCTTCAACGGCCGGTTGAGTTTGGGCAATTTACTCCTCTTCTCTGTGCTTCTGTGTTAGAATGAGGGTGATGTAAGTGCGTGGTTCTTAGGGTGGCCATGAGGAAATCAGTGCCTGTAAAACTCCTAGAGCAGCGCCTAGCATGTGGTGAGAGCTGTGCACCTGTGGCCGTTAGGATTGTTGTTGCTGTTCTTTGCCTTAATCATCCCCTGCTCAGCACACAGTGAGGCTGTCACTGCACATGTACTTGTGGGATTACTTGGCTATCTCCTGACTGTGCCTGTCACTCACATTCCAAGCTCCCTGAGGGCAGAGAGTGCGTCCTTCTCAGCAGTACATGGCCCTGAGCCTAAGACAGGGTGTGGTCCATTCGCATCACCAGGTAGAGTGAGAGGAAGCTATTTATGGGACCAAAACATTTTCTGTGTCCCAGGGCCTGCCAGGGCTGGGCTGACTAAATATTTATATTTATTGAAGGAAGGGTGGGGCGCGGCTCCTGGTACCTGCATCCCCCACAGGTGTGGGCAGAGCCGCCGCTGCCTGGCCGAGTCGACAGGGATTCGCACTGTAGTTTTGCAGGATTGGGAGGCAGAGCCCTGAGCCACCTGTACCCCTGACACCTGTAAGTTTACAGACGGCCCTGCAGCCTGTGGTGGCCTCTGGGGCGTGGAGGTGCAGGGCAGACCTGCTCGGTGCTCACCCTCATGGCCACAGACTGGCCCTCTGTTGCACGTGCTCTCAGCTGGGTCTGGTTTGGTCAGCCCAGCTCTGGCGGTCCCTGGGAGTCAGCGAAGGTCCTTCCTCTCACATTTAGGCAGGGACAGGATCACTTCCTTTCAAAGTACCACAGTAGCACTCCAAGAGGTGGCCAGCAAGCATGTGTCTCTTCCTGTGTCCTGGCTGAAAGAGAAGGCCCTGCTCCCGCCCCCCCTCAGCAAGGAAAGGGAAAACCTAAGCTAGAATAAAAGGACAGACAATATTGCAGACACAGATGGGCCCTCTGCTGTGGGTCATGCCTTGGGCTAGAGGCTGGGGTTCAGGCACGAGAAGGTGCGGTTCCTGCGGTCGCCCAGAGGAGTGGCAGACCCTTTTAGAACTGGTACAATGCGATTTCCCAACTGCAGTGCTAGACGTGGCACAGACACTGTGTGGGCTCAGAGGGGCTTCCTGGAGGAGGCAATGCCTGAGATGACCAGATGCCCTCAAAGTCAAAAGTATTACTAGCTGTTCCTTTGCTGAAAAAATTGGCCAACCCCTAAACTGAAGGAACTAGGGCCTGGGTCAGATGTTGCCACGGCCTTTGAGCCAGGCATTTCCCTCCCTGGTCAGTTTTCTTATCTGTAAAGTGAAGAGATTAGGTTAGCCTGCGGTTTTCAGATTTGCTGTCTGGATCCTTGGTGGGCCCCAAAGAGATTCTGGAGTAGAGTGGGAGGAACAGACACTGGTGTGTGTGTGTGTGTGTGGGGGGAAGCTCACACCCACCAACTTAACGAGTGTGTCTCCCTGTTTCCCTGTTTGATGCCCCAGGTCAGGCACTTTCTGCCCAAGGTTTACTTGAAGCAAAGGATTCCTTCCCTTTAGGAAGTTCGGGGCCTGAGGACAATGAGCTAGACAAGTCCTGGGTCTCTTGGTTCCCAGGGGCATCACGGAATCGTGGAAGGCATGTTGGGGGGAGGGAACTGGGTCCTCCAGACCTGGGAGAATTTCCAGCGATGAACGCAGCCGCTGTCTGTTGGAGGAGGGTGGAGACCTCGCAGTCAGGTTGCACTTTGTCGTGATGCCAATCTTTCAAGAGGGGAGGTGAACCTCTGGGGACTGCGGCACCAATAATTCCTTCCGGGCAGCGTGGACAGAGTAGGTCCCTCTAGCTTCTTCATCTCAGCTGCGATGAGCCTCCTTGCTGTTAAAATGCCAACAGGGTGAGGTTCACTGGGATGCCAGCTGCCCAACAGGAGGACAATATATCTTCGCTCATTCACCAGTGCAGACGCCACCCTATAGGCCTCCTGCACAGTAACGCCATCTGGTCCGATCCTATGTGGTGGCTTTGTTGTCTTCCTGAATTCCTATGAGATAAGAGAAAGGGGCGCCCCAGCCATACCATGAAATCAAACAAAGATCTGCATGTATTTCCAACACATTCTTGATACCGTCTCCAAACTGACCTTGTCAACAAAAGCAATTGGAATTTTCAGTGTCTCCTATACAGGGATCATTTATTTTAATTTTTTGAGGCTTGCAGATGTGAAGTGGTGATATTGGTGTTTTTCTTGTCCAAGATTGGGCAGTAGAGGGCCCATGACTGTACTTGGGGGCATTTATTTGTCATTGGAGCTCAGAGACTTGTGACACTGCAAGAGGAGGTGACCTTCAAGAGTGTAAACTGTCAGTGACCGCTGACATCAGTCCCTTTCAGCTTCAACAGCACAGCCTGAGGAGCCACCCATGCCTGGCTCAGGGTGGGCCATTGTTCATATTGGGAGGTGGGCAGTATCATCACTCACATCTGAGGAAGTTGGGATTCAAAGAGGGAGGCCATCTTGTCTGAGATAATAAGATAATAAGTCCTTCTTATAATAACATCATATAATGATACATAATTATATGTAATATAAACACATCCATTCCTGCATCACACAGCCAGTAAGTGATGAAGTTACATTTCTAACTTAGGTTCTGCATGGCCATTGTGCCCCCTCATGCCAAAACATTCCTTATGTGGCCCGTGACGGTTTCCACTGGCCTGAGAGTCCAGGGCTGACCGTGTCAGGATTTTTCCTTTTTAAAGCACAGCTTTATCTAATTGACTTCTCATCAATGGCTTTTGGGGACCCTCCCATACTGAAGTGAAGTGGATTGTCGTGTCTGCTTTCCTAAGAGTTTCTGAAATTATCTCAGGGTCTCCTGACTTGGGTTGGTCTCGTGGGCTTGGCCATCTGTGGATTGCTGTCTCTGCTGTGACTCACCCCAGCTCATTTGGCTCTCAGGACACAGTCTTGCCACGCTGGTCCCCACCGTTTCACTTGCTGAAACACTTTTC
Source organism: Hipposideros armiger (assembly GCF_001890085.2). Lineage (NCBI taxonomy): Eukaryota > Metazoa > Chordata > Mammalia > Chiroptera > Hipposideridae > Hipposideros > Hipposideros armiger. Next base: position 5,382,457 of record NW_017731393.1, read on the forward strand.
ACGTAGAGGGTCACATGACTTGCTCCATCTCCTCATTAGGGTCTCCAATGTCCCCTTCTCACAAAGACCTTCTCTCTTCATCTACCCTCGATCGCAGCTCCTGCTACGAGCTACCGTCTTTTTCTGTTTTATTTGAACTCGTAGCATATATCATCACCCAATATTCTACTACAGGAATTGGCAACCTTTCTATAAAGTTACAGACAGTAGATATTTTCAGCTTTCCAGACTGTATGGTCCCTGTTGCAACTACTCGTTCTTGCCATTGTGGTGGGAAAATATCCACAGACAATACGTACATAAATGAGAATAGCTGTGTTTCAATAAAATTTTATTTAAGAAAATAAGTGATGGCCTGGAGCTAGATTTGACCCACAGACTAGTTTGTTGTTTCATGTCTGTCTCTATCATCCCACAGAATGTGGGGAGCTCATGGAAGGTGGGGTCATAATCGCACCCTACATCCTAGAACATAGTAGTCATTCCATGAATGTTGAATCATGAATGAATGAAGGTTTAAATGTATCCCTTTCCTTTTTAAAAACAGCTTTATTGACATATAATCTGCATACATAAATTCACCCAGTGGAGGTGTATGGGTCAGTGATTTTTAGTATATTTGCAAAGTTGTGCAATGATCACTGCAATCTAATTTTAGAACATTTTCATCACTCCCAAAAGAAATCCTGTCCCATGAACATCTCTCACCTCCTGTTGCCACTCGTAGGCAACTCTTAGTCTACTTCTGTCTCTGTAAATTTGTCTGTTCTGGCCATGTCAAATAAATGCAATCATCTAATATGTGTTCTATTAATGACTGGCCTTTTTCACTTTCATAATGCTTCCAAGGTTCATCCATATTGTAGCATGTATCAGCACTTCACTCCTTTTTCATTGCTACATAATATTCCACTTTGGTGGACGTACCACATTTTTTCATCCATTCATCAGATGATGGACACTTGGGCTGTTTCTGCTTGTTGTCTGTTTTGAAATATAGACAAAGAATAATGCTGCTGGAACATTCATGTACAAGCTTTGTGCAAATGTATGTTTTTATTTCTCTTGGGTGTATACCTGGGAGTAGAATTGTTGAGTCATATGGTAACTCTACTTTTAACATTTGGGGAACTGCCAAACTTTTTTGCAAGGAGGCTGCACCATTTTACATTCACACCAGTGATAGGAACTCTGTGCACTCATCAGCAATTGTTATTATCTATCTTTTTGATTCCAGCCATTCTAGTGGGTGTGAAGTGGTGTCCAATTGTGGTGTCAATTTGCATTTCCCTGATGATTAGTGATGTTGAACATCTTTTCATATCCTTGATGACCTTTTGTATATTTCCTTTGGAGAAATGGCTATTCAGACATTTCCTATGTTTTTATTATGGAGTTGTAAGACTGTGTTGTATATTCTGGATTTAAATCCCTTATCAGTTATATGACTTGCAAATATTGTTTCCCATTCTGTGGGTTCTCTTTTCTTTTTCTTGATACTATCCTATGAAGCATGAACATTTTAAATTTAGATGAAGTCCAATTTATCTAGTTTTTCTTGTGTTGTTTATGCTTTTGTTGTCCTATCTAAGAAAGAGTTGCTTAGCCCAGCTCACAAAGATTTACTTCTACATTGTCTTCTAAGAGCTTTATAATTTTATATTTAGGTGTTTGATCCATATTGAGTTGAATTTTGTATATGTGGGAGGTAGGGGTGCAACTTCACTTTTTTGCATGTGTTTACGTATGTGGTTGTCCCAGCATCGTTTGTTGAAAAACTACTCTGTCTCCATTTTTATTGTCCTGGAACCCTAGTAAAGAATCAATTAACAATAAATGTAACTGTTGGGCCTGCCGAGTGGCGAGTTGGTTAAGAGCTGGCTTGGGATGCCAGAGGGCCCCGGTTCGGATCCCACATATGAGGGCCAGTGACACTGCTCTCTACAGCTAAGATGCTGAACAACAGCTCAACCTGGAGCTGGGCTGCCGTGAGTCGCCGGGGACGACATAGGCTGCAGTCCCTGTGGCAGTGGGCTGCCATAAGCTACCTTGTGTAGCCAGCAGCCACCGTGAGCGACCAGCAGCTGCAGTGAGCGGCCGTCCAGAGACCGGCGACTGATCTACTTCACCCAGGAAGAGCGGAATGATGGTGCCAGCTTGGGCCAGTGAAGCAACGTCTTCCACAGCTAGACTGAGGAACAAAATGACAGCAACTTGTCTGTTCCCCTTCCCCAATTCCCCAGCGCTGTTCCCCTCCCCCAACTCCCCAATAAAATCTTTAAAAAAAGTAAAAATAAAAATAAGTGTAACTGTTTCCACTTACATTTATCCCAGGATTCTCATTCTATTCCACTGATCCATATATCTTTTGTCAGTACCATACTGTCCTGATTACTGTAACATTGTAATATGTTTGAAAACAGGGAGTGTGAGTCCTTCAACTTTGTTATTGTTTTTTTTTTGAGATTGTTTTGGCTCTCTGTTCCTTTGGACTCACAGTTGAAAGACACAGGCTATTAAAAGGCTGAGTGCTTTACCCAGAGAGTCTTTGAAGGAACTTTAAACCCTGTGCTTCACCAGGTCATTGTCTTTTCAAATCAGAAGAGATCCTGGTCTGCCACTAAGTGTGTGGCCATGGGCAGCCCTATTCCTTTCTCTGCATCAGAGATGCTTCATCTTGAAAAGAGAGATGCAGACTAGATGATACCTTTTGTCCTCACTAGTGCTGAGAGTCTATGGTCCTGTGGCTTTTGCGATATCATGCAATTGGGGGAAAAATATCATGGGGTTTGAAAGAGCTACTCTACCCTTTAGAAGAAATGTTGAAAATGACAAATTCAGGGTGAGGTAAAGCAGATGATATTCATTTAATTGCCTGGAGGATTATTACATGTTTTTAACCTCATTAGAAAGTGGTTGTTTTCAACATTGACCTTAAAAATTAACGTGGGATCTGTCAGAACCTACGACATAGGATTTGTTTGACAATTTGATGATTGTAAGCCTGAGTTAAACAATTCTTTTTTTGGTCTAAATTTATCCACTTGTTTCTTTTCTCTTATCTGAATTCTTACCCAATTATTAAGAGACGTTTAAAAAAATTGGCCTCAAGAAAGGAATTTAAAATCAGAGTAAGAGAGCTTGTGACACAGTAGAAGTAAGAACTGTTAGTTGTTCCTGTCCAATGTGCACACAGAGCTTTTCAGGGCCTTTGCAGCATCTTTCATAAACCATTACTTCATCTCATCCTCAGAACAACCCCATGAAGTAGGGACAATTAATATTATCCTGACTGTATGGATGGAAAAATCGTGGCTGAAAGATGACAAACAGCATGCCTACCTCTCACACAACTAGTTTCTGTCATGTTGAAATTCCATCATCTCAGGCTTCCTAGCAGGCCATCTGCCTTGGACAAAGGTCCCCATGGTTAAAATGTTGATTCGAACATTTGAAGCATTCATAAGCAGGTCCAGGAGAAGGTGACCAAGGTGGTTTAAGAATTCCAAAAGGAGTTACATGAGGAGGAGTCAGAGGACCTGAGTATCATCCTTGAGAAAAATTCAGGAGGGACCAGACCATTGTCTTCCAATATCCGAGTGCCATCGAGAGGAACAGGGAGGCAGCTTATTCTGAGAGGCCCTAAAGGACAGACTGTGGACCAGGAAGCAGAAGGTGCAGGGTGGTAAATTTTGGCTCCTAATGAGAAAGACCTTTCTAATCATCAAAGGATGGGGTTGGCTGCCTTAGAAGAACATGAGCTCCCCGTCACAGGAGGCAACCAAGCGGATGATGGTCAGCTGCCTCTAGAGAACTGCAGAGGGGATTTGAGTACTTCATGGGGTGTTGGATTAGGTGAGTCCCTCTCAGACCAGGACTTGTTCCTACCCTCAAGGAACTTCTAGCCTAGCGGGGAAGACACACACACACACACACACACACACACACACACACACAAGTGATAAGGGACCTGAAGCTGTAGTGATAAATATTTCCTTCAAGTAGAGGAGCAAGCAGAGACTTCTCTGTGGAGCAGGCAACTGATGGAGGTCTGGGAGGTCAGAAGGAACCTGGCAGATGCAAGAGCCCAGGGAAGGCCAGAGGCCGAGGGGGCGGGAAGGCGACGGCTGTGTGGTGAGAAGACCCAGCACAGCTAAGGCGACACATGTGGGGGATAGTTATCACAGCACCCTTAAAAGCCTTCCATCGCCTCTCATTTCTGTGCCTTTCTCTTCCACTAGACCAGGAGTGCCTGTCGGGAGGGTGTCTGTGTCATCTTGCGCTCCTTGAACCAGGCCAAAAGCTGAATGAATGATTAACTCATTCATTCCAGGATTGTTCTAGAGAGAAGAGGTGTGGTTGGGATCCGGGCAACCACGAAGGAGCGTAATCCTCTCTGCTTTTATTTTCTCTGCTCCCTGCTATGTATGACAGAATGCCCTCACATGTCGCGGCGGCAGACCCCCAGGGCCCTGGCCCCTGATGACTCTTGATTGGGAGATTCTGTTCAAAGAATCTGCTTTTTCATTTGAAGGCATGATCCTGCCTTATCTATGATCTAGACCAGATCAGCTTAATAAGAAACAAATGTCCCTTTGGCGGCCGGGGGCTGACGCTTGCTGGGCTGTCTCTGGGCAGCTAAGGCTGGTGATGGTCAAGTGTGTTCTAGCAAATAAGCCAGAGACTCTCGTGTGTGTGTGTGTGTGTGTGTGTGTGTGTGTGTGTGTGTGTGTGTAAGAAAAGTTTTTGTTACACACTATATTTTAAGCTTTTGGGGTTTCAGAGAAATGCTTGTGGAACAGATGAAACTGATTTGCACATCCGCTGACCCCTCTATTGTTGACAGTTGGGTGACATTGGTCCCTCTGCGGTTTTGGGCCTCCCTGGGTCTCCAACTCTTCTTTCTATGTAGGAGGCCGCCCTTGCGTGGTGGGAAAATCACTGGACAGAGGGTCAGGACTCCTGGGTCCAGCCAGAGCTCTGATTCTTGCTGGCTGGGTGACCTTGGGCAAGTGCCTCAACTTCTCAAAGCTGTGCTCTGGCTGTTTAGAGAAGACAGTCTGGCACTTACTTCACTGAGTTGCTGTACAAGTCAGTCAGTCAAATGCAAAGCGAATATGGGAAGCAGACCAAGACCTTCTGTCTTCCCAGCCACGGTGTTTCCTTCTACACAATGGGAAGTGCGACTCTGGGATTCCTGGGGGGTTTTCCTGTAGAAGGCTCATAGTGTGACTAGTTAAATAAGACAACTTCCATACAAAACAGACGGAAACTGGTTAATGGCACCCTTGAAGTCTGTGGTCCCAGAGGCTGCAAACACAAATGTCTGTAGGATCTGGACAGGTGCAATAAAGCTGATGGGAGGCGGGTGAGCTGGGGACCCCGCCAAACCGAAGAGGGCATGTCCTGTCTAAAGTGGGGCTCTAGCTGACAGAGGGCGTGCTCCTGAGCAGGTCCTACAGTGTCAGCAGTGAAACCTGATTTTTAACGATTGACTTCTAAAAGTTTTTAAACACTCTGCAAGTGTGGCGAAGTGAATCAGTGGGCTGGGTCTGGCCTGCTGATCGAAACGCTACTTCCCCTTGATAAACACCATGTCTAAATTTCCTCCAGTGAGGACCTCTTAGAGGACAGTATGGCTTTCCCCAGCGGCAGTACCCAAGATGGGTCTTTAATGTGAGCTGAAGTAAAGGAGCAGAACGGGAAGGGTAGAGGGCAGGAGACGGACAAGGCGTTCGCGTTCTGTGGAGACAGCGCATTTGTATCCCCAGAAAGGTGACATGTTGAAGCCCTAATCCCCAATGTGGTGCCGTTGGGAGATGGGATCTTTGGGAGAGGGTTAGGATTAGGTGGAGCCCTCCTGATGGGAGTAGTGCCCTAAGAAGAAAAGACAAGAGGTCTTTCTCTTTCCCTCACCCCCACCCCCAGCCATGTGAGGACACAATGAGCCTCTGTCTACAAACCAGGAAGAGGTCTTTTGCCAGAGTCCACATCTACTGTGACCCTGATCTTGGACTTCCCAGCCTCCAGATCTGCGAGAAGAAAGTGTGTTGTTTAGGCTGCTGGTCGATGGTATTTTGTAGCAGGCCCCCATGACTAAGCCAGAGCAGGAATGTTAGAGGGGCTGGAAGCTTAGGAAGTAGCCAGAGCAAAATGCAGGTGGGCGATTCTCAGATGCTTTCAAAGACCAGAGTGGGGCATCCTCACATCTCTTTTGATTCCAGTAGGAGCTAGCCCACTCCAGGGGTGACATTCTTTGCAGATTGAGGGAGAGGCAGGGAGGGCAGGGGAGGTATGGATGGAGCACTCTTACTTTGTGATGCTGCGTACCCTATGTGTCACCTGGCTGAGTCTGCCTGGTCCTGCAGGCATTGAAGAGCAGGCTTCGGGGCACAGGCATTCAGCAGTGCACCTGTGTCAGGTGTGCCGCAGTGAATGCGCCATGATCTGCCGTCCTTGGCCCTCTGCCTGGTCCTCCTTGGCTTCCATGGTTTCCCAGAACACTTGTTGGTTTTTAACGGTTGGCTCAAGCCTCTTATTTGATGGGCCCTCCCAACCCTTTGGGCGGCGGTGCCCCACTTTCGGCTCCCAGAGACCCTGAGGCTCCCCTACCTGTTGTGATATCCATGGTGCCTTGGGTTTTCCATCCCTTAGGGCACATGTGTCATTCCCTGATATGGCGAGAAGGGCCACTGGAAGGACCCCCCAGGTGATCACTGAGGCTCTGAGCAGGAAATGACTTGTTCAGGGGTCCGTGGTGCGTGGGTCGAGGGCACTGGGCTTAAACGCAGGATGCCAGAGACCCCCTCCATGCTCACCCTCTGCTCTTAAGCTCCGCTTCCAAGGTGGGCATTGGCGGCGAGTGTTGCTTTCCCAGTTCCACCATCATCCTTAAGCACCCACATGCCAAAGATGCTACGATTAAAACCCCTTCCAGGTAATGCAATCTTGGCCTTCTCCTCTGGCTTTGATCTCCCAAGCATTTTAAACACTGGGAATTGTTAATAATTATTATTGGGTAACGTGATAAGTAGTTTTCCCCCTTCAGGGTACAGCTTTATGTTTTCTTGGCATTTCTTCATGACGATGCTGATTAAAACAAGGAGAGAGACTTTTTCAAGATGCGCCCCTCTGATGCTCTTGGTTGGGCTTCGTGTGAACACTGACGACAGCCCTAGCCCTCCAAGGGGTAAGGATGCCTAGGCCCCCCGGGTACAGGGTGAAGAGAGGCCAGGTCAGCTCTGCCCAGCTGGCTTCCAGGTACTGGCTCTCACACTTGCTGGTAACTGGGGGGGCCTCTCATTCTCCTGACTGACCAGCAGAAGGGTCGGGTCACCTGAGGTCATGAAACCACTGGCCAGAAGGTGGAGAGGTTGCCGACCGGCTGAGGAGACATGTGGCAGGCCTGGGTGGCTCCAAATGTTTTCAGCTGTGGAACAGCAGCAGCAACAACAGCCACTGACTCTTCTGTATGTGGAGCTTTGCGCTCTACAAGCAGGCTTGGGCATGCTACGGTGGGGCCCACCTGGATCCTGGAGTGTGTGTGGCCTCCTTGGACAGAGGAGCTCACCACAGCTCATGTGCTCAAGGGGAGGGGGGGTGCACAGCTGGCACGGGTCAGAGCGGACCTGGGACCTAACCCCATCTGACCCCAAAACCCACGTTCTCGCCACTGCAGGACAAGCTGCGTAAAGAACGAGGCTCCTGTGTGTCCCCGACTCCCTGTCTGCTGCTTTCTTTGGAGTAACAATGATTAATAATAACAACTGCAGCTAATATTTATGGAGACATTCTGTGTACAGGGCACTGTTCTAAGTACTTTGCGTGCATTAATGCATTTGAATTCCACACGTAACCACGTGAGGTGGGTATTGACCAGCATCCTCATTTACAGATGAGAAAACTGAGTCACAGAAAGGCTGAGTAAGCCACTCAAGCCCAGACTATCTTGCTCCAGGGGTCGTGTTCTTGGAGGTTCAATTAAACTCACTGCATCTGTAAACTCTTTATAGTTCCAAGGAATTCATTCATATTCTTGAGCAACCCCATATCGTGGGCCGTCCATTTCCCCTGTTAGAGCCGCCATTCGTTGCTTGAGCAGAGATGCTGGAAGTGTGCTGGTGTCAGGGTCAGTGAGACAGGAAACTGACTAATGTGCCTGGGTTAGTGCTTCGCAGGCAGATGTGACTTGTTATTTGTTTTTACTGTGCACCTTCCCAGCATCTCCTCAAGTTGACAATGTTCTCCCACTTCACCGAGGGAGAAACTGAGGCACAGAGAGGACAGCGACTTTCCCAAGGTCACACAGCTGGAAACCAGCACAGCTGGATGTCAAACCCAGTTCTACCCAAGACATCACGTTATTCCTTCAGAAGGAGGGGCTCTGACCAGGGGGAAGAGGAGGGATTGAAACACCCAAGAAAAGGAAAATCAGAGCACAAGGAGGAAGCTCTAGTTGGGGGAGGGCTGGTGTGGACGGCAGGAAGCAGACGTGCCCTGCACACGGCCATGGTCAGCGCACTGGCCTGGCTCACTGTGTGCGGATGCTGGGGGCTGCTGTGGAGTCTACCAGGCGACTGTGTTTGGGTCACACGGGGACCAGCTGGAGAGGAAGTGCGGCTGGGCCTGGGTGTTGGGTGCCGGGGTCTTGTGGAGGGCAGGCAGGGCGGACATGTGTGAAGCTCTCTTTGCAGAGGTTTATTGTGCGATAGTGGAGGTATCCCAAATCCCTTCCGGGGCATGTTTGGGAGGAGAAGGTGGAGGCGGAAGAAAGTGTCTGGAAGAGGATGAGGCTTTAGGGAAGTAGATCACCGAGGTCTTGGCGAACACATAGCAGACAGCTGGGGAGCACCACCCTGGAGGTGGGAAAGGCTGGGGGAGCACAGAGGAGGCCTGCCCAGTGTCTTTCTCCTGGTGTTTCATTCAGCAAACGAGAGCAAGAGGTGGTAGGTACATGGGGCCTGGATATCAGAAATCAGTTCAGAAAATGGCCTGGTGTTCACCAGCTGTGGAGTTTAGAGGTACTGGCAGAAAGCTCCCTACAATCCACAAGAGACTGGATCAATAGGATATGGCCGGCTGCCCTGGACAGATGCGGCGCTCCAGGTGGTCTCTATAATGGTCGTGACAGCCAGGGCTCCTCCCAGAATGGCTGGACAGACCCTTGTGCATCCCCACGGTTTCTTGGTCTTGTTCTCTCATTCCATCAGGTGACGAGCTCTATGTGGGACAACGCGGTGGCCCGTTCCTCTGGCCTCCTGCCATATCCTTTGTTGTAGGGGCACGGGACACAGGATGAGTCCTCCCCATCTTAGCAGGGGCAACCCAGGGGTACAGAGAGGGGAGCATCATGGGAAAGACCTTCGAGAGGTGGGGGAAGAAACTGGTGGGGTCTCCCCTACCTTGAGACATACTGTGTGTTCCTTCCTGAAACAGCCCTGGGATCTTCATGGATGTGAGAATCCCTCTTGATGGGAAAAGCTGAGAGTTTCCACCATCACTCAGACATGTCAGTTCAGGACCCCACGCCTCTCACGTTGCCCATTTGGATTCTTACGTTTGCATCTGGAGGACTGGCAGGTGTCAGCGACTCTGCCCCGGCTTCACTGTGGTGTGTGTCCTGTTTGTTTGCACAGGTGTGCACATGTGCAGGCTCATGTTTAGAACGTGACTCTTCTCTCAACAACCGCAGAACGTTGCGTACAGATTCTACCTTCCCTACCCATGGAGGTAAGTTACAGTTGGCTTTCGGTTAAGTGTATTTGAGGAGGTCACCTCAGGAGGCTGGGAGCCTCCTAGAGACAACGACAGCCATGTTGTAAAACCAGGGGGTGCCATTCAAGCCAGGAAGGGGAAGTACTGCTACGTCGTCCCGCTTCACAGATAAGTTACTGAGGCCAAGAAAACTGAAACGAATTGTCGTAACATTTAGTGACACACCTGGGACTCAATTCAGGTCTATTGGATCTGAAAGCCCATGCTCTGAACTGTGAAACGGATTGCTTCCCTTCACCCTGTGTTTCTAATAATCGCAGCCATGTTTGTGATACCTGGTGCTTTCCACACACTGTTTTCTAACACTCATATCAACCCTGCACGGTGATATTAGCAGCCCCCTTGTGTAGTCGAGCTCACCAAGGCTGAAAAGGGTAAAATAGCTTGCTCACAATTCTACGGATGATACGAGGCCAAGTGAGAGTTCGGACCTGGCACAGACCACCTCCACTTTGCACTCTTTTTTTCTTTATGGAGTGTGAGTGGCAAGGAACACTGGCCACCCAGTCAGGGGCCTCAGCCTTTGTCACTGCCCGCCAAGGTGGCTGATCTGCAGGCTGACCCCAGTGTAGACCACCCTGGCTCCAAGTTCTGCCTCTCTTTCATGTTGCCTCCTGGTCTACTGGCATGTGATGAGCGAGGACACGGAGTGCACATTTCATCACCTCCATTTTTATGGCTGTGCTCAGTAACCCAGCGTGATGATTACATTCGAGCCCCCTCCTGCATCCGCCTGCTCCCGGGCTATGTTCTCCGGCCAAGCCCTCCGGGCAGGCCACGAAGCAGATGTGAGGACTCATGTCTTCAGGGCTGGGTCCTGCTGCTTCGTTTCGATCACAGGAACCAGTTCAGCCCGTCGTCTTTGATGCTGACTTTTTGGTTTCATAAAAATTATATGGAAAGTTATAAAAGAGTGATAAAGCCTTCCAGTTTTACCACCAAATGGAAAAGTTGTCCACACAAAGACTTTATAACCATCTTGTAGCAATTTCGAGGCTCTGCCATCATTTTTGCTGATGGTGCATTAAAGGAGTCAATCAAAGAAGCACTAACATTTAGTCCTGTTTGGACGGGACAGAAAGGCGACAATGGAGGTTCTGGGTTTCAAAGTTTGGGCCTGGAAACTGGATTTTCTCAGAAGAGGTGCACTCTGACATTGGGTGACTGCACCAGTCACCTCTGATCAGACACTGGCCCTCCCAGATAGACTGTCTTTTTGAAATATAAACTATTTACAGCCAATGTAAAAGCCATGCTGGTGGTGGGGGCAGGGGGAACCCCTGTGGCTTGGAAGTGGGCTGTTGAGTCGGAAGGCCTGAGATTTCAGCAAGAATTCGCTGCTCCCGAGCTATGGGGTTTTAGGAGCATCCGCTCAGCCTTCTGAGCCTCTTTTCATGTCTGAAAGCTGGATGATGACACCCTCACAGTTTTATTCTAAGTAGAGGTCAAATGTCACAATGCAAGGTATGACTTTGTTGCTTACAGTTGGATTTTCATTAACATTAACTTCTGTTGACATTGTTTCATGAAATCCTTGAGTGTCAATGTGATAAATAACGTTTAAGTTTTCCTCCGGGAATGTGTGTATTTAGGTTGCAAACTGTTTTATTTAAAACCCTCACTTGTTTTGCTTTCTGGTCTAAAAATCGTGTATTCATACAACCTTGGTGGATTGGTCCCTAGGGTGCCACAACATGTGGTGGCAAACTGGGAGGCTTGAAGCCACAGAAATTTATTGTCTCACAGCCAGGAGCCCCACGTCAAGGTGTCAGGGCTGCGGTTCCTCTGCAGGCTCTGGAGGAGAACACTTCCTCGCCTCTTCCAGCTTTGGGTGGCTCCAGGTATCCCTGGGTTTGTGGCAGCTGCACTCCAACCTCTGCCTTCGTTTGCATGTGTGTCTCAACGCTCCCTCTGCCTTTCTCTTATAAGGACAGTTGTCACTGGACTGGAGCCACCCGGGTAATCAAGGGTGTCTAATTTCAAGATCCTTCATGTAATTTCATCATCAAAGACCTTCCCCCACCCCTACCCAAATAAGGTCACGTTCACAGGTTCCTGGTGGACATAACTTTTGAGGGGCCACCATTCACCCCACTCCACTAAGTGTCTGTAAAAAATGAAGCTCTCACTTTGACCGAAGGTGGCTTACCTTCGAAGGATGGCCTTTTGGGCCATCTGTCATATGATGCCAAGGGGACATGAGCTGCCAGGAAGCACGTGATTCTTCTTTGTGTCACTGCAAAGGCTCCTGTTAGACAACAAGCCCTCCAGAGTGGGAGTGAACAAAAACAATATTAATGTGCAGAAAAAATGCTCCCTCCTCCCGGGGTTGCTGGCAACCAGGGGGCACCGCATTTTTTAACACTCATCATCTCGGAGCAGGAGTCGTGTGGCTCTCAGCGGCACCCTCTCCTTCACCCGAGAAGAGCCACGTAGAGAAAAGAACAAAGCCACTCACCAGCGCAGTTCTGGCTTCCTGCCCACCCCCACCTAGGGGACAGTGCTGCCCAGGTGATACCACTCTCAGCCATGTCCCCTCCAGGTCTGGACTCAGAGGCATGACTGGGAGGTGATGGAGTCCGTGTTCCAGGCTCGCACCTCCCACGCCTTCCTCAGCCACAGCCTGGCCTCCTTGCTGACCAGGGTCTATTTACCAACTTCTCCCCTTTGCCCCCTCTCTCCACTCCCCTTGCTGGGCAGTTGAAAACCGTTGCTAATCCCTTCACTGTAATTGGGAGACATATTCCAATCATACCTTTCTCAGGGCAGACAGGTGAAGACAGATGAGCTGTGGGCCAGTGGAGGCACAGCCCCTGAGCTGAAACACAGCGGGTTTCTCCTCCTTGAAAGGGGAGTGGGAATTTCTTTCATGCCTGGCCTGGCAGGGTGGAGTAAGTGACCACAAGGGGGATTCTGGGTCAGGATGGGCAGCGTCAGCTTAGCCCAGGGTCCTGGAGAGGACAGCAGGCAGCCTGGCATGTGCAGTGAGCCCACGGGGCTTCAGGCGCCCAGGGTCCTGGGGTGACGTGGAGGAGGCCACAATGCCCGGGGGCCCTGTGCTTGGGCCACCCTGCTCCTAGCAGCCCCTGCCGCCTGACATACTGACACACAGGTGTGAGTAATCAGGGACCGGCAGTGTGGCCTTGACAGCCCATCAGCTCCAAGCTGATGTTCCCTCTTCCCCGGGGCACCTGCTGTGGCATCTTCTTGGTTGTCCACAGCTGCTCTTACCTGTGCCCCTCTGTTCTCCACACCGCACAGAATAAGCTTTTATCAACACGATCTGAGCACACTGTTCTCGAGCTAGAGACCGCACTGCTTCTGGAGGCTCATGGGGTCACACCACCGACCTGAAGGTGCCTGTGGGCCTGGTGCCACCAACCCCCTTCTACTCCCTCTTCCTGTCCCCCGAGTCCCCTGCCAGTCTCCCCTCAGGGCCTTTGCATGTGCTGTTTGCTCCACCTGTTCCCCCCTACTCACTCTCTAGGTCGCCACAAGCTCCGCCCCCTTGCTATCAGCTCTCACTTCCCACTCTGGGTGTCCTTCATAGATTCTGATTACCTAGTCACTGAATTATTTTATTTGTAATTTGCTTCCGTGATTATTTGATTAATATCTGGCACCCCCGTGACCAATGGATTAAACAATCTGATCACATTTATTGGGCACCTACTATGTGCCGCTCATGGTGCTGGCTGCAGGCCCTGCTCTGGTGCCCAGCAAGCTCTCTGTGCAAGTGGGGACTCTGCCTTGCCTTGTCACCACGCATAGTGCCAGGCACATCCTCAGAGCTGTGAATGTTTGCTGAATGAATACATGAGCGACTGAGCATATCAATTGTGTCAGCACGCTTGGGAGGACCTACCAGGGGCCGAGCAACAAAGTCAAGAAACCTGAGTCTCCACTTTGGGTACAGACACTGAGGGTTAGTGTCAAGCACTGTCGCATAAGGAGCCGCACACATCAGGAACACAAAGCAGGCTTCCTGCCCCAAGCTTAGCATCTTCCCCCAAAAATTCCCTTCTGAGGTTGTGAGCCTCCCCATCCTCACCTCCCAAAGGGACCGGCAGGAAGGAGAGGGCAGTGATGTCTTGTGCCAATTATATGTCAGCATTCAAAGCTTTTGCAAAATGATGGCCTCCGATATTTCAGGCTATGCTGTGAGTCAGGTAAGCCTTCTCCGTTCGGTGCACAATGAGCTGGCGGTTCAGGCAGGTCAGATGCCAACAGAGCGAGCACTGAACTTGAACTTTAAAGCATAAACTCTCCACCAGGTGCTATCGATGACCCAGCTTCCAAGCCATTGCCAGTTCTCCACTCACTGGTCTCAAAGGTGATTTTTAAAAAAATATAAATTTACCTCCATGTTACCTGAACATTTAATGCAGTGGCTGAAGGTCATCCAGCCCAGTGGTCAGAGAGTCACGGGGCCATGAACCCACCTCAGCCCATGGCTGTGGCCCTTAGCTGTGAACGGAGGGCACCTGTTTTTAGTGGGAGCTCTGCTGGGTAACCATGCCTGGATCCCCTGCTCCCCGGCCAGGATAAAGCTGTAGGAGCTAATATATTCTGAGTCAGACCAACTGCCGCTCATGAAGGGGGAAAAAGGACTTGCTTGAGTAACCGTAATAATTGGAAAATTATTTTGATAGCCTGAAACAATCTAATATATTACAGAATTTTATTAAAATAATATCAAATCAAATTAACTGCTATTCCATAATGAATTAGGTAACAAGGTAGGCAGATATTAATCGGCCTTGGCTTCTAGGCAGGGGAGCCCGGAATTTATTAGTTCTTGCGGCTGGCATGAGGGTGCAGGCGAAAACCACTCTCACCGCCGGAGAGGGAACCCCCTGAGACGGCGGGCTTTTACGTTTTTCTCTCCCCCCTCTACTTCCACTTTCTAATCCATCATTAAACACTTGTATTTCTTTTATGTAGGGTCTTATGAAATTTTTAATTTTTTAATTGCTTTGTGATTTAATAATGAGGACTTTTCATTTTGCCCGAATAAGAAACGAGACGGCGATATTGAAATTCTTTCACCTTCTCCACCCTGGATAACCTCCTTCCCCTCTCCTGGTCTCTTTCATTTCCCAAGCCTGGATATAAGTAATCTAATCTTCGAGGGGATGGATCTCCGGGCAAGCAGGCGTCGGCTGCCCGGACATTTGCTGCTTTGAAAAAGCAGATGAGATCCAGGCAGCCCAAGTGGGACTCAGGGACGGTCTCTGAGAAGCTACTGGTGAGCAGAGGTGGGGAGGCTTTTTGATGACTCAATGAACTGGAACCTCTAAATAATTCAGCCCTTATTTCGCCTTTTGGTATTTTCTCAGCGTCTTGACTCCGTGCTTTCCAACCCTTAAATTGTCTTGACCCACGTAGAAAGGGATCCTAACAGTTTTACGGCATATAGGGTGACCAGATGGGGCTCCACACTCTCTGTCCTCCCTGCGTGTGAAAAGCCACCCCACTGACCCTGCAGGCTTATCTGAGGTGCACAGTTGGAAAGCTCATGGTAAGCTGATGCAATTTCCAGTGGCTTAGGCAGCCAGCTGTGTCTGAAAGAGCGTGCTGGCTTTAGAGACTCCAGGAGGTAACATCATCTCTGCACATCGGTGTGCTCATCTGTAAAATGGGGATGAAACAAACTTGTGAAGTCATTCTAAGGCATAGAAATATTATATACGAGGCTCCTAATACATCGATAGCATCCACTCAACAAATGCCATTTTATTCAGTACCACCGAGGTGCTGGATGATAAATGACGACACTGAATTGTCACAGTACCCCAGGTAACGAAGTATTGTTTTTTACTCTCACTTAACAGATATGGAAATTGAAGCTTAGATTAATTGTCCGAATCATGGAACCAGTCCATGGGGGATCTGGGTTTAGAAACCAGGCTTGTCTGATAGCAGAGCTTTTCCACCACACTCAGAATCGAATGTTTCATGCTTTTGGTCTGCATTCTTTCTGATTTGGGCATGTTGCTTGACGGAAGCGTCGCTTCAAGATCAAAGTTTAAGCAGAAGATTAAACATTGGGGAACCTCATAAATTCTGCATAATAAGGAAAAAATATTTCACTTCAAGGGCAAAACATTGAGTGGAAAGAAGAACACATGTGTTGTCACTTTTCCCCCCAACACAGTATGGCCACATGTTTTGAATTTTTTTGTCTTTATTGACAGGGACCTGTCAAAGCTCTTTGACGAATGTCCTGATTTAAGGAAACAGCATCTGCTCACCTGCAATATTTCACAGCGAGGGATCATCTTGTTTTGGATGAGAAGGTTGTGGGGGGAGAGGAGAATGCAACTTTCTCTCAGCGCGGGGGGAGGTTGGAATCACACACACAGATCAGGCACCCATGACAACCTGGGACTCTGAGGCTCTGCCTCGCCCTCTTGTCTAGGGTACTTGTCATTCATTGCCATCTTTGGCAGCACCCCGACTTTTTCTGGGGAAGGACACTGCTGTGTGTATTGCCCCTCTTGCCTCAGCTGAGGGGCAGGTGTGACCTGAGACAGGTTGCTTAGACCACTTCTCCCTGCGCCTTGCATCTCCAGAAAAAGGGAAGTGATCCAAAAAAGTAACAATACAAACAAGCAGGCAACACTGAGAGGAGAGTGGGAGTCAGCTCAGCCCGCCGCCCGCCCCGCCCACGATGCCTTGAGGACAGGGATTTAGGTCAGGGTGGACCTCACTTAGAAAAGGTTTAGAAATTCAGTCACATGCACAGATGACAGCAGGACAGTTTACATAGAAGAAAGGCATAACTGTGTGAAAAGTGGAAAAACCAACACCCCGTCATAGTCCAGGACTGTAGCCGAAGTCCTTTCATAGCTAACCACACAGTCTTCACCCCATTCCCTCTATTCTAGGGACGTTAGCCAGACACAGACCACACACACACACACACACACACACACACACACACACACACACACTCAGATAAACACAGGTCTGCCCTCAGGGGGGTCACAGTCCGTTGATGGGATGTAATTTAAAATGATTTGAGCAAGAGGAGATCGAGATGCCCCTCTTCGTTTCTTTCTTTTTCTTGTTTCTTTTGGCCTGGCAGATGGACATGTTTAGATTCAGTGGAGAATGGAGGTATTCTGTAGGGGGAGACAAAATAAGTGAAGGCCTACAAGCAGGGCCCCATCCCGTGTGTTGAAAGGCAGAGCGGGCAGACCCTGGCCTGGCTGGTGGTGGGTTCTGAGGGCAGGATTCTGCCTGTTCACCCCGAAGGCCCTGGCAGCCAAGACTCCTTCACAAGTAGTCACCCCTCCAAGGGGTGGCCAAAGGGGTGGGCACAGCCGCCGTGTTACCAAGCCGCAGGGACCTGGGTACTCCCGTGTCAGTTTAGGATGAAATGGGAGGTGCTTTGGAACGCTCACTTCCCCCACCAACGCCGGCCGCTTCCCTGGGCAGAAGGTGTGGTCAGGGCTTGTTAACTTGTGGTTGCAGGGCCATTTTTCTTCAAGCAGGGAAAACGCAAAGGCTTCAGGACAAAAGGTAAAATGCATTCATGGGATGAATAAAAAATTGTCCCCACTGATCAAAATATAGCTCATGGAGCACGTCCATTGAGGAGGTATTTTCTTCTAAGTCTAAATGCCCTTAGCCACCAACACAGAGTGGCGCTCCATGTCCTTTCATGTTAAAAGGTGCCCAGGAAAAAAATTAAAAAAAAAAAGGTGCCCAGAATGACGGCTTCATTCCAGGTGCTGTTCCAGGGCTGGGCAGAGAGAGTCCTCCTCTGGGATGAGTTGGTTTCCACGGGAAGAAATTACAGCATCAGTGGGAAAATAAGGCACACCAATAGTTGTTTTCTGGATGAAAAAAATTTCACTGATAAATATTTCCCTAAAGCAGTCAATATTTTGGCTGGTGGATCAGAGACAGGCAACTCAGCCACTCAGCAAGATGCTAGAGCCACTGTCACCAAGCATCACCTGCAGGATGCACCCTGCCACCCTTTGGGCTTGCTCCGTTCCCGCCTCCTGGCCAGCGATGGAGAGAGCTCATTCATGAGAGAAAGGGCCGGTGATGTTTCTATCCACATAGGCACATGGCTGGGGTTTTTAAATACTGTGAGGCTGAAGCAGAGAAAAGAGAAGTTGCCTGATGCCAGTACCGAGGCACGGTTTGGTGTAAATTCTCTTCGGTTCAGCTATGTCTTGCAAGATTGATAAAAATCAATTCCGTTGTCTCTTGCTGAATAACTTCAAGACAGAGAGGAAAGTCTTTTTTTGTTGTTGTTACTGATGGTAATTAATTTAAGACATCAGTAGTGTATGAAAATGAAATACAAATGTGATATACACTAGGTGCATCATTCACAGAGCATTTTAAGATACCCGAGACTTCGTACAAGACCTTCATGATTGTAATGGATTTTGTAGGGCTGGGACAAGCCACCCCTTTCCTGCCCCCACCCTAGGCATCTATGAAAAAAAATAAATAAAAGCTTTGAAGGGGATTTTGCAACCATCTAGATAAGAGATGTTTTCCTTTAGACCAAGCAAGACTAACTCTTTTCAAATTTGCAGACAGTTTGGGTCCCAAAAGGTCTGAATTAATGGGCAATTAGATGAAAAAGTTTTACTTGCCTTGTTAGGTAGCAAGGAGCCAATCTTAGGGCTACGAGAGGGAACGTGGTAATATGAGCCAACGCCACTCACCTGGTCTTCCAGCGAGGACTGGGTCATCAGGCAGCCGAATCACAATTCACGGGGAAGGGCTTTTCAGTGTCTGAGCTGCTCAGGCAAAGTCAATTTTGTGCATTTTTATCATGGTTTGGATATAAAATGCAACCCAAATGAGGTGAACGCTTCTCTTGTGGATAATTGCTTCCAAAAGAATGAGTCGCAAACAACCCCCTTGGTGCTTACATGGGAAAAAATAATAATAAAAAGGATTTAAAATTAAGGACAAAAAGAATAAAAGGGGAGATAAAATCTGAGATGCATCGGAGGGAAGATAAAGTGACTTTTTGGCAGCAACTTTCATAGAAGCTTTGCTTCAAAAGCCATCTGACTGTGGTGTTAATCTGCGCCTTCTTTACTAAACCTCATGAATGCACGTCTTTCTGTTATCATCTCAGCTAAAAAGGAGATAGAGCGCAAATCAGAATTGGCTGAAACTAGTTAGTTCACATTATTCCGCATTTTCCATTGCCGTCAATGGGTAATGAGAGATCATGCTGTTTAACCCATTTTGGAAGAGACACAGAAATGGCCTTTCATTTTCCAAAACCCAGCTCCGGGCCACCCCTGTGCCATAGAGGCTGTCGGCGTCAGCCAGAGCCCCAGCAGAGGGGATGCTGGATGGCGGGAGGGGAGAGACTTCGGGGGACCATGCCCAAGAGGCAGCGTCCACTGTCTGGGCCAGGCCTGGAGGGGAGCGCTTGTCCCCTGGCCTCACTTTGTCCTGTGGCTTAGGAGTTACGACGATTTGCAGGGAAAGAAAAGTGAGGGCTCAGCGAGGCGTGGTGGCCTGCCTGGGGTCCCAGTGACAGTGAGTGCCCAGCAGAGTTGGAAGTCTCATGCGATTGTGCCTGAGCCACTCCTGGCTCCAGGGTCATGTAGCGAGACCAGCCAGGTACCCATGATGCTGGCTCTTTGTGCTTCCTCCTTTCCTCCTGGATTAGGCCCAACAGCAGCTGGCAGGGGTCATGAGGACACCTAGAAAAGAGGAGGCCTGACGCCCAGGTGAGCAGTGAGAGCTGCATTTGCCGAGGGTAACTGCTGTCTGATGGGAGCTTTGTTTGCCTCATCTTCAGAATGGGAGCAATGCATTTGCCTGCTGGCTTTTGGAGACAAAAATCAGCGAGTTCCCTGAAACATCCATTGTTCACGCTGGAGACAGGTCAAGGCCATTACCATTTTTAGAGTTCTTCGTTTATACGAATGCAGCAGCTTTGGTCACTAGAGATGCCATTATTTCCGTGAAAAAAGAAATGTAAACAAATGAGTCATTTCTTGGAACAAGAGACATTATCGCAAGTCTGTTAGCAAAGATACACCAAGGAAAAAGTGATTCTATGGCTGTACAGTTTGCTTTGGCTGCCGTAACAAAGTACCACGAACCGAATGGCTCAAACTACAGAAAGGTACGGTCTCACAGTTCTGGACGCTGCCAGCCTGAGATGGAGGTGTCAACGGGCCACGCTCCCTCTGACGGCGCTAAGGAAGGATGTTTCAGGGCTTCTGGTAGTTTCTTAGCTTGTGACAGCTTAACTCCACTCTCACTGGGTGTTTCCCCTGTGTGAGTGTCTGTGTGCAAATGTCCCCTTTTTATAAGGAAATCGGTTACATTGGATTAGGGGCACACCCTATTCCAGTATGACCTCATCTTAACTAATTACATCTGCAATAACCTTATTTCCAGATAAGGTCACCTATTTAGGGGCTGGGGGTTAGGACTTCAACATCAGAATTTTGGGGGACACAATTCGGCCCACAGCAATGGCCAAAATGAAACCTAGAGCACCCTGCAAACTCTAGCCCTCATTCTAGAGATTTCCAGCTTGCTTTAGCTTATTTAGATGCTGTGTAAGAGAAAAGAAACCTGTTTTCTAGTTTTCTTCCTCCATTTTAAATGTCTTAAACTTTCATTTTATTCTAATTTTTATTGTGGTAGAATGCAGAGCTTGGTGAGTTTTTACAGATGCACACACCTGTGTAGCCCACACTGCATGAAGATGGAGACATTTCTATCAGCTCAGAGAGTTATTCCAGTCATTCCTCCTAAGAAACAACCACTGTTAATAAAATTTACTTTGCTATAGATTAACGTTGCCCATTCTAGAACTTGCTATAACTGGAATTCTACAGTAAATACCATTTCGTGCCTGTTTTCTTCCACCCAGCATGATGTCTTTGAGATTCACCGTGTTGTTGCATTTATCCACAGTTCATCTTCTATTGCTGGATAGCATCCTACAGTTTGCTGAGCCACTCACCTGCTGAGGGACGTTTTGGGGTTTTCCAGGGTTGGCTGTCACAAGTAAAGCAGCTGTGAACATTCCTGTACAAGTGTTTCTATGTGAACCCATGCTTTTATTTCTATATCTTAGAGTAGAATTGCTAAGTCATTGGGTGAGAGTAACTTTAATTTTATAAGAAACTTCCAGCTTTCCAAAACAATTGTGCTATTTTGCATCCCCACCATCAATAAATATGTGTTCTGTTTACTTCACATCCTCACCAGCCGTTCTGATGGGCATATAGCTGCATCTCATTATGGTTTTCATTTTCATCTCCTTGAATGGATAATAAAAACTATGGTAATCAAAACAGTGTGGTGTTGGTATAAAGGTAGACAAATGTATCAGTGGGACAGAACAGGGAGCCTAAAACAGATGCACACTTTTTTGGGCAACTGGTTTGCAACAGAGGGACCAAAGATTCAACAAAGAAAAACATTTTCAAAAAATGATGTTGAAGTATCTGGATATTCACCGAAAAATAATGTATCTTGACCCTCACCTTATGCCATATATGAAAAATAATTCAAGATGGATCCTAGCTTGAAATGTCAAAGAAAACATAGAAGAGGATTTTTGTGACCTTGGGGCAGGGCACAGCCAGGGCTAAATATAAAAGAAAACATTGATGAGTTGGGTTTCATCAAACTGAAATATTCCTTCTCATCAAGAAAATGAACAGGCAAGCCCCTGACCGGGAGAAATAGCTACAATACCCTCTAATATCTGCAAACGACTAGTTACCAGCATATAGAAAATTCCCCTACAAATCAGTGGGGAAAAGGCAAATGACCCACTCAAAACTGTGCAAAATATTTGAACAGACATTTCACAAAAGAGGATGAATGAGTGGCCAATGAGCATATGGAGACACGTGTAGCAGGGGCATGATTGACTGTTTTAAACCATCGTAGAACTGGTGATGCTTGGTGTGAAGGCTCAGACTCCTCACACTGACTGCCCGGGTTTGCACAGCAGCTTGGTCACTGGTCAGCTCTAGGAGCTCTGGCAGCCGCTAAACCTCTGTGCCTCAGTTTACCTGTGTGTAAGAGACAGATCATGCTAGTTAGTGGGATCATGTGAGTTAATATCAGGACGTGCTCAGAACGGTGCCCAACACATGGTCAGTGTTACAGACGCGTTACCTACTATCACCGAACCTCCTTTATGAAGGTCTGACCTTTATTTATACTCAACAAAACAGGGTTCCGTAACACCCACTTTGGAAAATGCAGCCTTAGTGGGAAAGGCAGTTTTGAAGGAACTGAGATAGTGTGAAGGGCAGGAAGGTGTTAGGTTTGCCTCCTACAGGCCCCACCACCCCTGGAGGATCTAAGCTCTGTGACCTCTGCTGATTCTCACAGCAGAGAAAAGGTGGGGTGCTCCATTAATGAGGAGCGCCCCGTCTTGTTCAGCCCCTGCATCTGGAACAGTGCTGGGCACTACGGACGTGCTCAGTGAATGCGCTTGGCACTCAGGTACACATTCCTGAGCTCCAAGCTCAGCTCCAGAGGCAGCGTCCAGTAATCGGCCTTTCAGACCAGAGGCTCACAGGAGGAGGGCCACCCTGTTAGAGGTCTTTGCAGCCGTGCTGACTTCAGTGCCTCTGGAGTCAAACACGGTGGCAATTAAAGGTCTGAAATGACTAAACAGCCACTGTCCCACTAGCAGGGATTATCAGGTTTTAACAGTTTTCCCTGTAAATGGCCTCCACGTGGAGAATATCCAATGTTCTGGAAATTTGGAGTCTGGACAATTGGCTCCAGTACAAAGAGAGTCAAAGTCAACATCCAAAGGCCCAATTAGCAGGACCGTGGGTCAACGAGGATTGAAGGCTAAGCTTGCAGAGCTCCGCTCATGGAAGCAGAGCTCCTTGTCTCCCTCTCTCCCTCGTGAAACTCGAGTTCCTTACCTCCCTCTTTTTCTCTCTCCTTCTCTCCCTCCCTCCCTCCTTTTCCCCTCTTTTCTCTCTCTCATCTTCTCTGCCTCTGCAAGGCCCACTGCCTCTCCAGTGCATAGTCAGAGTCCTCTCCAGCTGATGGCCACACCCTGGGTCAGACTGCCATCGTGCCCTGGTCTCCCAGGTGATTCCCAGCCCTTCTGCCCTCTCCAGACCATCCTCCAGGCTGCTTCTAGGTCAATCCTGCTGAAAAGAAACATTTTATGTCACTCTTGTGCTGAGAGGCCTCTGATGGGCTGTAGTTTGGTGCAGACGTGGTCCCCGATCCTGCTCTATGGATTGGCTGCCTCAGAACCACCTGGTGAAGAAGATTCTCTGTGGGTGGCAACCGAGATTCAAATCGACACAAAGTTCCCCGGGGGTGGGGTGGGGGGTCTAGATGTGAGGCCACCTCAGTGAAACTCTGGTGTTGAGGTTAAGATCTTTCAACTCTTCTCTTGGAATTGCCCGCTTATTGCCACCTCCCACCCACCTTCCTACTTTAGGGATGTCTAAATGTACCTTTTTTGGAGCACAATATATACTTTCTTGTTACTATGCGCTTGCACATGCTATCCCTTTGCCTGGAATTTCCTCCACTTCCTGTTAATTTGCAACTTCTTACTCCTCCAGCATCCCTGTATTACTTTTCTATGGCTCCTTAAGAAACAACTACAGACATGGCAGCTTAGAACAGCGCAATGACACACAGTTTCTGTGAGTCAGGAGACTGGGCACATGTAGCTGGGACCTCAGCCGAGGGCCCCTCCAGGCCTCCATCAAAGTGTTGATCACTGCTGGGTCTCATCTAGAGGCGGCTAGACCTGGGAAAGAGCTGCTTCTCCACCCATGTGTCGTTGGCAACACTGTTTCCTTGCAGTTGTAGGACTGCAGAGCCTCCGTTTTTTTGCTGACTATCAGCTGGAGGCCATCTTTAATTTCTAGAGGCTGCCTGCCGTTCTTTGCAAGAGTCTGTCTGCCACAATTCCGCTAAAAAATCCACCTCCTCTCCGAAACCTTCCCAGATGACCCTGGGGGAGAATTAGGGCTCCCACTGCAACGTGTTGGCCGTTAGTGTGCTGTGACCATGCTCAGTTCATATCTGAAAAAGATACAAGGAAGCAGTACAGAGGATTTTCCCCTTTTGGGTGTTTTCTGTTTATTTGTTTTTATTCTCACGTTTCAAATTTGGCTGCATAATTTTCAAACAAGGCCTTTGCCAGACAATGTCCGCGGTCATCTCTTGCTGCAAATGGTTCACAATCAAGGAGAAATATTTATAGACAAGAGCTCCTGCTCTCTGCATACCTTTCTGCTGCCTTTCCCCAGGCTTCGGGGGTCTTGGTGAGCCTTGAGTCTGGCTCTGCCAGGGCTGGGATGTCTCGGGCAATGGATAAGCAATGAAACCACAGACTGAGATGCTTCTGAACATGAAAGAAGGTCAAGGTCGAAGCACCTTGCCCTGTCTATCCCCTTTGTCTCGCTCTGCCTCCCTCACCTTCCCCAGAAGCCTGTCTCCCACTCTTCAAAGATTTCTTAATAATCCGTAATTTCATGAAAGGGATAAAGGATAAGAGGAACCTAGAAGGTAACTGGATTTACATATGAATGTTGCGTTTTCATTTTAATTTTGACGAAGTGTAAAGGTTGCTAATAAAAGCATCATTACTGCCTCATCGTGTCTTTGATGGACTGTGGGACAGGTTGCTAAGATATGGAGACAAATCCAGGGGTCACCAGGAGCTATCGTTCATCCTTTAACGAAAAACAAAACATCATGGCAAATTAAAAAAAAAAAAGGCGGATTAAAAAAAGAAATGACATTATTTTCAAGGAAGTTATGGCCAATGTGAGCACTTCAGAGAGGGACTGGGTCCGCTGTCACCTTCAGGAAAGGCTCTGTGTCTACTGTGACTGGTGAATGCTCATGTGGCCTGGCCTTTTGGAGGCCACCCAGCGTCTGTGGCCCCTTTTAATGAAGAGGACTTGGATCAGCCTTGCAGGTGGGCAGAGCAGGAGACCTGGTTAAAACTAGTATTGATTAAGGGGCAGACCCAAAAGAACAGGGTAACCAATAAGATGTGGGGTGTAAGGGGTTGAGCAGGGCCCAGGATGACTTCCAAGGGCAGCTGACCCAGGGCCACCTCTTCCCGGGTATGAGATGCGTGGAACAAGTGGGCGAGCCCGTAGAGTTGACCCTTGGTCATATCCCCTGGGGTTTGGAGGCTGCACGGAGCTGTAGAAGGAGCCTAGGCCAGTCCTTCATCTGCTACCAGCTTGCTGTGTGACACTAGGAAAGTCACACTTTCCCTCTGGGCCCCAGTTTCTAAAGTGGGTGACACCAGTGGCTTTCCCCAGGGGCTCTGTGGAGCCTGACATCCTGTGGAGGGACACAGGTGTCCCCCGAGGGTGCTACACGGCAGGCATCTATCTCTGCACCCTCTTCTTTAATTAGAGCAGATCTGCTTTTAACCACCCGATGTAAGATTTCATTTGAAGAAAAGGGTTTTGTGGATTAAAAGAAATATTGAAAAGCACTGGTTGGATGATCTCTGAAGACCCTTCCAGTGCTATGAGTTCCCACTATTATTTAATAATTAGATGCTTTGTATCAGTAGATGAAGATTCCTGTGCCATATTTGAGTGTGAGGATGTGTGTGTGTGGTTTTTACAACTAGAAATAGATTTTTCTGCTGCTTTTAGTAACATTTCAGAGCTGTTTTGTCTTTGTTCTTATTTGAGCTACTAGGGGCGGTAGTTCTTAAATGTTGGTATTATGTTTACCAGTTTCAATTTCCATCTATATTAGGTTTTTTTTTCTTTTTTTGGGGAGGGGGCGGGGGGCCCTCTGAAGATGGAGATTTTTAGGGATGGGATGCCCAGTCATCAATAGCTTTCAGTGTTTCAATGTTTGGATGCCCACTTTTAAAATTTCTTTCCTCTGATCACCTCTGAAGAGCTGATGGGAATTGTTTAACTTCACCTCTTTACATGGGTAAACTGAGGCAGTGACTGGTGAAATGAACAGCCCCTAAAGTCACACACTTTAATACTGTTCTTATCCTTTTGAACCTTGGCCTCTTTTTTGTATTGATTTGTAACTAACTGCATGTGACAGCTTCATGGATCTCTGGCAATTCCTTGTATAAAGAATCTCTTCATATTGTGAAGGGTCCCCACCTTAATCATGTGTTGAAGTTTACATGCTGATTTTAGTGTGATCAGCGTGCAGCACACAAGTAGCTCACAAATACCCCCATCTCTGTCTATTCTTTCTTTTATTGATAAGAGCACTGGGCTGGTAACCAAGAAACCTGAGTTTTAGGAAGACATCTCTCTATATCTGCTTGATAGAAGAAATAGATTCTTTTGATTAATGCTTAGTTTTTTCTTGACTATAAAAGTAAGTAGATATTCATTATGGAAAATTTGGAAAATATGTCAAAGATTGGGAAAGCTTACAATCACCCCCTCATCCTGCCATCCTTTGATGA
>NW_017731393.1:5412357-5417425 GCF_001890085.2 Hipposideros armiger
CACTCGG
The DNA here is from genome assembly GCF_001890085.2 of Hipposideros armiger. Taxonomy (NCBI): domain Eukaryota; kingdom Metazoa; phylum Chordata; class Mammalia; order Chiroptera; family Hipposideridae; genus Hipposideros; species Hipposideros armiger. The sequence goes on from NW_017731393.1 coordinate 5,412,365, forward strand.
CCGGCCCCAAATTGTTTCACTTTAAATCTCACCTTTCTTGTTTGTAAATTGTCAACAACAGCCAAGACAGCTGTAACATCTCTAGTCTGCACCTGGGTTTGAGTCACACCTAGAGTCCGAGGGACACCACTGCTTAGAATGACAACAGCTGAAAGGCCGTGAGCTACGTGTGGAGGATTGAGCACTGTGTCCTGCCCAGAAGAAGCAGCCTTCCAATGAGAGCTGTGATGGCTACAGTGCATGCATTCATTTACATTCCTTCCTTCCTTCATTCACCCACAAACCATGAGTGAATATCTATTCTGTGCCACGGAACAGGTCAGGGCTGATGGTACTGCACAAGTACCCTGGCGTCCTCAAATGTAAGGTGCTCTTGCTGTTGTAGGAGAGCCTGAGGAGGAAAAGGCTAAGTGACATTTGGTGTGTGCCTTGAAGTGATGGAGATGAGAACGGGGTGGGATGGGCGCCAGGGGTGGGGCTCGGCTAACTCGGGAGGTCCAGAGCAGCGCCTGGGAGCCATCGCTCTGTTGAAGAAGAGGAGGGATGGCGTTCCCAGAAGAAGAAGTCTTCCCGTGTGAGTGTGTAGATGAGAGACACAACATGGCGCCTTCGGTATGGTGCCAAGTTGACGTTTAGTTGGAAGCTGGGGTCTCCACCCTGAGGTCTCAGTCTTGGTTTGTCATCTGTCCTGAAAAGGCTCTGGATGGATGGTGCTGGGCGGAGGGTGAAGGGTCCTGCCCTTCCTCGTACACCTTCTGGGCTCTCGCCTCTGTGGGGAGGGTATTGTGCTGCCGATTACCCTCTTCTCTCTCTCATGGAGGAAAAGTTGTCACTGTGACTGGCCCTTGCTTTACTAGCTGGCAGGGACACTTTATGTTAATGAACATGGCCTATTTTTTTAAAAAAAATTTTATTGTCTGGTAACCACTAAACTATTGTCTGTGTCTGAGTTTTTGTTTCTTCATTTGTTTGTCTTGTTCCTCTGTTGTTTTCAGTTTTATATACCACATATCAGTGTATTGTGGTAAAATATACAGCGTGTAAAACTTACCATAGTAATCATTTTTAGGTGTGTAACTCAGTGGCATTAAGCACATCCACATTGTTGTGAAACTGTCACCACCACCCATCCCCAGAACATTTTTCTTGATCCTAAGCAGAAGCAATATGGTTATGAAACAACAGTGCCCCGCGTCCTCTTCCCCGAGCCCCTGGTCACCCCCATTCTGCTTTCTGTCTCTGTGCGTTTAATCTATTCTACATACCCATATAAGTGGAGGCATATGGTAGGTTACCTTTTGTGTCTGCCTTATTTCACATACCGTTTCTAAGGTTTATGCATGGTGTGGCAGGTGTCAGAATGTCTGAATAATAGCCAGACTGAATAATATTCCTTTTAAAGCCTAAATACTGTTCCACTGTGTGGATAGACCATGTGTGTTCCTCCATTCAGCTGTCCATGGACACTCGGGTTATTTCTGCTTTTTGGTTACTCTGAATAATGATGCTATGAACATTGGTGTGCACATACCTATCGTCATCCCTGATTTCACTTCTTTTAGGTGTATACCTAAGAATGGGATTGCTGGATCAGATGGTAATTCTAAGTGTAACGCTCCAGGGAGCTGCCCCAGTGTTCCCACAGTGGCTGCCCCGCCCTCTCCACGCTCTCTTCCAGCTTCTCAGCACCTGTCATGAGTGTGTGAGTGAGTGTGTGAGAGTGTGCAGGAGAGCGAGGGTGGTGTGAATGTGTGTGTGGTAAGAGGAACAATGGCCCCCAAATATGCCCACATCCTAATCCCCCAAATCTGCGACTATGTTACGTGTTACATGGCCAAGACGAATTAAGGCTGCAGAAGGAATTGAGGTTTCTAACCACTGACCTTCACATAGGGCGGTTATCCTGGTGGGCCCAATGTAATCACAGCATCCTGACCAGTGACAGAGGGCGGCAGGAGAGGGCAGAGTNTCTCGGCATGTGCCTTGCTGGCTATGGCATTCCCCGGGGCTTACATAGTCTTTGTCACCATCCCCTCCTCAAGAAACCCACACCCAGTCCCCAATCAGGTGGAGGAAATGACGTTCCTTCCCCCATTTTCCAAAGGCAACCAGGGAATCAGATGAGATTCTATAGGCATAGACTGGAAAGCATGCAAAGTCCCCTAAAGCAACGTATAGATGCCCAGCCTTAGAACGACACATGTTGAATCTAGCTCTCCAAACCGTAAGCCCTTGGTTCATGTCATTTTCACTCCTACCAAGGGGAGGCGTCTGCGAGGACGTGGGGCTGGGACTGATGAAACAGTCTCCTAGAGAAGATGGTGTACCCGTTCCAAGGGCAAGGTGCCAGCCACTCACACGTGCCTTTCCCGTCCTCACGATGTCCCCACCAGGTGCAATGGCCGCCCTGTGACCGATGAAATGCCCGAGGCTGGCAGGTTGAGGAACTAGCCCAGGGGCACCTTGCTGCATCCTGTGTCCATGTAGCTGCACAATCTGCCTTGGAGTCTCTGAGCTGGAGGACCTGCGCCAGGATGAGTGAACCCTTGGCTTCAAATTCCCTAGAGATGCCCACCCTGGGCTCACATTGAGGTGACAGGCAACATCTTTTTATTCCTTCAACTCTACTCAAGGGTCACTGCTCAGATTAGTAACCTCCAGGGACCAGCCTCTGAGTCATGGGTCGCTGGGGAGGGGTCAGCAGGTATATGCCGGGGCCTGTGGTGACTTTGATGGGCAGGGGAATAAGTGGGAGACAGCTGTACCATCTTTAATCTGCACCTGGGTTTGAGTCACACCTGGGGTCCCACAGACACCATGCTTGGCAGTTTGGCATAATAACTTTGGGCACAAAAACACCTAAGGTTTCGGGACTGTGGCATGGCTGCTATGAGGTTTAGATAATTAATATGCAGTTGATATAAGACCCAGGTTCTAGCTCCCATCTTCCCGCCCTGGCCACTGAATAGATGGAGATGTTTCCATGAGGTGAGCAGTTCCGGCAGCTGAGGTCTGAATCTCATTATCACTGGGATTTTGATGTGACTTGCTGATGATGGAGACACCTCCAGCCTGGGCCACTCATTTCTTGCACACGTGCTGGAATAGCTTGTCCTCTCTCAGGCACCTGGGTTGGGGGGTGGGGTGGGGAGAGCTCTTGGAGTGGACTCCGGAGGCCTGAGTTAACATTCCCGCTCAATGACTCCCCATCTCTGTGGCTCTGGGCAATTTATTTTGCCTCCCCGCATGTCAGGTTCCTTGATCTACAATGAAGCGAATACCCACCACATAGAACTGCTGTGAGAATTCCCCACGATAATGGTATGAAGTGCTTTGTAAACCCCAGAGCTTACCACACAAATGTGGTTAATATTATCCCTCCCAATCCTTTTTGCTCCTGCCAGGAGGAAAACACCACACACACACACACACACACACACACACACACACACACTCTCACATACCTCTCACTCCTCCACCTCCATGCCTCCAACTTTCCTGCTTTCAGACCTTACCTCCTACTGACTCTTCTGCAGGAATGACCTTCCCTCCTTAAAATGCTGCCTAATTTTCAATGCTGCTTCCTCTGTGAAGCCTGCCTGGGTTGCTGACTGCACACAGAGCTACAGACTGACGTTGGGACTGGACGCCAGGACAGCTGGCTCTTGGTCCTTCTTCTGCTCGTTCTGTGGTTCTGGGTGAGCTGTTTCATTGACACTCATCACTCATGATCTGGCTCACCCTTTCTCTCATTCACTCACTCACCCTTTCATTCATCCGCATGCCCCTTCACTCGGTGCCCCGTGGTCTGAATGTCTATAACCAGAGCTTCTCACAGAGTGCCTGGGGACACAGGGACAGGCAAGCCCAGACACATTGGACTGACAGTCCTGGGGAGCACTAGAGCCCCAGAACTCACAGAGCTATCCTGGAGCCCCAGAGGCCAGGCCTGAACAGCCCCAAATTCCTGGATCGATCATAGCAACCCACTTGGTCACCAGGGCTGCTTGGTGTGTTGGGTCTGAAGGATTAGACCTGCCGTTGCTCGGAGGGTGTGTGCCAGTCAGTGTGTGTTTACTCTTCTCACTGCAAGCAACAAGTTCAATATTAATCTTCCTTTCCAGGGAAATAATTAGTGTTACATGAACTGCGATTCTATCTCTCGTTATTTCTCATGTGCTAATTTAAGCAGCAAGGAGAATGCTCTGTGTCGGCTGGGTCCAGAGCGGCAAAGACGTACTCTCACACGGGGGGTGGCAGGGAGGTGGGGGGAGAAGCAGACCACCCATTCAACAGGGATTGAATTCCAGCATGCCAAGAGTCTCCAGCTGTGGGGAAAATTGTCCTTCCTGTCACAGGCCCCTCTAAGTGGGACCAGCCCACCCATGCACTTGTGTGCTGTAGCTCAGAACAGAAAAAGAAATAGAAAAAAAGGAAGGAAAAAAGAAAAGCCCAGCCTTGGGCATGACCTCTCGTCTCTGGAATCCTCTGTCTTCTCCGTTCACACACCCGCCTCTCTGACTTTCCCTCTTGGCTCTCCAGCCCCATTCCGCTCCAAACCCTGGAACTGGATTCCTGTTTCCCGCCTTCCCCTCTGGAAACCCATCTGGGACCCATTCTCCTGCCTAATCTTGGCGCCCTCCACGTCACCATCCCTGATGATAAGTACGGCCATTTAGTGCTTGATGTCCGCATGCGAAGGCCTTCCTCTGTGCGGTGTCTTGTGATCCTCACGGTCCCTGTTTGACACATGAGGAAACCGAGTCTCTGAGAGGTTGACTTGCCCCAGCAAGCGGGAGAACCAGGGCTGTAATTTAGATCCGTCATTTTGAATTGGATAAAAACAAAGGCAATTTCTGGTGGGAGCCCGGCATGGGTACGGAGGAGTTTGGGGGTGGGGGGATGTCTCTAAACCTGGGAACTGAAGCTAGAAAGTAAAGCAGGACCAATTAGCAGGCACTCGTGTATCCTTTCATCCGTCCCAAACGTGCCTCCATCTCTGGCTGGGTGGACAAATTGTTTCACTTTATTATTTTTATTTATTTATTTATTTATTTATTT
>NW_017731393.1:5421765-5426361 GCF_001890085.2 Hipposideros armiger
AGAGAGAGAGAGAGAGAGAGAGAGAGAGAGAGAGAGAGAGAGAGAGGGAGGGAGAGGGAAGGTGTGGAAGTAGAAAGGAGGCATTCCATGAGATGCCCTGTGTGGGTGGGGCCAGTGCTAGGCTAGAGAGCGTGGAAGGGGCGGAAGTGAACTTTGAGGTAGGTCCTTTGTCAAGAGTCCCCTGGCTACCAGCCTCCTTACTTTTGGTATTTTGGGGACTCACTTATTGAGAATATTAATTGGTACCCACATATCAGTCTCAGGGTCTTTGGAGGTCTGTGGTAAGCAGAATAATGCCTCCCAAAGATATCCAGGTCCTACCCTCCCAAACCTGTGAATGTTATATGGCAAAACATGCTTTGTACATGTGATTAAGTTAAGGATCTTGAGATGGGAAGATGATTCTGATTATCTATGTGGGCACAAAGTGTCACCACAAGTGTCCTTATTGAGGGAGATAAGGAGAGATTTGACATTAGAAGAAGGAGAGGTGGTGGCTGAAGCACACTGCTGGACTGACGGACTGATGCATGGGCGGGGCCGTGAACCAAGGCAGGCAGGTGGCTTCCAGGCAGATGGTTGTAGCAGCCATGGGAAGTGACCACAAGGGTCTCAGCTGAGATGGCTGCTCGGGTGTGGTGGAGGTGTGTGAGGGTGTGCTCCTCATGGCAGCCTGTGTGGCGGGCTTTTGTCGAGCTATGACTTACCTACTATATTGGAATAAGAAATGGATGAAGTGGAGACATAGACTTGGACTTAGGAGGCATAGTCTAAACTCCCGTTCTGCCCTCGTCTGCTTTGTGACCTTGGCCAAGTCCCTCCTCAACCTTCCTTGTCAAGTGAAGGGTTGACCCTGTGAACCTTGGCGATCATCCCAGTTCAACGCCCTGAGGTAACCAAGATGGTGGTGAAAATACCACGAGCCCCAGTTACCAAGTACCTCCTGTGTACCCTGCACCGAGTCAGGTGAACTTTACACACTTATTTATACATAGACTCATGGGAATAATTTTTATTGGGGGCTTTCTCTGTGCCAGGCATGATGTGAGACCCCAGGGATTCCTTCCCTGCCGTCCTGGAGTGGGTTCTCATCAATTCAGTCTCCACAACCACCTGTCTAGGTTAGAAAGGACATTTTCTTTTTCCTTTTGCTTGTCAAGAAAGTGAATCTTGGAGCAGTCAGTTTATCTAAGTTGACAATGCTTTTAAGCATTAAAACCAAAAATTTAATCCAGGTTCTGTTTGAATGCAAAGATTGTGTACTTTCTATGATGCCACATTAGCTCAATACACTGAACAGAAACTCACTTTCCAGAGAAGAAAATTATACTTTCATTTTTTTCTCCTTTAAAAGTTATTTTAATGCTTAAAATAATTGAAAGTGGGGACCTGAAGACCCTTGAAGAACTTGGGTATTTGTACCCCCATATTTATAGCAGCATTATTCACAGTAGCCAAAAGATGGAAGTAATGTAGGTGTCCATCAAGGGATGAATGGAAAAACAAAATGTGGCCTGTACATCCGACGAATATTGTTCAACCGTGAAAAGGAAGGAAATTCTGACACAGGCTACGACATGAATGAATCTTGAGGACATTATGCTAAGTGAAATAAACCAGATACCAAAGGGCTGATATTGCATGATTCTGCTTAGACGAGGTATCTAGGGGAGTCAAATTCACAGAGACAGAAAGTAGAATGGGGGGTTGCCAGGAGCTGGGGGAGGGGGAATTGAGGAGTTAGTGTTTATTGGGCGCAGAATTTGTTTTACAAGATGAAAAGAGTTTTGGAGATGGACGGTGGTGATGGTTACACAATGATGTGAGTGTACTTAATGGCACTGGACTCTATACTTAAAATGATAAGTTTTATGTTATGTGTATTTTACCAATTAAATTTTTTTTAAAAATGAACTACCCTTTTAAAGGAATGTCCAGGGCAGAGTTTAACGTTATATCTTTGGACCTGTCATGGGGTGAAAACTGCAGAAGCACTTATCACGGAGAAGCAGGCTTGATGTTCTAAGCATCCTTGGAGAAATGGACCATTTGACAGATGATAAAAATAATACAAGACAAACAAAAAAAACCCACGTGACATTGATTCTTAATATTTGCAGGCTTCTAATTCCCCTATGAAAAAGGGAATCATAGTTTGGTGGAGAAGTCATGCCATGTTGCACCAGGTAAGTCAACTGCTGGGCTGGAGGTTGAGATGTGGCAGCTCCATTTCTATCCACAGCCACCTGGCCAGGTGGATATTATTATGATCCTCATTTGTAGCCACGAGCATGGGGTGCAAACAGCATGCCCAGGGGCTCCATGTGGCCTTCACTCCCTGTCTTCACACTGGAGCCACGCAAGCAAGTGGTGTACTCATACATGTGAGCGTACAGCCATGTGCACATGTGTAGTCTGGATCTGCGACCAGGTAACACAGCCTCCATAGATGGTTATCGAAAGCCAAAATCCCCCTGGGGAGCCGAAAGAGCAATGGGGGACACCTTCACCTACACACCTCTCCCTGTCTCCTCTGCCAGGAAGGATGGGAGCAGGATCTGTGCTCCTGGCCGGGTTTACCTGGTCGCCCAGGACAACAGACTTGCAGGCAGCCAAAGAGATCGTCAAGCATCGGAGCGTGACAGTCAACATCAAAGTGGGAATGCCACTCCTTGATCCGAACTTGGCCGTACCTGCCAGGGCAGAGCNAACCACTGACCTTCACATAGGGCGGTTATCCTGGTGGGCCCAATGTAATCACAGCATCCTGACCAGTGACAGAGGGCGGCAGGAGAGGGCAGAGTTGATGCCACATGAGAGCGACACGTCGCCACTGCTGGCTGTGAAGGTGGAGGAGGGCTGTGAGCCGAGGAGTGCAGGCGGCCTCCAGGAGCTGGATAGGACAAGACACAGACTCCATGTGAGAGCTTCCAGAAGGAATGCAGCCCTGCTGACACCTTGATTTTAGCCAGTGAGACATGTGTAGGATTTCTGGCCTCCAGGAAGCAAAATGGTAAATCTGTGTTGTATTAAGTCACAAAGTTACAACAGCATTAGAAACTCATACAATGTGTGAGTATGTGTGAGAGTGAGGTAATGTGTGTGAGAGTGTGTATGAATGAGTGTGGGTGTATGGTGTGTGAGTAAGGGAGTGTGTGTGTGTGTGTGTATGTGTGTGTGTGCTTTTCTTCTGGGGGAAATGTGACCAGCGTGTCTGACTCACTTATGCTCCAATCATCACAATGCTGCCTGCTAAGCTCTCTGATGACCTTGGGGCTCCCCTGATGTCACCTGACTTCCCTGCTGTCACAGACCTATTTGTCCTGGGTAGAACCTGGCACAAGGCTACACTGGAACTGCATTTCCATCTCAGAGTCTGTGAGACGCTGCTGGCTTGGGCCCCACACTTTGGAACTTTAGGATTTGATGCCACATGGATGTCTGGGCTCCAGAGGCTCAGCCTGGGGCTTTCTGGAAGCTTCTGAGCTGACCCAGACCCTAGGGGGATGGTCCAGGTTAGGTTAGGGGACCATGTGCAGGCTCTGGGGCCACCTTGGGTTACCGCTGACCAAGAAGACAGGGGGTGCCCACAGTTCCTTGATCAGTGCAAACCCCAGGGAGGTAGGCACCTTTCCAGGGCAAAAGAACTCAGAAGATTTCACTGCTCTTGTACCACTAACCTGGGCTGGGTCCCAGGGACACTAAGGGTACACCGAATACCTGCCCCATAAAGATAAGGCTCATACTCAGTTTGGGGGCAGAGGCACCTCCATGTTAGCTACTAAAATGCCAAAAGAGTTCGCAACAAAATTAGCTGTTCAGTAGCAGCCCTCTGTAGTCTTTGAGTGCTGCAGTGTGCACCTCAGCCTCCTGCGGGGTGGGCCATCCAGCTACTGAAGGGCTGGTGTCCAGCCCTGCAGGGAGCCCCTGGGACCCCGCTTCAGCCCCTTGGCTTCTGTCTGTCCTGATTAGCATGGCGTCTGCTTCTCTGCACTGAGAATTTTTCACACTATCTGATTATCAGGATGTTCTTGCTGAATCACAGCTAAATCCTGCAGGTTAGACAGATGGGTGTGGAGTGAAGAGAACACAAGCTCTTGTGTTCCACAGAACTTTCCTTGGGCCAGTCAACCTTGCCTAGTTTATATCTGCTCAATGGGCATAATACCAACTATATCACCAGTGGGACCAGATTGGCTCACCCCATAGAGGTTTCTGGCCAGTGGTAGCTGGTTTACTTAATAGCCTCTCAGGTCCTGTCCCATCATCCTAGGTGACGGTGATGGGCTGGGTGTCACCGTAAGTTCTCTTTTCTCACTTGCTTACATTGGCCTGGCTTGAGCTCTGTCTCCGGCGAGACATAGGTCTTCCTGTGTGAACACCCAACACGGCTTGTCTCTGGAGCCTCCCCAGCGGCCGCTGGTCGCTCACTGAGGTGAGGTCCTGTTTTCAGGCTGAGGGGTTCCCCATCAGCTGTGACCGACCTTCTTTGGCCTCTCCTGTATGGTAGTTAGAATTTTCCAGGTTCAAGTTATCGGCCCACCGCGAGCCTCTTCACGGTCCCTTCACCTGATGACCCGGGAGGGTGATTGTCCT
>NW_017731393.1:5429611-5585734 GCF_001890085.2 Hipposideros armiger
GGGGGGGCCTGGGGGGGAGTGGCAGTTAATGACTGTTTTGGTCTTGGATGTTCTGATCTCTCTCTAATTCATTATTTGTCAGGCATGAGAGGCACCCTGAACAGGCGAGCGAACAATGCATTTTTATTCTCTCTTGTTCTCTCTCCCTTTTCCTTTTAGCTTTCCTTCTTCCTTTTGGATTAGGGAATAGACTTGGGACACAATGCCAGGCCCGAGATGTCATCGTTTTCAGTGCTGTCTGCTGGCGTCTCATGTGAGTCTATCAGTGGCTAAGATTACTCTGAATAGGCTCACACATGTATGCAGCTGCTCACGGGCTATAGGTTGGCAGATTAGTTTGTGCCGTGACTTTTCCTAGGTGTTGGGGGTCCAGTGGACACAATACTCTGGTGGAAATGAACAGTCATAAGAAAAGGACACACACAAAGGCAGTTTCAGTGGGAGGTAAGTTGTGCAAAGATAGTAAAACAGAGTGATATGATACGGTGTTATTGGGAAGAGGATGGCTGATGTAACAGAGGGGTGTCAGGGAAGGCCCCTTTGTGGGGGTGACAGGTTCTCTGAGAAAAGATGATGAGAAGTTGCCAAGTGTGGGGAGAGCTGGGGAGAGAGCACTGCAGCTAGCGGGAGTAGCTGGTGCAAAGGCCCTGGGGTTGTAGGGGCATCAAGGTGGCGATGGTGACTGGGGCAGAGTTAGAAAAAAGTGTGATTGTCACAGACGGGATTGGAGAAATAACATGGAGCCAAGTCACACAGGATTTTGTAAGCCACAATGTGGAATTTGGATTTATTCTCCAGACAGTGGTTTTTTTTAAGCAAGCAAATAATAAAAATCATAAATATTTTAACAAGGTCCCTCTTGCTTCTGTGGGGAGAAGGCAGATAGGGAGCTAGAAGGATCCATTAGGCAGCTGCTCCATCCTCCCAGGGATGGATGGAATGGAAGAACGTGATGGGCCATCAGTTCCAGGCATATTTTAGAAGGAGGTCTGATGGGACTTAGCAATGAGTTCGACGCGTGTGTCAAGATGTGAAAGAAAGAAAAGTCTGGTAGGTTTGGGGCCTGAGCAAGTGGGCGGCATTATTAGTTAAGCTTGGAGAGATAGGCGTCGTGGTCAGCGTGAGACAGGGTACGCTGTGGTAACAAATACCTCCCCCACCCCCAAATCGCAATGCACTATTATGCTGACAGTTTATTTTTGGCTCATGGTACCTAATCCGTGCGGGTGAGTGCCAAGCCACCACCTTGTAGCTGCGCCTTCCGAAGCCTGTGTCCTTCTCAGCCACTGTAGCATGGTGAGGGACAGCACGGAGGGCCACTCCTTCCCTTCTGTGCTCCAGCTGAGCCGTTACACACATCACCTCCTGTCTCAGCCCACTGCCAGGACCACTAGGGCCTGTGAAGGGGAGACAGAGGCTGTGCCAAGAAGGGAGGTGAGCCAGATATCTGTGAGCTCTGATGACGTCTACTGCTGCAGGGGAGGAGCATGTCTGCGGCAGCCGATGGAGAGCTGTGCCGTATACACGTGATACAGCAAGTGTTCAAGGGGGTGCGTGGACTAGGATGTAAGAGCTTGGACCTGGAGGGAGGCTGGGGCTGGATATAGAAAGCAGGGTTTCAATGAATACCTTTCACCCTGCTTCAGGCCCCAGCTCTGCATCTTGAATTCAGAGATGACAAGCAGACAATTATTGCCCGCCAGGGATTTGTTTAAAGGAAACATAATATTCGCATCAACATTCATTTTAGTGCCTCCTCAGTGCTTCTAGAAAAAGTCCACTTGTGCCTCAGGCTTCCATTCAAACATTCCCATAGCAATCGTTCAGTCATGCAAAAACATATTTACTGAGCGCCTACTATGTTCCAGGTACAGAACTTTTCCAAGAACATTCTACACACTTCTTGCCTTGGAGCAGTTGTTAATGCTGATCTTCTCTTTGTGTGTCCTTGGTGTTCCCATCTGCCTGGAAAACTCCTATGCAACCCTCAATGCCCATCTCAATATCAGTGCCATTGGGAAGATTTTGCTCACATCCCCACTCATTTCCTCAGAAACAGGCAGCTGCCCCCTCTTCTGGGACACTTGGTATAACTTTCCCATAACACCTGCCTTGCAGTATCTCACTTGTGTCCTGTTTATCTCCCCATGAGACCTGGAACTACACAAAGGGTGACAATCATCCATTTGACAAACACTTATCAAAGGAAAACTATGGCGGACCATCTGGAGGCCCTGGCGAGGACTGGGCCTCAGTCTCCCATATATCACCGCATCCGGCATGGGGCCCCGTGAGGGCTTAGTGGTAATAACGTCCTCTAAGGTCGCCCTCTCTGTGCCCTGAGTGATGCTGCTTCGTACTTGACCAATAGCCTCTCATTACTGCCCTCAGCCTCACTCCCCCACCACAAGTCTGTTAGCAACATAGCAGTCAAAATCACCCTTTAATAAGTTGTTTGAGGTATGATTTACATATATAACAATCCTGTTAAAGTATGGATAAAATCGTGTCACTTTTCTTGTCACATTCTCTAAGTGGCTTCCCACCTGGCTCAGGGCCATTGCCAAGGTCCTTGCAGGACCTCGCAGGCTCCACCATGAGGGCAGAGCCTCTGCTATTGCTCTGACCATCCCCTCCCTCTCTCTCAAACCTCCTCACACCACTTGGCTAATGCTGAGCCCCTTCCTTCTCCTCGGACTCTCCGCATGTGCTATTGTCTCAGAGCCTCTGCACTTACCTTTCCATCTGTCTGGAACCCACTCCCCCAGATGCTTATGGGGAGCTCTTGACTCCATCCATCACCCATTCAGGTGTGGCCCAGCTCTCACCTTCCTCTGCAGGGGGTGGGAACATTGAATGCATTTGTGCAAGCACTTCACACGGTGCCTGGCGTTTTGCGATGCCTGGGAGCTGCTGCTGTAGCGGCCATCATTACACCGTGGGACATGGCGCATTGTGGAGGGCTGGTTGTCCCAACACGCGCCTCCTTTTTCTTCCTATTGCAATGGAAGACTTAGAGTTCATGGTGTGATACGCTGCCTAGAGAACACAGGGATGTGGGCTGAGCAAAGTGAGGAAATGAACCCTTCTGTGCAGCTTAGAACCCACCAGACCTTCCTCAGCCACGGCCTTCTGAGTAGGCTCCCTCTTCCTGCATTCACTGCTTTTTTCCTCACCTCCTGCAGGGCTTCCTCCTCTCCTCTTGGGTGGAGCTGGCCATTCCTAACTTCTCAAAGAGCTGTTTGCCCATCTGCCACACCAGGATAGAAACTCCTAATGGCTGGGATCGTATCTTTACCTTCTGAATTCTGGTTCCCAGCCTGGAACCAAGGAGACAGAGAAAGTGTTTGTTCAATGCCTGCATAATGCATGAATGGATGAATGAATGAATGAGGCAGTTTTCACTCTTCCGTCAGAAGGGTACTAATGGCTTGACAGAGCATAGATTATTTCTTCAGATTGTCAAACTTAGACCCAGTAAGCAGATTCTTTCTCCGTCAAAAACGAGATTAATCTCAGCTCTGTGGACACCATCCATTTCCACTTTATTTCTCTTTCTCTCTCCAAGACCTCAGCCTTCATCCCTGGGCTGGTCCAACCCCTCCCTCAATCACCCCTCCCATGAGTGTCCCAGGAAGCCCCACATCTCCTTCCCTACTTGGTTTCTTAAATTCTTCCTCTCTGTCTCATGTCTCTCACACTGCAGCTCACTCAGGGTCTCTCGCTGACTTGGGTGTCCCAGTGGCTGGATCCACATATTTGTAGCGTTTTTAGAAAAAAGTCATGCACATCTAATTATGTGAGGACACCGGCCTGTTCATTTCCTGATTTTCACTTGCACAGATGGTAAGAAAAGTTTGGGAAACTTAACCCTAAAGGATCATGGAACACACTGCCCACATCTGGGGCTGGATCGGATATGAGACTAGCAGAAAGGGGAAATGTTCCTATATTTTTGGCCTTCCTCTAGGGCCAAGGAAGAGCACACTGTTCTTCTTTGCCTCTGTAGTGATCCTGGGCTCTGCATGGAACATTCTGGTCAAATTTCACCACTCCAAGGGCCCACGGGACATAAAAAATTCTTCACGTTTCTCAGAATTTTGTCTGTTTTGAAATTTGTTATGGGGGACTGGATGAAGTGGTTTATGAAAATGAGCTTTGTAAGTGAGAACACGCGCATTCAATAAACAATTGTTGAATGCCTACTGTGTGCTCCATATGGAGCCTGTCTTTGGGGAAGCAGACTTCAGCCAAACACGATCCTTGTTCTTAGCTCCCCCAGCAGCCCTCACGCGAATTAGGAAAGGAGACTCCTTCTGAGCAGATGTGGCGCCGTGCCAGGACACACAGCTTGACAAGAGGAGCGTGGGCTGGGCTTCCCTCCTCACTTGGGCCTCATCCAGATGCCCTTGCTCAGTCAACAACCTGCACACCCCTGGGGCAGTCCTGCCTGCCATCCAGGAGCAGTGATGGGTACTGATTGATGAGAGAAGCATCTCAGATGCTGTGGGACATGCAGAGCGACTTGGACTGGTGCCGGCTCTGCTGCCCATTAACTGTATGACGTGGGATGAGGTACCTGACATCTCTACACTTGACTTGCCTCATCTGTAAAATTGGACCGAGGACACGGACTTCCTCCTGTTGTTTCTGAGAATCAGATGGGATAATAATAAATACGGAGAGACTTCGATCACTATGGGATGAGTGAATATAGCTGTCCATCCACATTATTGTTATAACCTGTGCTGCTATTTTGTAGATCATGCTATTAGCAGATAGGCTATCTGGTCCAGCTAGAAATCTAATTGTCACTCAGATGGCTTTGCTTTGATGGCATTTTTTTACAGTGGGGTTTGTTGTGAACTCTAAGCTTGTTGTTTGAGCTCTTTTTTTATATCCCTTCATGCTTTCTGTGTATAGGTGTTGATATAAGGCAAATCATTTCCTACTGAGCACAATTTTAAGTCATTTAACAAACATGAGTTGAGCTGTACTCTGTTCTATGCCTCCTACACACTGTATGTAGTTCTGTACTAGATGTAAAGGGTGTAAGGCATGAATAACATGCAGATCTTGCCACCATGGAGATTACAGTGCAGTGGAAGAGACCATCATAGATAGACACAGGAAAATTTAGTACAAGGCAGATGTGTGAATGTGGTAAGAATGGAGCAATAATGAGGGGAATTCAAGGGAGTGAAGAGATTACTTTTGCAGAGTGAATGAGGAAGACTTCATGTAGGAGTGTCATGTGATTTGGTGTAAAAGGACGGTTGGGATTGTGGTATTTGGAGACAGGGTACTGCTGACACCAGAAAACTGCATAGAGGAAAGGAGTCAATTCCAATTTACTGAAGTTTGGGGTTAAGAAAGAGGGGGAACTTGTGAATACATAAAATGAGATAAAGGCAGACCACAAAAATCTTCCTTTTGTAACATCTAATAAAATGGATAAAAATTAATAAAAATTAGCCAAGAGTAAATAATTGCAACAAAGCAATGAATAGAACACAATATCATGCTATTCACATGCAGCATGGGAGCCAGAGAAAAAACATAAGATTCTGAAGTGGCTGTCTCCTTATTATCCCAACCCCCCAAAATAATACAGGGATGAAAAAATGAGTTGGCCAAATTCTCAAATATTTTTTGCTAATAGTTTCCTTTCCTGATT
Organism: Hipposideros armiger; assembly: GCF_001890085.2. Taxonomy (NCBI): domain Eukaryota; kingdom Metazoa; phylum Chordata; class Mammalia; order Chiroptera; family Hipposideridae; genus Hipposideros; species Hipposideros armiger. Next base: position 5,435,289 of record NW_017731393.1, read on the forward strand.
TCAAAATAGGTAGAGCAAGTGCATGAGCAGGAACCCTTGGGAAAAGGGAGGGGAAATCCACTGAGTTGTCTTCATATACGACTAGCCTAAATCAGTCAAGATAGATGTAGGACAGAGTTGGAGCTGATTTTGCTGTTTCCTAAGCTCTTTCTGGAATCATGAAGTGTGTCCCCACCTGAGGTAGCCAGCCTTGCGTGCAGAATGGAATGCAGCTCCTACAGGGTGAAGCGACCAGTGGTATAGGACATTTGCCAGGATCTCAGAGGAGGGAGCTGATCCTAATTTTCCTTGCAAATTCTCTATCAGAAAAAAATAGAAGGTCTGGATGGAGATGCTCTTGTTTAGGACAAGTCAGATGAAAAAATAGTTTTGCCAGTGTGTAAATAGACTATATCAGAAGCTAAGTGTAAAACAGTGAAAGAAGATAATGTGTAAAATACAGATGAAGAAGCTCATCCTGAAGAAGATGCAATACCGGGAACTGAAGAAATCCCCAGCATCTGCACTGTGCTCTAGAAGACTGTAACGTGGCCACCAGTTTAGTAAAATTGGAACCTAGAGAGGAGTCAATAAAATCATACGATGAGAAGAAAAGTGATGTTATAGGGTTAAGAAAACATCTTGAGGACTGAAGTAACAACATGCCCAAATCCATCAACAAGTTACAAACAACAAAGGACAGACTCACATGGTTGAAATACTAAATTGCTGCTGTTAAGAACGTGCTTGAGGTCGTCTCAGTGAATGCTGAGGAGAAAGGTAAGCGATTAGATTGGTTAGAGGAAATGTAATATTGTGCAGACTAAGTTAATGTAGGATAAGATTAATCTGAGGCCCTAAAATACCAAAACCAACAAATGGAGAAAGTTCATTGATAACAATCGAAGGGAAATTTCCCTGAAAAGAAGGAAGAAACTGATTGACATTAAAAGGCCATATTGCTTTAAAGAAAATGTTGATAAAGATCATTTTGCACCAACACGCATCCTGTGCAATTTACTGACCTTCAAAGGTAAGTGGGATTGCTCAGACATCAGGGCAGAAAACACAAGTGTCTTATAAGGAAGAGAAACCAGGCTTTAGACTTGTCTCCCAGCAGCAGGTCACACCCATCGACAGGGAGCAGGGGCTGTAGATTTCTAAATGATATTTATATCATGAAGTCCATATCCAGAGAAGTCGTGTTTCAAGTATCAATGCAACAGGCATATAGATTCTGGAACGTGTAAGAAGTTAGGCAATGAAGTCTTGGGAAGCCTTGGGAAAAGTGGTGCTTTATGCCCAAATTCAGCAGACCAAAGGATGGGGGGGGGCCTTGCGCAGCCTTCAATGTCTAAAGACAGAGGGAAGGTATGTAAAGCTCCGAGGGAAGGAAATACAGCTTCCATTCCTAGATTTTACAACTAAACTGAGCATTTGAAGGGAGGGGCTGAGCCTGATTTTTGTCAAGTATACAAACAGACAAAAAAAACAAACAAACAAAAACTAAAAGCAAATAATACATGGACTATCAATCAAATAGTTGAATCTCAAGTAATAGAGCCTATACATGACTTTTTTTTTTTTTTACTGCTCTAGCTGGCAGACCCCGTTCTCTCTCTACTTTTTGAAACATTAATTTTTATTGACTTTATTGGGGTGACATTGAATAGTAAAATTATATGGGTTTCAAGTGTACAGTTCTGTAATACATCATCTATACGTTGCATTGTATGTTCACCATCCAGACTCAGTTTTCCATCCGCCACCATATGTTTGAACCCCTTTACCCTCCTCTACCACCCTCCTCCCCGCTTACCCTTTGGTAACCACTAAACTGTTGTCTGTGTCTATGATGTTTTGTTTGTTTGTGACTTCCTTGAAAAAAAAACAAAAAACATTGAACAAGCCATGAATCAAATAGGGAATTCAAGAATGGAGAAACGAAGAGGAAAGGACTGATGATGAGCATTGAAACTACTACAGTGACACTGAATTAACAGTAAAAACGTGTAAGAATTCTGATTCAGAATGGAATCAAAATGCTATAAACCCTATTGATGAAGAAAATAGTATATCATATATTAATATAATAAATACACACACACACACACAAGGTTGTCAGAAAAGTCATGACATGTTTTTTCTATGTTTTTCAATGCGTATATATATTTGCTAACCAGGGGTCAGCAAACTTTTCCGTGAGGAGCCAGATAGTAAGTATCTTAGGCTTTGCAAGTCACATGAAGTTGCTGCTGCATATTCTTATTTTTTTGTTTGTTCCTTTATTTATTGACGACCTTTTGAAAATGTGAAGACTGACCCTAGCTCCCGTGCTGTATTAACACTGGCTGGGGGCTGATTGGGGTCCACAGGTGGCAGTTTGCAGATCCTTGAACCAGGTCATTGGCCTCTTATCTGCGCTTCAGTCTGAGTCAGTTTGGCCTGGGCTTACACAATGGTCCCATTCTTTCTGCTGCTGTGGATTGGGAGAAGTGACAGTGTGACTTCAAATGAAGGTAGAGAGAAAAACCCAAGCCAGGTCTACAGCTCTGAGTCAGGGCTCCAGCCACCGTGCCATCCGGCAGGTAAGAGAGTTGTGCTGGCCAGTATGACAGCCACTACTGCTTGTGTCTAGCGAGCACTTGCAACGTGTTAGTTAAAACTGAGACATGCTAGAAGCACCAAGTGCCCCTGAACTGTGTGAGCGCCTAGTACAAATAACAGAAAGTAAATACCTCATGAACGCCGAATGATTTTTTTATTTTGATCATTTGTTGAAATGATACCATTTTGGATATATTGGGTTGAATCAATTATAGTATTAAAATTAATTGCATCTCTTTCCCTTTGCTTAAAAAAAAAGGTGGCGCTAAAAAAATTAAAAAAGTATATGTGTCTTGTCTTATATTTCTGTTGAACAGTGGAATTTGAAACACCTGACAAGAAGATAAAACCATTTCTCAGAAACCATTTCCTGAAAGTGCCCTGACAGGGAACTCTGGGAGACAGTGCAGAGCACAACACAGAGTTTTCTTACCTGGGGAGGGAAGGAAACAGGGCGATCTACTCACTGTCTCCCAAGGATCACTGGTGGAGCCCGCTGGGGGTGGTGTGAGTGCCTCAGCACTTCCTGCGTCTCCTTCCCTCAGGCAAAGAACCACAGGTGCTGGCAGCTGGACGTGGGGCTGGGGTGCACTGAGGGGACAGTCACTGTTACAGCGTCACTGTTGCTTCTGCTACACCCGCACAGCCAGCACCTTTGTTTCCTTGTTAAACCATGGAGCCTCGTTTGGTTTGCAACACCAGTGTGTCAGGGCAGTGGACTGCATGTGGCCTAAGCAAACTACTATACTACTGTTCCACTGTTCCCCAGCCTTCCTTGATGATAAAGGGTAGTCGTGGGATCCAATTCTGGTCAAGAGACCAAAAGGTAAGACAGCTCTGGAGTCTTCTGGGAAAACTTTCACTTATATGATAAAGGGCACTGACCCACCTGGCATCGTGCCCCATACCTTCCAAGATTGGGTGTAAATGTGATTTGTGGGAGTCCCAGCACAGCGGCCCCCTTGGTACTTTGAGTAGAGAGTTTCAAGAACCATCATGATGTGATGCCTGCATGGATCTCCACGCATTGGTTACCTAGGGAAGGTAAGGTATCAGGTATCTGATATTGCATAACTGTCAGCGAAAACCCTTCCAACTGATGCCCTTGGGAAAAAACGGGAGATGGGTGGTGGTGGGTGGAGTGTTTGTAGAAGGCCATAGAAGGCCAGGTACCCCGGAATGTGACACTACAAGATAGCTCCCCAAATGTTGGAGACAAATTGGTATGCTATTGCCTCTATAACAAATTACCATAGACGTTGTGGCTTAATAAAGTGTGTTACATTTTTTTCTCACAGTTCTGGAGGTCAGAAGTCCAACACCAAGGTGACTGAAGGGCAGGTTCCTTCTGGAAGCTTCAGGGAGGAATCCACCTCCTTGTCTTTTTCTGCTTCCAGAGGCCGCCTGCATTCTTCAGCTGTCCACTCCCATCACTGCAACCGCTTGCTTCTGTCATCACATCTCCTACTGTCTGACTTGGATTCCTCTTCTGTCCCTCATATAAGTACACTTGTGATTACATTGGGTCCACCCAGATAATCCAGAGTCATCTCCCCACCTTGAGACCTTTGGTCATATTTGCAAAAGGCCTTTTGCATCTCAGGTAACATTCTCAGCTTCTGGGGATTAGGACGTGGGCATCTTTGGGGTGGGCATTATTCAGCCTGCCACAGGCGAGGTCAGCAGACTGTTGTAAACATGGAGAGCAGCTGGACTTCACACCTGGGTACGGGGGTGGTGGGGGTGAGAGCAGACGTCAGGCATCATGTCTGGTTGTAGGAGCTCAACAGCAGAGGGAGGCAAGAAGCGAGATGCAGAAACAGGAAGAAGTCATCAGTCCAGAACTGTGACTCTTGAAAACATGGAATTGTGGTTAGGGTCAAGTTGGGCCAAGTTTAACCATCAGGTCTTTAAGCGATTGTTGTGGGAGGGGGGCCCAGTCCACACCTGGGTTACCATGGATGGAGAAATGAATCAATGTACAAATCAGTAGCGTCGCCGGACTACTCCCTCCTTTCTGGTGAGAGGGAAAGTAAGTTGCCTCCCTACTGCCCTCCTACCTGTAGGTGAGGAGAGGCGAGGGGTTCGGCGCGAGGGCTGCTTCTCTTACTGTTCCTAGGAGTTTGGATAAGAACACGAAGCCTGTGCTTGGGGCTGGTAGGAGAGGTGAGCAGGCAGGTAACGGCCAGGGAGACAGACCTCACGGCCAGGGAGACAGACCTCACGGCCAGGATGACCTGAGAGAGGAGGCCCGTCAGCAAGAGGCCTGGGAGGGTGGGCCTGGAACAGAACCTGCTTGCTCTGGGTGCACGCAGGCTGCCAAGAATGTCACTCCACTGGTTCTGTGCCTGCTCCCCCGAGCCTTGCCCTGGGCAATGTGGACGAGCATCAATAGAGGAGAAAATAAATCAAGCGGAGGAAGCCACCCTCTCCTGTCACCTCTTTGTCGCCCACTCCCTTTCCAGCTTCTCCACTTCCTCATGGCTGCTCAGATAATCTGCTCCATTAATTTCAGGCCTTAATTTATTTTTGTTGGGTTTCTAGAAAGGGGTGGGCATTCTGCAGAAGGAAAGGGATTCAAATGAATCGAACATCCGGCTGAAATAATCCTGCAGAATAGCTATCATGGCCCTCGCTTTTGGGAGGAGGCTCTGAGATGTTAGGTCACCTGCCAAGGTCACACAGGCAGGAAGGAGAGGAAAGAAGTTTCTAATCTCCGTCTGGCCCACCCAGACCCTGGGTTTTTCCTCAGATGACAGTTGTCCCCTTCTACCTGTCAACCCATGTTCGGACACAGATTTATACAACAGGCCCGTTTTCTCCATGCTAAATAATGGCAAAGCCGAGGGCTTAGCTTCAAATCGTGGGGCTTCGGGGAGCAAAGCCATGCCAAGACGGACTCTGTGATAAACAGAGATTTGGTATTTCTGGATGACTCCCAATGAGTGCCCTTCTTTAATTATCTTGTGGTCACCCTTTTAAAGGTGATTAAAGCTATTCTTCAGTAGATGTGGTTATAGATTGAGAGGGAACCTGGTCTTTCTTGTGGTTTGTATCACAGCAATTAAATCTGGCCGGCTCGCAGACGCTGTGTGGCAAGAGGGGTTTTACCAAGTAAAATGATTTTCCCCTTCAGGCGATGTTAAATTTAGGAAAAATACAATTAATTATATCAGTCAGGTATCTATTATATCTCATGCATGCTTTAGAGATGCATGGGTTTGATTCACTCCAACCAAGAGCCTCATTCCTCTTGGCCTATCTGGGTCCCAGGCTGCAGCCCCTCACCAGGGGCTCGGGCTTGTCCTCACACGAAGGCCCCACCCCTGACCTCCATGCCCTGTTCCCGCCCTCTACTCCTCCCCCATCCAATACCCACAGCTCTCTTTGGAAGCAAAAAATGAAAGGATTGTTGTTTACCAGAACTTTCTCTAATGCTCTCAAACATACTATTTAGGTGTTTGTGTTGAGAGAGGCGAGTGCTCTGAAAAGGTGGAAGGAAGGCCATTTGCATTGCCTTGTCCTCTGCTCGCTGCAGGACCCAGGGAGCCCTCCCCAGCCTCTCTGTGGGTCCCTCCTGCCATCTGCGTAATGAGAGGGTTGAACCAGATACCTTCAAAATCCTGTTCAGCTTCAAGTCAGGAATGTCAACGGTGGCTCAGTGGGATGAGAGTCCCAATTCCTCGGTAAAAGACATAATTAATATTTTTTCTCAGGTGCTGTTTTGTGTTCCTGATGTTGAAAGGGGCTTGGGATTCATGTATGATTATACTCTTTCCTCTTTGCTGGAAGCTTCACTAGCCCTCAGATAGATTTGGGAAGAGGGATTCACAAACACTATTGATAAGCTGTCCTTATCCGTATCGCCAGTGGGAGCTGGCGACGAGTAGACGCTCAGAAAATATTTGCCAAAAAACACAAAGGTGACTTTTCAAAGAAGCCAACGATTTGGTGTCATTTCCTAAACCCCATTTAAGTGTCAGGCACATTTATTATTCACCCATGAGGTCCAGGCACATTTTTATAGACTATGCACATGTGACCCGTCTACCGATTGGGTTTATGACCCCGCTGCCTTGGACGAGGGAACCAGGAAGCTGCCAATTCTTTGTTTGATCCTGGCCCCTTCTCTAAACATCGTCTTTCTGTCTTGGTTCCCTTTCCTGATAAACTGGGACGGTCTTACCTGCCAGCTGTCTTACGAGGGTGTTGTGAGGATTAATGAGATAATATTTTTTAAGTACCCAGAGATCTTCTGATGAAAGAGGCTATAAAAGTACAAAGTGTCACTATTATTATAATTAATGGCATTTCTGAGAGCTTTCAAAGTGTACGTTGGTTTATACAGAAGACAGAGGAGATCCCTGCTTCAGGAGTGAGCTTTCTGTTGGGGAAAACAAGGTGATGGAGGCTGTGTGTGGCCGAGATGGTGGTGAGGCGCTGAGCTCACGCTCAGCAGTGGGAAGGACATTGAGAAGTGGACTCCAGGGTAGGGGGTGCTGGAGGGGAAGTCGCCGAAGCTACGAGGTCCAGGGAGGTCTGCAAGATGGCTTCCCTTCTGGGGTAAGGAGAGGGCAATTCATGACCAGATCTCAATTTGGGCATCAAAGCAAAGCAAATCCCTGGATTTTTTTCCTTCCTGTTAGGGCATGTACCCCACGGCCTTCCAGAGTCCGGCTCACTCCTTTACTCCACAAACAATGACTGAGCTCCCACCACTGGCCAGGCCCCCCAGCCAGGCACCAGGGTTCAAGCAAGGAAAGACATAGTCTTCTGTGCAAAGAGCCCAGACTCTGGTGGGGGAACACAGGCACATTCACTGAGCTTTAGTCCAGGAAATAGTACTGCAAAACCAGAGGGAAAGCAGAGGGCATGAGGGGAGGGGGGCAGAGAGGGGTAATTTCACCAGACTGTGGGAGTCAGGGAAGGCATTCTAGAAGAAATGGCTCCTGAACTAACTCCCGAAGTTCCAAAGGATGAGAGAGAGAGAGAGAGGGGGGGGATGTGAATGTGGGGGGCAGCAGGGTTACCCCAAGCAGAGGGATCAGCCAATTTAGGAGGCTGTAGGAGAGTCTCATTGTAGTTTCTGCACTGTTTGTTCACATGTCTGAGTTGAGAACGAGACTGTAGGGTCTTTGAGGGAAACTGCCATGCTTGGTCTGTCTCTGGGAAATGAATGCCAAGGATAGTGCCAGGCCCATCGCCCGCTACATAATTTGTGGGTCCATTCAACACAAAATGAAAATAGGGGCCCCTGTTAAAAAACTAAGAATTTCAAAATGGCTGCCGTAGGATGTTAAACCAAGAGTGGGTCCCTTGTAAGTCATGTTCATCTGCCCACGTCACAGCCTCATGAAGCCAGCCCTGACCAGCCATGTTGAAGCTACTGAACCTCATGAGCAGAATGGCCATGACACATTTGGTGGGAACATCAGGCAGCATGTTTCGACAGAGTCACGTACTAGAGTATCGATCAGGCTGGTCCTTCATACACAGACACTGTTCTGACTGCCAGGAGGTCTCAACGTGTGTTAACGTGGACAAACAAGAGAAAGAAGAAGAAATACTTAGGGCTTTTCAAAATATGTTGCACAGAAAACACACAAATATTCTGCTTTTCCAGGGAGGAGCTATATGAGTCAGCGCCTGCCTTGGCACCTGAGGGATTTTTCTTGCCAGATGAATCAGTTTTAATGGAAACATTAATTTACTAGAGTTAGTGTGTCAGTGGTGGTGCCAAGACATTGGACCAGCAGGAACTTCCACAGAGAACATTCTAGGAGATGTTTGGATCTCCTTGGGAGCAGAATTCAAAGTTCATAAACATGATACATATATTAATGCACAAACATCTCTCCAGCACTGACTTTGCCAGGTCTCTACTAGGACCTGGCACACAGGTGTGAACAAGACCTTGCTACCTTCATGGGCTTCCATTATATGAAACTACTAATAAAGTATGGATTGTTACTGCTTTCAGTAATGGAACATTTATTGCAATTTTCTGTATTTGATGCATTGTCCTCTTTATCTATAGAATGCATTTTATTTCAGGAAACACACTATGTATAAGGATTTCCACAGCTCATGGCTGACCTTTGAACCCAGTAACTGTTGTTTTCCTTCATAAAATCTGAGCCTCTCAACTTTGGGTCTTCTGGCCAGGACGATATCCAGGAAGGTAGCATCCTGAGATGGGGGGGGGGACTACTTTGCTCTATTGTTTTCTGGAAATTTAGTCCTGTATTTGTAGTCAAATAACTGATAGTGGTTGAATGCAATCAGGGTTTGATTAGCATTGCCTTGGTGTTTTCCAATCTTGCTGGTCACCATTTCACCTCACGTCTTGGACTTCATTACTGCATATTTTTTCTTTCTCAATTAAGTACATCATTTGTCCATTTCTTTGATGTGTTGGTGGTAAACTCTCTCCTTTATTTTTAAGAAATAATTTTGATGGTGTTTGTACTGTTTTATTGTAAATATCTTGGAAGTTTAAATTGTGTGTGTGTGTGTGTGTGTGTGTGTGTATACACACACTTCCTATGACCCAGAACACTCCCTTTACACCAATTGGGCAACACAGCAGTCACAATGGCCAGTGGAAATTTCACTGGCTCAGTATCCAAATGTAATTTTAGCACTGTTTATATTTTGTGACCTTGGGCAAAACTATTTAATCTCTCTAAGCTTCTGTTTCTGCATCTTTAAACTAGGTGAAATACTGCCTTCTTCATAGGGTTTTTTTGGAGAGCGGAGAGAATGCCTCCAAAATAGTGAACCCAGTGCCAGCTCACTGAAGCCCGTCATACGCCCAACAGCCACAGCTATTATTAATCTGTGTATCCAGTACCATCCTTTGAGAAAGTTATGTTTGTCAGGAGCTTAAAAAAAAAATCACCCAGGTGATACTATGAACATCTCTTGTGTGTGTCCTCACCGTCTTTTCACAGTTAAACCCGTCAAGTTTTGGGACCATGTCTGGGCGATCACTCAGCATTCAGACCAGTGGCGCTGTAAAACTCAGGGTGGGTGTGAGTGACCGCCAGGCTCAGCACAGCACTCCTCTTCTATAAGTCACACTTGATAGCTGCACCATCTCATCATTGGCCTTATTAGTGCTGACTCCACCACTCCCCATGAGGACCTGTGAGTTGGGTCAATTGACTGGTGCCCTCAGCCATCGTCTTTAAGCCTCGCAAGCCCATGGTGCTAGGCCTGTCGAGACACACCTGTATGCAGGATCTTCACATTTTCCCATTAAGAAGGAAAAGTGCTAAAGGGCAGCTGGATTTGCAGAAGAGTAGATATGACATCCCTTTCAGTAATTTCATAATAGAACCAGCTTTCAAAAGGGCTTCCCACTCTCTGGCACCGGAGTGCATTTTCCTCTAAATGGAATCTAAGGAGATAACATTAAGATGAGCAAGAAAAAAAAATCTGTGCAGTTAAGAGGAGTCTCGTGAACACTGAAGTCACAAACCTGCATTCAAATTCAAGTCCTGTCCTGGGTATTAAACCACTATGGCATGCCTGGTGACCTCTGAGTCTCAGTCTCCTTGTCTGTGAAATGGGGGTGGCAGTTAGGAAACTCATAAGGCAACTCGGAGAAGGAGGTAAGATAACATGGGAAGGACCTAGCATACGGTTAGAGCTGTGCACCCATCCCCCACTCTCTCTCTTCCTTTCCTTCCCCAAACCCTTCCCATTTAGACTGCCAGAGCTCAAATGTACTGCAGACACCATTGGGCCAGGTTTTTAGACACAGGAACCAAAGGCTACGTGAATGGAAGAGTGCCCAGATGATTCCCAGTGAGACATAGAAGGTAGATGGCCTCGGAGCTAGTACGCACCCAGATACCCTGCTTCTAGGTCCTTTCTCGTCCAACCACATGAGGTTAAAGGCCCCCTTCTGCTTTCCCAGCTGAAGATGTTTCTGATTCTAAGTCATAAATTTACTAAAGGAAAAAAAAAAGCAAATCTGACCCAAAGTGGTTATCTAGTAAGTGTTTGTGAGATAAATGGAATACTTTAAAACTAGAAACTCAGGTACAAATTCAGGGGAAAAGTCTAGTGCTAAGAAATGTAATTTCAGGCAGATGTTGATAATTATGCACTTCCATCTCTAACTTTGTGACTGATGGTGGGGCTGGATCATCTCATTTTTGACAGCCAAGGGGAATGACATCAAGCAAAGCAAAGGCTGTTGTATGGAAGAGATATTCCCTTCCTAGCATATCCTCTGGCCATCGATAGGCTTAACACATAGTTCAAAGTTCTAGATCTTTCTTTGAGCCTGGGACTCGGTCCTCAGCTCTGTCTTGTTCAATCATTTTATCACCTGTGCAAACAGGAATAAGGCATAATTTGGGAAGGATACCAGGCCTGGAGAGATACCAGTTAAAATACTGCCAGACGCAATGAAGGAAGATGTAGATAGACTAGATTGTCCTGATGGACCCAACAAAGAGACAATTGACTCAACAGGGAAAAGGTAGATTTCTGTATTTATTAAAAGTAAATAGGAAAAAAACCATAAAATCAAAGACAGAAAGATTGGACATGGGTGTTGTGGTTTAACAGGTTTAATAAGGAAAAGACTAAAGGATTATTAGTTAACTGTTCAACTAATCAGATTCATTAACTGTTAACTAATCAGATCCAATATTGGGACACGTCTGATAAAACAGAAATGGAATAAAAAGTGAATTTTGGTTGTTTTAGGAGAAATTTGCATTTAAGAAAAGCATAAATTGCTTTCCCATACTACTCAAAGAGGAAATGCATTGGGTAGATTCAAAGAGGCCATCCTTGCTAAAGACGAGCCCCAGATTGAGGAAAACAAAACAAAACAAAAAAACACTGGGGAAGGGCAGAATACACCCTGCTTAAAGATAATTGTAGAGCTCACAAAACTGTTGTCTGGTCATCCAAAGTGATCTGGAGTTTAAGAAAAATATTTCATTATTTTACCCTTAAAAACATACCTAAATTGGCCATGATATTGAGTCATCATTGGCCAAGGAGATTTCCAGTGTATGTCCTATTGCCAGCAACATAACCCTGGCAAGACTGTAAACATGGGACGTGGACAGGAATCAAAGCCTCACAGCTCCTTTGAATACCTCTAACCCTCTTTGCCCCCACCAAGGGTCAATCAGTATCTTTGGTCATTGTTGCTTATTCTCAGGAGGTACTGAGGCTTTTTGTCGCTTGAGTGAAAGACTGATGGTAGTCAACTTTTTGCCTGATTGTTTTGTTTCTGAGGTGGGGAAATCTAACCCACCTCTCTGGTGACAGAGCACGCATTTCACTGGGACTCTTATGAATGAACTCTGCAAAACTTTGACTTTTGCTAACGTAAAGTTCATTTCATCTTCAGGAAAAGTGGAGCCAATAAATGAAGTTCTAAAACTAAGATTAGCAATGCATGCAGAGATACCTGACTACCCTCGGCCTGAGGTGTTTCATTAGCTTTAACGATAAGATGATCAACTCCTTTTTGGGATTCATCAACTTTCACTTTATACATTCATAGGAGGCTGCCCCTTGTATTTAGGAATTTCACCTTCAGCCTCTGGTGCAGGTTGATATGGTCAAGGACTGCGATGGACTCCTGTGTACACCCAGCCTTTTCATCAAGTACAAGCAGCCTCCCCACAGCATCCTACCAAGCAGATTTGGAATGATCTAAAGCCCAGAGATTTAGTCTCCTAAAAGAAGATTGATGCATTTTGATAAAAAGACCTCGTCAGATACTGTTCACAGTAGTATCATGGAAGTTCCTAGACATTGATCCTGAATCCATGTTCTCTAATTTGAAAAACACAAATCATCTTCCATAGACCATTACACATCCATTAAAAAATAATAATAAAAGCATACGTTGAATACCTGTTCTGCTTTTATAATGAAATCATGTTGTGTGGATATCATGAAAGCCCTGATATGATGTGATGAGGAAGACTCTTCACTTCTGTGGAATTGTTTCTAAAAATCCAACATTCAGTCCAAACATGAGAAATACGTCAGACAAAGCCAGACTGGGGGTCATTCTATAAGGTAATGTGTTCTTCGACAATGTCAAGGTCATCAAAAACAAGAAGAGACTGAGAAGCTATAGCAGACCAGAGGGTACGGGGGAGATGTGACAACCAAATGCAGTGTGGTACCTGGGTTAGTAACAGGACATTAGTGGAAAAACATGAAAACCAGATAAAGTGGGGCGGTTAGTAAATTTTAATGTGTTTGATGTTGGTTTCTTAGTTTTGGCAAAAGTACTATGGCAATGTAAGATATTAACAATAGGGGTAATGTGAAGAGTCCATGGAAATTCTCTGTACCATCTTTCATGCTTTCTATACATTTTAAATTATTCAAAAAATTCATTTAAAAAGCCCTTTTGAATGCATGTTGTCTAACCGATCACTCAATGCCTCTGCATAAACAATATCTTTCATGATTTAGTGTCTGGAATTACTTTGTCCCACCATCACCCCCACCACCCACACACATTGAGAAGTTGCTATGCTTCCTCCAGTCTGATAATTTGAGGTGTTAACTATTGTATTTTTTTGTTTGTTTGTTTTTTGTCATGGCCACCAGGAAACTCTGGGTCTAACATTAATACTAAATCAAGCAAATGAGCTCTCGTGATGACCCTCTTTCCCTTTCTATGGATCTGGCTTTGTAATATTTATCACATATTTTCTCTTTATAGAGATATACTTTGCTGAGAAACACTCACTAATTTTCCTAAATTTCATATCCTAAGAGAGATGGAGGCAAACTCTGTGTGTGTGTGTGTGTGTGTGTGTGTGTGTGTCAAATTGTGAGACAGAGAGAGAGAGAGAGAGAGAGAGAGAGAGAGAGAGAGATAAAGATAGATAGATAGGTAGATAAACAGATAGAGAAATAGATGACAAAAGGGCAGAGGGGAGCCTTGACACCATGTTTTGTGAGGATGGAGGGCAACATCTGGGTTTTCTTGGGAATAACCAGCTTCTGGGAGAAGCCACATTATCTTTTAACAAACACATCATGGTTTTTAAAAACGGATTAGGTTCTTTCTGTAGCTCCACAGAGTTCAAGGTCAAAACTTGAGTGTGGGAATTATGGGGAAACATCACTTTCCAAGGACCAAAATCATGTGTCCGTGACATGTCATCTCGCAGGTTTGAACTTACCCGGACACTTCTTGCTGAACATCTGCGGAGGACTTTTCTTTGTCTTCGTACTCCTGGCCTTGGAATCTGGGGTCCTTTGAGATCTTCCCCAGGCCTCCTTCTCCAGCGACATCCCTTGTCAATCCCTGCCTCCAGCATCACCCTTCACCAACACTAACTATCTGTTGCTTCTCAGGAACTGCATGCAATTCTGCCTCCTCCTGGCTTATTATTTTCCCACTGCCCAGAATTATAACAGTTACAGGAAATGTTTATTCACTATCTATTTATTCACTCCTATGTGCCAGACATTGTTCTAGGTGTTCTTTAAGTGTTCGGTTATTTCATCCTCGCAACAACCCCATGAAGTAAGAATTATTGTGATGTTTTATAGATAAGGAAACTGTGACACAGGCAGCATAAGGGTTCAAGCTCATGGGACAGTCTCTAGATCTATATTCTGAGCTATCCTACCTCTCTGTGGCAATTATTTGGGTCTTTCTCTGCCTGGAAAACTCCTTGTCAACCATCCACACCCTCTGGGATGCTTTCCCTAAACTTTCCAAGCGATCACTGACATAAAGGGAATGTGGGATGTTTCCTGAGAGGCTGTGGGCTGAGTGTCTCTGAGAGGGGCCGGGCACGAGCAAATTAGGAGCACGAGTTTATGAGCCAATCATGACAACTGTGGTTGGTTCTCTCTCTTTCTTGTGTAAACTTGAGCGTGAGAAGAAATAAAGTGTGAAGCTGCCAAAATAATTTTTCTACCAAGGGGTGAGATTTTGCTAGAGAGTTGATCCAATCCGGGGGAAATGGACTTGAGAGGCAGAGAGAATTGGGGCCCTGGTGACATCACTTAATACCGTGCATTAAACTCAGTCTGAAGCCACCCTTCCACGTGTGTCTTCAGTTACAGGGACCAAAGATGTTTCTTTTCAGCATTGGCTATTTAGGATCGGTTGTTTTTTTTTTATTTTAATTTTTTTTTGGCCACTTGCAACCCAAACAATCTTAACCACATTTATTCATTCTTTCATAATTTAATCAATTCAGCAAATATTCACTGAGCTGCCATTTTCATCTGAGCATCGTGCCTGGTAATATGTTGAGAAGGAAGTGAGAGGGTGGAGAGAAATAAGCAAGGAAGTTAGACACTGGCTGCTTTGCTTCTTCTAAAACATTCCCCTCTTCAATGCCGAAAGTCTAGACTCACATTTCCCGCACATCCAGAATTTCCAGTAACTTCTTCCTGCATGGAGATGTGAACATCTTACTGTCTTCTTCATTTCTCTCGAAGGGGATAGCAGCTTCTGAGCTTTTTGTTTTCTTCCCATGAAACTAATAGGTCCAAGTCAGTTTAATAAGCCACCTATCTTCAGTGGGCCTGAGAAGGTGCTAGAAGGAATGAGGCATAGTTCCTACCCACAAGGACTCACCAAGTTGTGGCTGTGAGAGTTGCACAAACGATTCCATTGCAACGTGATAAACACAATGGCAGAGCTAGGATGGAGTGCAAAGGGAGCACGGCAGACTGAGTCATCCCCATTAGGAGGACTCATTTGGAAGGACTTAGGGAGGAGAGGTGAGGGATGCCATCTGCTACAGGAAGGCAGATCAGAAGCTAGGACAGAGGCTCAAGGCTTTAGGTGGTTGCAACTAAAACAGACTCAGAACCCACCCGGATTCTGGAAGAGATAGCGGGAAAGTCAGGGGTGCATTCAAGGAGGGACAGGAGTTGGCCCACGTACAGAAACATGTCAGTTTTTCAATTTTTCTATCTTGGAACCCTTAGGAGGTCTTGGCTTTGCAAAACAACATATTACCTCTGAATCTGAGTCTCTGAAATCCTGGCAGGGGGGCTCGTCCAGCCGGCACTGCTGCCATATGTGTTTAGAATCTCATGCACAATAATTAATTTCCATTCTGCACAAATGAATAATTAATATAGCATCCCACGTCAATTGTTCCAAACAGAAGTTGACACATAGTAAAGGGGACACACGCTGCCGAGCAAACTTTTTAACTGAGGCATTTGATTAACAAAGCAACTTTCAAAAACTTCCTATTTCCCCAACAATAGGAATTGAATATGTTCCAGCAAAGAGGGCGAGCGGAGCAGAGGGTGTCAAGTTGCGATTTGGGGAGGAGGAGGTACTGGAAAGATTGCGCTCCTTTGAAGTTGCTGGTGGGGGAGCTGGGGATGAAGGTGAAGGATGCTCCGGGGAAAGAAGGAGAAGAAAATAAAACGACAGTCTTAAAGGAATGTAAGCGCTAAATATTTTCCTTTGATTTTTAATTATGTGGCCATGATGGAGAACTATGAGCACTGTGATGGTAAAATTAGGGAGATACCAAAAAAAAAATTTCAAAAGCGCTCTGTGACAGATGTTGGTTAGTAGATGCAAGAGTCCCAGCGGCTTCCTCCTCCTCTCTGTCTTGATTCAAAGGCTCTCTTAATAAGTCAGTTGAAAACATCAGCGGGCTTAGCACATTTGTGGAGGACAAGGAGCTGGGCAGTACGGTGAGGCTCCTGAAGACCCCCATTCATCAGGATCCTGAGACAGCGCAAAATTGTGACATGCGTTTGAGTCTGTGCCTCCAAACCTCATGCTCATTTTGTAAAGTGGGGCTATTTTCTCGTTAACAGGAGTGAAAACAAGTTTTTGACATGGGGTCTAGAAAAAAAAAACTTTCCAAGATGAGGAAGGGGGAGAAATGGCATAATCATCATTTTTCCTTGGGACCCTGACGGTGTTGGATGTGGCATGCATTTGCTTTGCAAAATTCCATGCTACCAGCATAGATGTCAAGAAGGATGATGCCATTTTGGTTGTATGAACAGAAGCATGATTCTTAGAATGTGGGAGGTGACAGGCTTGGTGTACTTGGCTGAAGTCAGATGTCTACTGAGAGTTGCACTGAGCTCTTGGTGACCCATTTTAGGAAAAGGCTCTAGACCTCCAGGAGGGCAGTGGGAAGCTAGGACGGTGATGGGACTCGAAGTCCCATCATGAGGACTGTTTAAGGAACTCTTTAGATCAGGTCAGCATCATGTTCACCCTCCTTGGAAGGATTTTGCATGGAAATTTTCTGACTCACCCCAGAGGCCAGAGGAGGGACCCCTGGGTGGGTACCCTGAGACTGGGGCTTGGTCTCAGGGAGAAAGCCCAGCATTAGAGCCATGCAATAGCAGACAGCATGCGGCTGGACGCTGGGCTCTGGTGGGGCAGACGGAGGCAAAGGAGCACAGTCCCTGCTCTCTGGGGATGAGAAGACATGCTGTGAGGGACCCTAAGCTGGCAATGTGGAGAGGATAAAGGGGCCGGGGAGAGAGAAAGATGGGGAGTGAAAGAGAGATAAGGAGGGGAAAAAGGGGAGAGGGCGAGGGAAAGAGAAGAGAGAAACAGAGATATCTGTCTAGCCCTGAACTGTTCTCACCACCCTGGTGTGGTGCCAGGCATGTGAAGGAGAAGCCATCTTGGATGTCCAGCCTAGCTCAGCCTTCAGATGGTTTCAGCCCCAGCTCTCATTTGTCTGTAAACACACGAGAGGCCTGCAGGATTGGGAAAGGTGATAATAAATTGCTCATTTAAAGCCCAAAGTTTGTGATGTAATGATAGATAACTACAGGAGAGGGTACCAATTGGGGCAACCTCTTCTCCATGTGGCCTCTGTGTTCTTCAACATGCCAGCCTGGACATGGCTCATGGTGGCCGGGGAGCACTCTCTGTGAGAGCAGAGGCATTCAGGGCCTCGCCAAGTCTTCACTGAGAGCTGGCACACCTTCCTCTCTGCTGTGGTCCCATGGTCAGCCCGTCAAGGGTGGGAAGCAGGTTCATCAGCTCTTGATGGGAGGTGTTGCAAGGTCACAATGCAGAGGTCCTGGGTGTGGGGATGGGAATAGTTGGGGCTATTGGTGATCCACCGATGACAGCTTGTTTGCCCAGCACAGCACGTGGGGTACCTGTGAGCCGAGCTTCCTGGGACCTAGTTCATGAAGGTGCGTTGAGATGCAGAGGGGTTTCCAAGTGACCATGTCAGCTGGTGATCCTGTGATGCCAAACGGCACATCACAGTTCTGAGCTGGAAGACTTTTAAAATAATTTTTGTCCAACCCTCCCATTTTATACATGAAGAAACTGAGGGTCAGAGATGCTAAAAGATTCCCCTAAGGACAAGCAACATCGAGGGCGGCATGGAATGTAAACCAGGCTGGCACCAGTGCCATCCAGCCGGGCAGCCTGGGACACCTCCTCTAAGCTCAGGTTTCCCTCTACAAAAAGGGACGGCTGGAGCTCTTGGGAATATATTGAGGTTGCTACCTACCAGTTCCACACTCATGGTCACCCTGATGGCTGTTCCTGCAGGACGAGGACTAGAACCTTGGCTTCCTGACTCCTGGTTTGGTCCTCCTCCTGCTTCGTCAGTGGCCACTGGGTCAGTTTCCACATCCTGGTCCACTCACACTCAGCAACAAGGAGCAGTATCAGTGTGGGCAGCGCAGAGCCGCAAGCGGTGTCCACCAGGGCACGGGGAGGAGCCTGTGAAACATGCCACACTCTGGCGTCTGCTCTCTGGGAACTTCCATTTTAACTGGTGTGTGTGTGTGTGTGTGTGTGTGTGTGTGTGTGTGTGCGCGCGCGCGCACGCGCGCGTGCGCATGTGTGCACACGCGCCTGGAATAAGATCATTATCTTTTCCTCACAACTCTCACATCATCAGATCTGACAGAATGGATTTACTGTTTAAGGTAAATGTTGAATTTCTACACTATAGGCATGTGGTCTCAATTAGAGAAATCACAAACAATTTATTGATTTTTTTTTTTTTTTAGAAAAAGAAAATAGTGGCAGAAAAATTATACCGTGATGATAGGGTATGAAAGACTTGGAGCAGGACTCAGCTTGGAAACAATGAAGGGCGTGTTACGATTCCAAAGTGAATGGGTGTTTATGAAACAATTATGAGTGCAATATTGAGTGCAAACAGTTGCTTTGTAACAAATGCTGTATCGAGGTGCCGGTTTATTTCTAGAGGATGCGGTCTGAGGGGTACAATCAATGCCTCTACTAAAATAGTGTATTATTTTAGGCCAGTATTCAAAAGACCGTCTGGCTCTGTGGGCAGCTCCCTGGGTCTAATTCCCAGGTTCAAGTGGCCTTTTGAGCAGAGGCTGGTGTGTGGGGACAGAGACCCTGGATGAGGAGGCGGGAAAGCTCTGTACATGACCTTGGACAAATTAACAAACTCTCAGGACCTCGGTTTCCTTCCGGAAATACACACTGAACTGGGGAGTCCTGGATCCTTCCAGCTGAGAAAGACTTTGGTGTATGAATGTGAAAGCTTGGCTGGTGTGCTGGTGGGGTGGCCACACATACACTCACACACACACACACTCACACACACACACACACACACAACACACTTACTAACTGGGATGTCAAAGGCCTAAATTTCATTAAATGCATCTTATTGCAATTTGAAATGAAGTCAGAGTCCAACTGACTGAAAGAAGTAATGACAGTTGAATGCATGTGCACACACACACACACACACACCTTCACACACACACACACACACACACAGATGCACACACACACATTTGCAAATGGTCTCCTACAAGCAAAGGTGGGGGCTGGGAGAGGTTAATGCCACATGTTCCTAGCATTATTCTCAGCTTGAAAGAGTTGTTATTCATTTGGGTTTAAACACATTAGGTTTGGTACTTATAGTTATTTGGTAGTCTTTTTATTTTACTTTGTGTTAGCAGAATTTTTTTTTTCCTAAATAAAAGAAAATGATGTTAGTTGAAGTAAAGGAACTAGAGGTGCCCAGAGAC
This sequence comes from Hipposideros armiger, assembly GCF_001890085.2. Taxonomy (NCBI): domain Eukaryota; kingdom Metazoa; phylum Chordata; class Mammalia; order Chiroptera; family Hipposideridae; genus Hipposideros; species Hipposideros armiger. The sequence goes on from NW_017731393.1 coordinate 5,454,879, forward strand.
TTGGCCCACCGACTCCTTCTCTGAGAGGTGAGCAGGCCTTGGTGGAGGCTGGGGGCTCGGTGGGAGTGCAGTCAATGTGGAAGGCATTTGACTTACTGTATTAATTTTCATCAAAGATTCCCAGCTCACACTCAACAGCTTCTTTGCATTAAAATCTGTGACTGTAAAGTTTCGGGGAGAAACACTGACCTTTCCCTCATTAGCCCTATTCCCCCACCTCCGGAGATGAGCTGAAACACCCCGTCTTTGTTAGAAAGTTCTCTCCTCCTACCAAAAATGGGACCATTTCTTGCCACCCTAACTCTCGAAGGGCCTCCGTCCGCGTGGACAGTGTTTGTGGGAAGGATTGTCCTGAGTGCCTGGGGAGAAGGGGGGCATGTGGGGGGCCAGGCAAGGGCTGATTTGGGGTTCCCCCAAGGATCCTGGGAGGAAAACCATCGGCTCACCATTTGGGGGAACTCCTTCCTGGCTACCACACGTGGTCACACTGTGCTGCCTGTTACCTGACCGAGGGGCCACCTCATGCAGTCACTGAGCTTAACTTTGGGGAGGTGGATTCCCGTGAATGCGTTTAGCCAACCTTTTTCCTTTTCCTTTATATATTTCTGGTAAAATGCACATAACATAAAATGGACCCTTTCAATCATTTTGAAGGGGACATGTCAGCGGCATGAAGTACATTCACGACGCTGTGTGACCACCACCAGCATCCGTCCCCAGGAATTTCTTATCTTCCCAAACTGAAACTCTGTCCCCATTAAACACTAGTTTCCCATTTTCCCCTCTCCCCAAGCCCTGACAACCTCATTCTACTTTCTGACTCTGTGATCTGCCTATTTTAGGTGTCACATTTAAGTAGAATTATACAATACCTGTCCTTTTGTGACTGGCTTACTCCACTCAGCATAACGCCCTCCATGTCCATCGGCATTTAGCGGGTGTTGGGATCTTCTTCCAATGTTAAGGCTGAATGACACCCCATCGCATGGATGGACCACGCTTGTTCACCCATCATCCCTCGATGGAACTTGGGCCGTTGGCCACCTTTTGTCTGTTGTGAATAATGCTGCTATGAGCACAGACATAGATACCTATTCAAGTCCCAGCTTTCAACTTTCCCCAGAGGCGGGGTTGCTGGGTCATATGCTAATTCTGTGTTGACTTTGTGGAGAACCACCTAGTTTTGAGTCTTGGGCTGGGGCACATGGAAGGCTGTGTGTGGATGTTTCTGGAACAACAGTCACTGGGCCTTTCAGGGGCAAAGGGAGGCTCCTGAGGCTTGGGGAGGGGTGGGTTTAAGCCGTCGTCATTGAGCTGCCTGTTCAGTCATCCCAGTACAGGTCCCAGCTCCTTCAGGGTTTGGTGTTCGTCCAAATGTTCAGGAGTGCAGGGACTGAGTCCTCCGTTAGAGCTGGTGGGGAGAGGCAAGCCTGGGAAGCTAGAGGTCTGTCACAAAGTTAAATGTCACTCTGGGGTAGGACCGTGGCCATGCTAAGTACAGTCAGGACCTCCGCTGACCCTATTACACAATGGAGCCCAAAACGCCATCACAGGCCATGAAGATCTGGAATTAGAGACGACACGTTCAAACACAGTGGTGGCTATGAGCTCAGCTGTCGCCTTAGTCAGTCCCAAACCAGCAAATGGCGGGGCTGGGGTCTGAAGCGGATTCTGAAGCGTACGCTCCTTCTATTGCAACGTACACAGATCCTGACCCAGGTCTCCCATCTGTGAAATGGGACCCAAGACACTCTCCTCTCAGAGCAGCTGCGAGGCACAAACGGGGTGGCTTGTGTAAAGAGCCTGCTCTGTCCTGGGAACCAGTGAGCACTTAACTTGGTGCCAGGCGCTGGGCTGCATTATGCAGGCATGACCTCACGGTGTGTGTCTCCACCGTGGTCCTTTAAGGTAGGGGTCCCATTGCACTTGCAGTGGACTCTCAGGAGCTTTGGAGAATTCTGCTCAAGATGCCCCAGCTGCTACATGGTGGGGCACAGTGTCCCACTGCCATTGTTGGGTCAAGGCCCTTGGCCTGCCACAGGAGGGGCGGGCATGGCCTGGCAGGCAGAGGCTGGCTATGTCGTGCAGTGACTCAGGGCTGCTGCCGCTGCCTGGTTTCCTGCGTCTGGATGGGTCTGAGGTTACGAGTGGTTTCCTGTTTCACAGCTCAGAACTGGCCTAATTGGAAAGACATGTCAGGCCGATGTGTCCAGTGGGCTGCAGATGAGGTGGGGTGAGTCCAGTTTGCTCAAGGCATGTCCATAGAGGAACCTGGAAGGAAACACATGGGGTGTGGCTGGAGAATGGAGACCTTGCATGTGCTGAGCAAGCAGGGGATTCTCTGAGGGACTTCCATGGGCCACACAATCAGAGCACAGAGAGCAAAGCAGCTGGAGGGGCAGCACCGAGTCTGCCCTCGGTGACCGTCCTGCTGTGGGCAGCTCCCCCAGACTCTGTGTGCCTCCTTCCCTCGCCATTAGATGGCTGTGGATCTGCCTTGCAAAGATGGGAGCCCACGTACGGCCATGTGCTTGGTAGACACCAAAGTACAATGCAGCTGTCACCCTGAAAAACCTGATCGAACCCTGCAGAGGAACAACCCACATAGAACCTTACAACACACCCCACTGAGCCCCAAATTTATCAGAGCACAAGGTGACGCGTGCCAGTCCCCTTCAGAATGGCTAAAGAGGGGAACGCAAACAAGCAACAATCCACATTAGCAAACATGATCACCATGGCCAGTTTCTTATAAAGGAAGAGAGAGACCTAGCTCACCGTTGTTCAGAGCTTGCGCTCAGATTATTCTTGATCTGCTCGAGAAATCTCTCGATTAGAATTTTGGCTTCTTGCTCCCAAATGTAATATTGGGGGTGGGATAGAAACACTTTGCTCCATCCCTGTCTTCTTTCTCTTAATGTGTGATGGGCCTCAGTTTTCTCATCTGCAAAATGGTCAGGGCGTCGCCTTGAGGACTGGATGGGATGATTAGAGTAAGGAGCCTACTCTAGGGCTCAGCATACACTCAGCCACTATGTAAGTCTCTGGAGGTTGGCCCTCGTCCTCCTGAGTAGGCTGTCTGTGCTTTCTGGATTCACAGTGTCCCTTTGTGAATCCCCAGAGCTGCTGTACAACTGACACCCCCCACCCCCCACCCCCCGGCTCATCGGGCGTGCGGGCAGACGAGGCAGGCTTGATTCCGTGCTGTGAAGTGGCCTCCCACATGCCTGAGGAAACTGTGGCCACCGCAGGCAGCCTTCCATCCTCAGGTTTGTGGCGGCCGGCCACCGGGACATGTGTTCAGCTCCGCACACACTGAGCATGGGTCAGGCCCACGCAGAGCTCTGGGAGGAAGGTCTCCCCCATCCCTACATCCACCAGCCCAGCTGTGATGTTCGAGGGGGCTGGGTTCGTGCAGAATAAGGTCAGGGAAGCAAAGGTGTGCTGGCCAGAAGGCCCGGTCCTGCTTCTGCCCGCAGCCAGCATGGGCACCACTCAGCCAGGCTGGCTCCCATCTTGGGTCCCTCTCACCAGGGACAGCAAGAGGTCAAGAAGGTGTGGGCGTCTGGCTGGTTCTAGGTAAAACGGCAAGGCAGGCAATGCTTTCCTCAGAATTTGTAGAAACTGTGTTATAGCGAGGGTTTTGCAGTCAGACTTGGGCTTCATTCAAACTCTGACATCCTCGCACTGTGTGGTCTTGAACAAGTTGGCTCACTTCTCCAACCTCAGTTTTATTCATTTGTAAAAATGGGGATAAGCCTGCTGTATGTGCGTGTGCATGCATGTGTGATGATTAATAGAGAGAAAAGCACCGGCTATCGTACCTGGCACGTGGTAAGTGCCCCATAAAATTGAATTTACTCTCCTTTTCATTCCCTCCAGTATGCTGTTAAAAGCCTTTCCATCTCTTATCAGCAATGATTCACTGAGTGCCTACTATGTGTCAGGCATTGCACTGAAGCCATAGGAATGCCACTGAGGGGACCTCAGATACTGCCAGCCATGGCAGGGGAAGTGCAGGTGCTATGGGGGCCTAGGGGGACATTTCTGTCCCCTTCAATTGTTCAGAAAGTATTTATTAAAGCCTTCAACATGGCGGGCCTTCTACCAGGCACTTGATATATAGAGATGAATGATACAAGACCTATGCTCTCAAGGCCATGGTCTGTTGAGGCAGACAGTTCCAGTGTAAACGGACGGTGTCAGTGCTGTGGATGAAGGCCCTACTAAAGTGAAGACTCTGGTGCAGAACTGCACCTTCTGAAGGCAGCATCCCACAGGGAGTCCTTGACGACTTCTACGCTGCACATCGTAACCTTGACTGTGACGGAGATTTTGAGTTTTGACTCTACTAGTCTAGATTATAGTGGTCCACACCTGCCTTGGTTTCCCCATCTGTGGAGGATGGGGGAGGGGAGCTCATGTTTAAGTCTACATCTGGGCTAGGAGTTTTGTCTGGGTGAGCTCATTTGATCTACGCATAGGTAGGTAAGATCCATTCAGATAAAGAGACCAAGGAGGTGAAGAGACTTGTCCAGGGTCACACAGCCCGTGGGTCATGGAGTAGGTTTCAAATCTGGGCCTGCGCGTGTCTAAAAACCCACATATTTTATTGTTGTTGCTGTCACAGCTAAACTTGCCTTCCATGGGTGGGACTAAATCATAGTCACTGTCCTCATCCTCATCTAGAATTTGTCCTGAGGCAAAACGCAATGAATTCTTCTGTGTGCTTCCAGGGGTCACACCTTTGGAGAAAGGTGCATCTGAGTGGGGCCACTGTGTTGGTGTGCATGGCTCCCAAGCTCCGCTCCTCAAGCAGAAGGTTCTGGAATGACCAGACCCTGAAGAGCCTGTTTTCCTGACCATATTCAGAGGAAGCCCTGTTGCTCTGTATTTATCTAATTGGTCCCAGGGCTGGGCAGTGGGGAGCCAGGCTTGCTGACTGTGTGCCATTCTAGTTTTTGAGTTGGGTTTCACAGAAAAGTGAAGCCACATTTTTTTGCAGCCAAGTGGGGATGGGGCCAGGCATTTGAACAATGGGGCCCGCTCGTTGGCCGTGACCAGGCACAGTCATATTTGGTAATGTGTAGGGGCAGGAAATAATTATTTGTCGGCGCATTTATTTTCAGGACTCTGGGCTAACAGGCAGTTGAATCCAAATATGGTCTGAAGAAAGCTTCGGTTCCATTATATACTATCTTCTCCGGGCCCTGACTCTTGGAGCTTTTGCAGTTGGACTTTAAACAATTCCAACTATGTTTTCCAATGAGATGAACGTCATTGACACATAGACACACATGCACGCCTGCGTGCACGCTGCTTTTTTTAGAGAGGGCTTGCAAGGAGTCGTCACATGGTTTACGCACTGGACAGAGAGAACTGGCTCTCAGTGCCCTGGGAGAAATGAGCACTTTGGCATCAGAGCTGAGTGGGAACACTGGCTTCCAGTACCAGCTCTGGGACGTCAGAGTAACATGACTTCTCTTAATCTTAGTGTCTTCATTTGTGAAAAGGGCATCAAGATTCCTACCCCACAAAGGGCTGCAAAGGTGAAAGAAACGGATGCTTCGGAGCACCTTGATGCGTGATACGCACCTGAACTGGGTTGGGTAGTGTCCCCCCAGATTCCCGTGCCTCCCAGAGCCTCAGGATGTGACCTGATTGGGACATAAGCCATCGCAGAGGTAATTAGGTAGGCTGAGGTCATACTCGAGGTGGGTGGGCCCTTAAGCCAACATGATCTGGGTCCTTATAAGAAGAGAAGACACAGACACAGAAGGGTGAAGGCAAGTGATGACAGAGGCAGAGACTGGAGTGATGCAGCCGCAAGCTAAGGGATACCAAGGGTGGCCGGCCACCACAGAAGCAGGAAGACAAGGAGAGAGTCTGCCAAGAGCCCCGGAGGAGCAGGGCCCCGCCGACACCTTGATTCCAGGCTCCCAGCCTCCAGGGCTGTGAGAGGATGAATTTCTGTGACTTAAGCCACCCAGTCTGTGGTGACTGTGTCACAGCAGCTCTGGGAGACTAATACCTTTCCCAATAAACATTTGTACAAAGAGCCCATTTTAGAATCTCACCCAGAGGCCCAGCGTTTATGACCTGCCTTGACGTGGAGCTGCGCGAGGCCCTGGAGGGCACACACAGGCTGCAGAATGGCTGCCTGGCCAGCAGCGGCCCCGTGCAGGACGTGTTCTTCTCCTCTCTTTCCTCCCGTTTTCTGCTCTCCATTTAGTTTTTCGCAAACAGCTCAGCAGGAAAATCTTGATCTACTTTACGTGAATTCCCATGATACGCCAGGTCAGGGCACTGGTTTGGTTTACACTGACGTTGCACTTGCATAGGGTGCTCCATGGGTCCTGCGCGTGGACGTTTTGAACATCACGGAGGTGTTCTGAGGTGCCATGTTCTTCCCAGGTGGTGTGCTGCCATCAGACATCTGAGTGGGCATGTGTAATTTACGCAGGCATACATCATGCTTATAAAGGCCAAGGGCATTTCTGCAGGCCCGCGTGAACACTTAAGGCTGACAGGGCCTAAATAAACTGGTCTATTTACTGCAGTAGTTACTTGTCTAAGACTAGCTGTTATGTTAAGTAACACAGAGTGCCCAGACTAATAAATTTACAGCGCGCCTGTTTGTTTTACCGAAGAATTTATTGCAGCAGTGATAACTGTCAGAGGGTGAGCGTGGCGAGAGGGCTGGCGCTCCATGGGGGCTCCACACATGACCCTCTTCCTGGCAGCCATGCGAGAGCTCTACTGTCACCAGCTCAAGCACCAGAGTTGTCTCCTTGGATCAACGGAACAGGCACATTGGGTCCAGCTTCTTGGGACAAAGCCGTTTCTTCTGTTTCACCCAGATGGGTATGAGTGACATGCTTGTGCTCTGTGGTGTGATTTACAGAAACCCCTTGGAGATTGACTTCCATGGATTTGGGGTTCATGATGTCAGTCAGAAGAGGGGGATGCCCAGCTTTCCAACCCCGGCTAACTGGAGGCTGGCCAGTGGAAAACCCACAAGAAATGTGCAGAATCACATACTCGCTCTTTTAGTTCAATTTGGTTTTCTGTTTTTAGACAGCTGGGGGCCTGGGGCTGAAGATAAAATGAGTTTGGAGGCGTGGGGCCGTGCTGCCTCGTGGTTTGGGGCATGGGCTTTGGGTCAGACAGGTCAATTCTCATCCTGGAACAGTCATTGAAAAGTTGTGTGACAGTGGGCAAAATGTACTTCAATTTTCTAAGTCATGCATCTCTCCTCTGAAAACTGGGATAATCATCTACTTGCAAGCGTGTTGTGAGGACCGGAGGAGATGCTATTCAAAGTACCCAGTGCCTGAAATATGCTTAATAAACACTGGCTTCTGCTAATGTGTTGATTGACTATTTGTAAACTCTTGGATCCAGACAAGAGGGAAGATAAGAGAGAGCATATCTCATCTGTCCCTTCTCTTCTCCCGCTTTGCAACAGGGGATACTGCTCAGGTGAGAGGGCCAATGATTTATCCAAGGTCATTCGTGGCTGGGACTTGGTAAAAATCCAGGTCCCCCAAGTCCTAATCCTAACTGAGTTATTCATTTATTCCATAAGTAGTGAGCGCCTTCTGTGGGCTCAGCAAAAACAGAAGAAGAGATGGAAGACTTATCTATCTGTCTTGCCACATTAAGCCTCAGACACCTCTGAATTCCAGGTGTCAATAACAGGGCCTGGCACGCAGTGGAAAAGCAGGAGAGGTTTGTGAAATAAAGAAGTGACAGTCCCTTCTTCAGAGGGAGAACAGGGCTATGATAAAAGCAAGCAAAAGGTTTTGAGGGAGTGTAGAGGATGGTCTTTGGATCCTGCTGGGATGGGAAGGCTTCCTAGAACAGGAGATACCCTCTCTTTGTCCTGTCAGCCATGAGCAGTTAGCCAGGCAGACAACAAAGTGGGCATTCCAAACAGAGGAAACAGTATAAGCAAAAGGCCTTTGCAGTTAAAAAACAATCACCTTGTGCTGCAAAATGCAGGTTGGGCGTGGTTAGCTGTGCAGATGAGCTGTGCGTTGGGTGGGGTATGTCTTAGAGACGCCTCCCTGGTTGTGCTATCCACACACATTCTCTTGTGATCCTGGGATGTTTTATGACTTAGGCAGGGGAGGGGTTGCCCTCTCTACCTTGCAGGAAACTGAGGCTTTGACACTGAAGTGACTGGCCAGTGGTAGCATTCATTCATTCATTTGCTCATTCCACACAGAACCGACTACATACTCCAATGGACAATGAAAATATGGAACTCTTTCTCCAAAAAATTATTAAGAATCTCAAGATAATAAAGCAGAGCATTAGTTCAAGTGCAGGACCCTTCTGGACTTGGGAGCATGTGCAACTGCACCTGTCAGATGTCCACGAAGCCAGTCCTGGCTCCACAGGCTCTTACTGTGTGCTTCCTAAATGCCAGGAGTCGCTCTAGGCAGTGGGGACACACAAGCTGGAGGGGGTCCTTGGTCGCCTGAAGCCAGTGGGGGGAAGGCACAACGAACAAGTAAGGGGATGAATGTGTGGAGTGGCTTCAGATAACGGTAAGTGATACAGGGCTTCAGGGTGGGACGGAGTAGGTCGTCAGGGAGGCTTTACTGAGGTGGTGAGCTGATGGCTGGGTGAGCAGATGTTATGACGATCTGGCGGAAGAGCATTCTAGGCAAAGGACCAGCAAAGGACCTAAACTGGGGATAAGTTTGGAGCGTTCGGGACTAGGCAAGAATGCTGGTGTGGCCATGGAACAGTGAGGTGGTTGTGGCCAGAGGTCACGGGGTCTTGTGGGGCATGGTGAGGACCTCATGTTTGACTCTAAGTTCAGCGGGAGGAACTGGACAGAATTCAGGAAGAATGACCTCTGCTCTGGGGTAGCTCTTTGCCAAACTCTCTTCCTAATGGCCTGGAGCGCAAGATCATCAGATGTCTCTAGGTGATACTATGACTCAATGGAGAGTGACGTGGGGAGGATTGTTTTTGACCCACAAAGATGTAAGTAGAGCATTAGATGATCATTTATGAAGTTCTTGTGTAAGTTGGGCCTAAGAAACCACGAGAAAATGGGGACAGCTAGCGGTGTGGTCAGTAGTCTTACTCATTTGTCTCACTAGCTCTTCTTTGATGCGATATTTTTTGTTATAGGGATAAACAATTGTTCTTTCATTTAAATATTCTGGTAATTATGAAAAAATGCAAGCCATTAAGAAAAGTGAAAACGTTTAGAAAAATCCCAATTTTAAATCTTTCAGAAGTAACGATCATCAAAATTTTGTAATCCTTATTCTGGGAACCTTTATGTATATAATGGAAACAAATTAAAATTTAGCTAGAAAGAATATATATTTCTAGTAAAATTATAATTGTGATTTTAATAAAAGTTGATGTATTTTTACTTAATTACAACAGCAGCCGAAGAACAATTTTATCTTTAGATAAATATTTCTTCTACAAAAATAAGAATTATGGCAAAAACTTGAAGATGTTTTTAGAAGAACATTTCAACTTTAAAAAGTATCTATTCATGAAAAATTAGCATGTCTTCCTCTCATTACCATTTCTTCCAGTCCCTGATTTTTGTTAGTGATATTATTTTTATATTTGAGTTTTATCTTTGTTATGTCATTTTTGTAGTTTAAACTGTTTTTTACATTTATCTTTAAACAAGTGTTCTTTAATCATACTTTTTATAGCTGTTTACTCTTCTACATTGAAATGGACTCAATGATTTCCACTAGCCTTAATCTCTATTCCTGAGTTCATTACTTTTACCCCAATTATTGTTGATTGGGTTTTTGGTCCAGTAGATATTTTAAAAATTACTAATGGCTACTATAGTGCCTCTGTTATTGCATTATTGATAGTATCTATTATTGTAATGGTTGAAGGCTAATGTGGTTTCATATACAATCTGGAGATGACACTGTTTCCCTAAAAAATTTGCTTATACTAGTCAATTTGCTTCTGGTATTGAATACCGAGGTCATTCTGAGTAACTTGCTTCTCTTGTTTAGATGTCTCTATAATTTTTTCTTTACCCTTGAGGGTCAGTCATTTCTCTGGGATTTAGTTTAAAATTGGTTTTTCTTTTACTAATTTATTCTTGAGATACAATGCATTACTCACTCTCTAGATTTTAGTCTTTGTCTAGGAAAATTTTCTTTTAAGATGTCTTTGAACAGTGTTTTGGTTATTTTCTTTAGAAGTGGCAATTATGCATATATTTGCTCTTATTTAGCCTTTTACATATTAATATATGTATTAACCTGTCTATAATAATTTTGTTCCTTTTCTTTTCCACTTTATTTTGTATGATTTCTTTAAGTTTATTCTTCAATTTTTTTTATCAGCTGTATTTATGTTTTTCTTGTTTCTAAAGTGGCACTCATCTCTAATGTTATTTTTTTTTCATTTGTTTTCTAGATTAACAGTTCTTTTTGTGTCTGATAAACTCTTCTTTGAACCATTGTATGGCTTCTTTTAATTCATTTATATATAGAAAAAAATCCCCTAAAAATGACACATAATTATTTTTCTAAGTTCTTTTTCCATCAAAATGGGTAATTCCCCTTGAAATATAGATATACATACATATCTTTTATTTATAGCTCTTCTTTCTCTCTCTTTTTGGCATTATTGACAATTTTTTATGGTTAAACTTTTATTTGTCAGGCCATCTACAGGCAAATGGGATGAAGAAGGACCAGGGAAAAGTAAGCTGGGACAGACCGAAGCATCAATTCTGGGCAAATGGAATCTTTGATTCAATTCACAAGGTTACCATTTCTTTTGTCTTGGGGGATGTATTGCCTCATTCAGGGTATTGCCGGGGCTAACAGCAAGGCCACAAGGCCACAGAGTCTCTGTGCTGTACACTCTTGAATTTTCTGCCCCCTTTCTCCACTTGACCTTCACCTGTGTTCAGCAACTAGGAGGCAATGACATAACTATTCCTGGAGCTCACTCTCCCTTAGGCAGTCCATGTTCTTGGGTGGGATCTCTAAAAGAGCACTCCTCACCTCTTCTACATTTTATACACAACCCTTGACCCTCAATCAAATAACTGTTGGCTACAATGCTCAAAAATCTGATGGTGTAGGGACAGTACACTCTGCTTGAGATCAAAGGTAAGTTATCTTTGCTCAGCATCCCCTACTGCCTAGATTTAGACCAGATGGTATTTAGCAACGCATGTTCCATAGTTTATGGTTTGAAGTGTTGGTAATTTCCTTGTACCATGTGAAGATAGCAGATTTCCTCTTTTATTCTCACTCATTTTTTTTTAAGATTACATTTTTGGTAGAGTTTGATAGTTGGAAGAGGAGCAAAAATTCATTTTCTCTACCATTTTCAAGGGAATGATTCCTGTGACTCTCAGATTGAAATATGTAAAAGTCCAGGGCCTTTGTATCACCACATTTTAATTGGTGAAACAGAAGACAATTTAGCTTAAGAATTCAGGCTAAAAATCAAGGGATTAGAGAGTCAATATTTACTTTGTGGTCCCAGATTTGCCAAGAGGAACTTGAGCATAACAATGAAAATATTGACTACAGATGATTGAATGCCGACTCTGGTCCAGGCACTTGGCCAGGTGCTGTGCTTATTTCAACTCGAATTCAAACAACAACCCTGGGAAGTGAGGTTTGTTAACCCCGTTTTACCTGAGAGGAAACCAGGAATATGAATGGTCAGTGAACGAAATGATAAACTACTGAGCTTGCATTCCAGATCAAGTGTTAACTCCATGCCCTCTTCTTCTCCCTCTTTTTTTTCTCTATATGCTATATGCTAGGTCTAAAAATAAAATTTTAAGATAGTAGAAAGTACAGCAAACCCTAAGGATTCTGTTTTCTTTATGCACTTTTCATTGTGGTTAGTTTTCAGTGGCCATGTTAATAACCCCTTGTGGTTCCTTTGACATCAGGTCCCTCCTGGTTCCTTCCTCTGGCTAACTTATTATCAGCATCTGTTCATTAACCAGTTTCTAATGGGGATTATTAAGAAGTGCTTGCATAAGAAAGGGGATTTTTTTCTTTGTACATTTACAGCTGTTGTTAACCGGCTCAAGAATTCGGTCTATCCCCAATCAATACATTCTTACCAGGCTGAATAGACCAACTTTAAAAACTTTGTAAACTTGATCTTTGACCATAACATCATTTAACTCACTCAGGCATTGCAAATAGAACAGCGAGAGGGACTAGATGAAGACCTGCACTGTCTTAATTTTCTAATTCTCTTCCTTCTCCACAGTAAATCTCCCAATCCCTCTCCTCCTCTTGCTACGTCCAGCTTCGCTGACTGGAGAATTCATCACCAGGTTAAAAGAAGCAAGTATACTGTCTCCCACCCCCATCCTGTGTATTCATCTCCATCCCTTAGTGGGTTCATAGGTCTCTGCCCACAGTGGTCTAAGCCTCATTCCCTGTCATGGTGGAAGGTGTTGCTGAACCGTCCTTTAATGTTTTGTATTTGCTGAAAAATAAAAGTGTTTTAGATTTTTAAGTGAATATATATATATATTTTTTTATTTACTGAAACTAAAACTGACTGTTTCCACATGATTATCAGAAGCTTTTACATCGGTGACTGGTAGACTTTATGGAAACTGGAAAGACTCCTGAGAAAAGTTTCTGCTTAAATTCAATGCAGCAAGTTGCATCAGGCCAGTCTTAAACACATGCTTTGCTCATTCTCCCACTAAAAATATCCACTCCCTTGTCCCAGAATTTTATTTTGACCTTGGCTTTTCCTGGTACTCTGTGGGTATCTCCATCACTCACTGCATTTGCCACATCGTGTTGAAGTGATCTATGTGTGTATCTGTATTCCTTGAGTTTCCAACATCACTGAAAAGCTCTGCCTTGTCTCCTCAGTATCCAGCTCAGAGACTGGCCCAAATTTAATTGTCTAGAGCAGGTTTACCGCAGGACATCATGGAAAGCTCAAGTTTATAGAACGCCCTTAGAAAAATGGCCTCATCATTAAAGAGCAGTGGGAGAGGGAACCTGTCTTTTTGGGGACTCCTAAACCTGGGCTGGGGTTGCCCCATGCAGGCCTGTCCATAGTTCTCAGGGTTCCAACCCAAAAGCGCTTCTGAGGGGAGGCCATGTTTAGGACCAGAGGTGACCTGACATTATGATGCTGCTTTGACACATGAAACCAAGTCTGACTTATTTCATTCAGACTTGGCTTCTTGATCATGGGAAAGTCAAGTCAAGTTTCAGGTGTGTCAAAGCAGCATTGTAATGTCAGACTGAGAAAGACAAATGCCATATGAGCTCACTTATATGTGGAATCTAAAGAACAGAATAAATGAGCAAACAAAACAGAAACAGACTCAAAGATACAGAAAAAAAAACCTTTGGTCAGGGAGGGGTGGGGGAGAAGGTGAAGAGATTAGAAAGTGCAAATTAGTAGACACAATAAAGTCCCGGGGATATGAAATACAATATGGGGAATATAATCAATAATGTTGTAAAGATTATATAGAGTGCCAGATGGGCACTGGACTTACCATGGGATCACTTCATAAACTATGTAGATGTCTTACCAATGTGCTGTACATCTGAAGCTGAAGTAGAATAATATAGTATGCCAACTATAATTAAATATATATGTTTTTTAATTAAATATATTTATTATACATAGTCACAGGATATGGAGTACAGCTTAGGAAATAGTCAATGGTATTATAATAGCTATATATGATGTGCGAGGAGTAGTAGATTGGGGGAAAGGAGGCTATCACTTTGTGAGGGGTGTAAATGTCTAACTATTATGTTGCTTTGTATGCCTGAAACTAATAAAAGGAAAAAAAAAGAAGCCAAGCAACCTCTTATGACTTAAAAATTTGAACCAACACAGCATAGTCAGTACACAACTGAACTGAGGCAATGACACTCAGAGGACATGATTCATTTACACCCACATTTTGACACATACTCCTAGCACCATGCTATCATTCCATGCCTGTTATTTCTCTAATGATTTTATGAAAGCATTAAACAAAAAGTGAATGAACAATAAAACTCACACCAAGTAAAACCAGATGATGTAATATTTATAAACGTCACTGACGTCTTTGTTTTAAAGAATGTGAAAATGCATTATAAGGAAAGTTTCATAAATTTAAAAATTTTCAGTGGACAGAAGATTCTAACTTTGTATCCTCCAAATGTTATTTTTGGCCAAGCATGATCTTCACAAGAAATTGATGTATTTTGTAGCTACTAAAAATTTTAGCCAGAGAAACAGTAAGCTCTCAGTGGGGTTTTGGGAGCCTCTCCTGGATAGCTCTGTGGAAGATCGATTGAAAGGTGAGAGAAACATGGAAGATTCCTATAATGGGAATGGAAGCCAGGCTCCTGGCTCTCAAGTCCCAGGAACCATCATTCTGAGACTCTAATAACCATCCTGGAAATTATATCTTCCAGTTTCACCACCGCTGCACACTGGATCTAGATGGGGGATTATAGTGTTCAGGGTCTGGAGGCACAGCTAAAGAGTAAATGATTTAACCTCTTCATTTTCCAGATGGGGAAACCAAGGACTAAGGGAAGAAAGCAGCCCGTCAGAAATTTCTGGGTCAGTGTGACTGTGGAAACCAGCATGTGCCTGCCCCCCACACAGCTGGGCTCTCAGATCCAGCCAGGGAACCCACCCAGCTTTCATCTGGGTGGGAAACATTTGCAGATCCTGACACTCGGACTCAGAATCAACTGCTCTCACTACATGTATGTGCCCTAGTTTGGGAAACCATGTTTCTGCTTTGTTCTGGCAGCCGCACCCATCTTTAGCTTTGATAGCTGAATGTTCCCCAGTTCAAGGGAATCTTTCTTACAGGGCTGACCTGTACCCGGCTCCTCTAGGGCTGATCTCTGTCCAAACCTATTTAGGATTATACCATTGCCAGGGAATGAAATTCAACTGAAACTTACTTAAACCAAATGAAAGGAGATTTATTTTGTCTCATAACTGGGAAGTCCAATGGTGCTTCTTGTTTTAGGCATGGCTGCACCCACGAGCATCGTGATGGCGCTCAGGCTTGGTTCTTCTCCCTCTCGCCCCACTGTTGGCTTTATTTTAAAGTGGTGTCTTTCCTTATGGTGACCCCTCTCCCCCCAGAAACTAACTCAGGAACCTCATCAGAAAGACAGCATCCTTTCCCTAATAATTCTAGTGCTTTCTCTGTTGGACGAAAGTGGGGATCATGCTCACTTCTTGGTTTGTGGGAGTGGGCTACGTCAACCTCACCTGGCCATATAGACTGAGAGTAGGAGAGTGGATTTTCCTAAAAGAGAACCAGGATGCTTGTTATCAGAAAAAAAAAGAAAAAGAGTTATCTAGTTTGGGTGGGCAAAACCAGCAGACATCCAAGAAGTCTCCCCTGCCGCTCTGTTATCCTAATTTGATGTCCTGTCTGATTACTCTTGACCTGGCAGCCAGCCCTGACGCCTGCTGGTGAAAGCTCTCAAACATCTCCAAAGATGGCTGCTCCCCAAAACTTTCAAAGATCATTTGTCCACTCTTGCTGCCTTCAGATTGGAGTTTAACACCTTCCCTTAACAGAGATGGTTCACCTGCACCATCACTTGCTGTTGCTGTGTCCTCATGACTCTTAACCCTGAATGATGGACAGGACACCCTCCCAGGACACCACTGTCCCATGACTTAGTCTGGCCCATGTCCCATTCCTTCCCTGTAGACTTCATCGTGGGTCAATGAATGGGGACACGTCCGGCTGGCATCAGATCACAGCCAATGCCCCACAGCAATGTAATGACTCATCTGGAACTTAAAGCCAGTTCCCCAGGCTCTGGTGGACTTTGCACTCTTCCAAGGAGCTGACCGCACCAAACAAACAAATTAACACAAAGAAGCCCTGAGTGTGACTGTGTCAGCCAGCCTACAGTCAGGAGTGAAGAATCACAAGGTGGAGTCTTCATTGCTGTTGGGTGTTTTTGTTATTGACAGACACCAACCTACTGCCACCGTGGGAGCAAGTCCTTTGACATGTCAGGGGAGCCCTGACTTCATTAACTCGTGTGGGAGTGAGGGGGGAGGTGTCCCTGGGAACTTTCTGCAGCCTTGTGGGAGAGGGATGATGTTGGTGTGTTTCATATTGAACTTGGCGTAAATGGGAGTGATGGGGGTGTTCAGAGGAGATCGGATGGCACTTCCAGTTTGTCTGCAAGAGCCTAATTACTGACCTGACACCCGTTGCTTCAAATCGGCTCGGGAAGCAGCTAACGGGTGTATGGGAGCATCTGGTAATGCAATTACCCTGTCAGCTCTTTATCCACTTGTAGCCCTGTCATTAGACATTTTTTTGTTTCCTTGATATGCTTAAAATGTAGAGTTACCAACCAGAGCCATTTAAAATGATATATAGTTATTTTTGACGCCTCTCCTGTCGAGAGAGAACTTCACAAATGATGTCACAATAAACAGAATGTGAGAGAAACCTCAGAAATGAAATTTGTAAGGGCAGAGACTGCAGGAGGAAAAGCAAGATCATTGCTGGGGCTCCGGAGTGCTAATGAATTAACAGGGAAGCTGAGTTAATGAATTCTGAGGACAGGTTGTTGTCAGGCATTTTGAGGTAATGGTGAAGAGTTATGGAGCCAGAAGGCAGAGCCCAAAGCATGCAAAGCGGCCCCTGTGGTTCTAGAATGGGAGAGTAGAAAAGTGAGGGCGCTAGGTTCCAAGACCAGGTGAAAACTCAGGAAAAGGAAGAAGACGATGAAGAGAGATGGTAGTCCTGGGGAGGGGGGAGAGGCTGAAGATGGACCATCCCCTGAGAACCTCAGAACTCCTTATCTAGGAATGGGGAGCAGTGGGTGGAAGTGGGGAGAACAGAGTCCTTCAAAACTGCTCCCAAGTTAGTAGGGACAGATGGGACATGGGCGAAAAGGCAGGTTGACCGTGTTGGGTTTGGGGATAGCAGGTTTGTAACGCTTTTGAGTTGCACATGGACACATTTCATTCACTCTACATGCGACTGAGGAGGGATTTAAAATCCGGAGAGGTTTTATTATGTTTGCCCAAGGTTCACACAGCTCCCAGGTGGTGCAACTCTGATTCCACCCAACGTTTTGAGAATTTTCTATGAAAATGCAGATGCCACCTCTGGCTCGGAGAGCTCACAGTGCAAGTGGGAGAGGCAGAAACACACATCCCAACAATAACAACATGTGGAAGAAGTTAGAGCAGAATTAGTCGCCCAGACAGAGCTCCAGCCTCGTATCCCACCGGGCGGATATTTCCCCTACCAGATGTTTGTGGGCATCGACGAAGATCAAGAATGTGACATGGTCTCGTAAACTGCAGAGATCTCTGAAAGCTGATAAATCCTCTATGTGGCCTTCTGAACAGCATTGGAAGAACAAGGTTGTTTCAGCAATTTGCTGAGGTGAAATCTTAAGGTAACCAGGTAATGTCGGTTGTCTGAGTACCAAGACCATCCTCCACAACTCCAGATCACCAAGGCTTTTCTCAGTATACGGCTTCTTTCCTTCATTGTTTTATTAGGAACCTGTTCGTTCAGCATCCACCACCTACCAGAGCCTGCGCTGGGAGTGTGATTTTGGAGAGCAAAACCAAAAGTGGCCTCAAGGAGTTTTCAGCCTGGGAAGGGAGGCTAACACGAATCATAACCTCTCACATGGACATCAGTGATGATGTATAATTGTTTCTTGTCTCAGTGCCTGCCTTCATTTTGGTCATCAGAAGGATCATCTAGATGAATGTCTCTCATGTAAATCTCTGCCTTGTCCGTGAATACTTCCCCAATTGCACAAAGCTCAGGAAATCCGCCTAGCCCCTGGGTCTTCAGTGGATGCTTTGCACACCTCCATGGAAGCACCCTCCTATTTTATTGTGATTGTCTCACTGCCTGCTTGTCACCTAGTATGGCTTGTTCACACCAAAAGAGCAGTAAGTTTGATTTAGCACTGAAAACTCGGCACCAACATGACAGCTGGCATAAATGGGAATTCAAGAGATATATTTTGATTGCATGAATTAATACTACCTCAGTGAGTGAGTGGGTTCCTCTTCAAATTTCCTGTCCATAAAGGACCTAAAGGAATGCCGACTTCTCATAAATAACGAATTGTAGTTATTTCATGGGCCCCCCCAAATCTCAGAATTCATCACATTTTTTTCCCTATGGCTTCTAGGAAGCTCAGAGCCCACTTTTAGCAAAACACAGAACCACCTGGCTTGCTTTTCCAGTTACCCACCTGAGCAATAGCTTTTTTCCATTTTATTGTAGAATCCCTCTGATTTCTTCCCTTGTTTATGTCATCCCGTACCCATGCCAATATATTTGTTTAAAGGGGAGTTATAAACTTCTTTTTAAGCCATCTGGTTCTTAGAGTGTGTGGGTGGGCACACTCCTTCAATGATTTGGTCACTGACTGCAGATTCACGGCATGCTCTTAAGTGATAACCTTCCCTCTCTTGTTCTCCCTGAGGGTCTCTTAGATAAAATACGGTATTGCACACAAGCACATTCAGACGAAAAACCCTATCATTGGTGATAACTTCGGGTGATAGAATCTTAATAAACTTTCTGTGTTTGATTGGCTGGGATAACGAGAGATACATATCATGTGTGATAGCTGCTCGACAGAAGATAAGCTGGTCATCATTTTCAGATAAAAATGCCCATCCATCCACAGATTGCAATCAGGGGGCTGCCGTGGAGTTCTTGGTCTATTCCAGTTAATTAAATGCTAAATGAAATTCGGAGTTCTGGCTCCTAGAGATTCAACAATATGTTGCCACGAGCTGTGAAGGCACAGAACACAGTCTGAAAGGTTGGCAGAGGAGCTAGTAGTTACTCACGAAATACAAGTCCTCTTGACAATTCCCATCTTTTGAGAACTTGTTTGCAACACTAAACGGGGTGATGTCTGAGCTCCCTTCTTCTTCTGACAGCTGTGAGTCATGAGTTCTGAGAACTAGGATGTGTACATCTTTGGGGGTCCATTATTCTGCCTACCACACCCAAAATACAATCTACTGAGAGAAAGTAGATGGGAACGGAATTATTACAAAGTTGTAATAAGAGATTTTTACCCCACCCTCCCACTCCTGAGCTGGAAAGATATGTGAGTACTTGGACTGGACAAGATTTTCTAGTAGGAAGCAGAATGAGTGAAAAATGACCCATTCTTAGGGATGCCAATGTGACGTTTGGAGCACTGAGGAAAAAGCACATATCCTAAATGGAGAAAGAGAGAGAGAGTGGGAGAGAGAGAGAGAGAGAGAGAGAGAGAGAGAGAGAGAGGGAGAGAGGAATAAGAGAGAGGAAGAGAAAAAGGAAAGGAAAAGAGAAGAGAGAGGGAATGGGGCTAAGATTTAGGGGGGAGAGAGCATAAGACACCTGGGAGGAGGAAGGATAAAGCCAGAGAGGGCTGGGAGCCACGGAAGTCAGGGACAATGGTTTATTTATCTGGATCCCTGGTGCCTACCTGAACTGACGTAGAAGCCAGGTTTCCTGCTTTGTTAAATAAACAGTAACTGGGTGCTTACCTGTTAGCTATTATTGCTCAGTTAGCTGTGCTACCCCAGGATCAACATGATGCACTATCAAGTTGCAGACAACACATTGACCAAACTTGGTTCATAAGACCCAGTGTCAGGTAATCAACAAGGTGCTTCAGGAGTTTTCAGTTTCTGTATTAAAAAAGCCTGGATTTGTCACCTGAGAGGGAGTCTTGTGTCACCTCCCCTCTGAGAGTTGACTGCTATCAATAACTGCTGGGGAAGCATTAAGGTGCTAGAATATTCCAGAAAGAGCCACATTGTTTGGCACTATTTCAACAAAGATTGTAGCAAGGGAAAGACAAAAGAACGTTTCCGCCTTAAGCTTGTGAATTTCGCATTATTAAATGACAGGCTCATTGAAGCAGCAGACATGTTGGGGTTGGCTGGATTCCTGAGAACTAGTCCTTTGGTTTTATTTTCCAACTGGTTTATTCCTATTGTCCTTGGCTTGTCCCATTGGACAGATGTTTGCAGGGCACCCACATGTGCAGATGAACCCAGTGGGCTGCCATGATGACTTGGGCGCAACTTCTCCTGTCACCACAGCACCCGTCCTGTCCTCTGGGCATCTGCACACGCTGTTTCCCTGCCTAGAAGGCCCATCCTTCCTGATCCACTCCTGGTTCCCGTCAAGGCTCACCTGCACTTTCCTTCCCCTCCGCCATTTCCACCCCTGGCCCCCAACTCATCTGGGGGCAGTTGCTCCTCGGGGCTCCTGGATTTTACCTCTGACCCCTAGAAACATTCCTATTGGAAGTTAGTATCAGGGGGACAGTCACATCTCCCGGAGAGCCGGCAGCTTCTTCTGTTCTGAAAACAAAAGCGATGGACAGCTCTCGTTCTCCCGCTCACATCTGCGGCCAGGACCTTCCGGACCAGGAATCATATGAATTCTTCTACCGCAAATAATGACATTTCCCCTTCTTCTTGTTCCTATTTTAAATTTCACTTAATTTTCTTAACATACCATGGTTAGATTTGCTTAAAACTGCCTTAAATTTTCTCCAGTGATATATAGGATGTAGGTAAAGAAGGATACATACATAGATAAGAAAATTGGGTGACGCAGGCCACCGTTGTGTCCTCCCCATTGGGCTAAACCGCTGCTGCTGCTGCTGATAGCAACAACAACAATAATCGGTTGGTAATGTAGGGCTTTACAGATTAGAAAACAATTATGTACACACCAGTCCATGGTCTGATTTTAAACCTCACAGAATGCCTTCATGTTACTCTTAGCCAGAACCCTTAGTTTATTCTGTAAGATGAAAAGGAAAGGGGTGAAGAAGGGGCACTGACATAATGCACACTCATTCTGGGTCGAATGCCACCCTGATTGTGTCCCCGTGGGAGCCCCTGGTCCTGGCACTGTTGTTGTGTGCTCGTCTGCTCACAGATTATAGTCGTAGAGCCTGAGTCCAAATTTAGTTTTTTTTTAACATTTTAAACCATTTGTCATTGAGGAAATGAGTCTAAGTTCTTTTAAAACACTATTACTTTGAAAAAAAAAAAGATGTCCATTCAGCTAGAAATGTTTGTCTTTTCCCATTTGACAGATGAATGAGTAGAGATGCAGAAAGTTAATGATGCAGCCAAAGCTACAAATGTCAGCCTTAATTCGAACCCATGTCTGCTGCTGCAAATTGAGGCCTGTTTCCAGTGCACACTGCCCTCGTTGAGTGTCCCGGATACCTGCAGCTCCCCACTGCGTACACACTCGCCCCCCAGAGAGTCCCTGTGCTTCCCCCACTGGAGGTTTTGAGCTGCTTCTCGGCAGCCAGGATTGCAGGTCCATTCTCCTGGTTCCCAACATTCCCGCCCGAGTGTGGAGCTGAGGAAGCCGCCTGACTTGTGAACATTCCATCTGAGGACCCAGGGAGAGTGAGACCTGAATCTGATTTCTTTTAAGCCATGGGCCTTGTTGGTATAATACAGCAGAGGTCACACTGCATGGGTGCGATGCCTGTATCAGTTTGCTGAGAGAAATGGGACCCATGGACATCCGCTAGTAGCAATCCATCATTCCTCAGCTCGGCATTCTTGCCTTTCTGTCATCCCACCTTAATTTATCTGTCCAGTGGCATTTTCTCACATACCCTCTGGTACCTTATAGTCTGGTCAAACTGGATAGTGACTCCATTTGCATCTGCCCGTTCCCCCTCTTATTTTATAGCTTTGCACTTTGCACATCCTAGGCACTCCAAAGGGTATACTGGTCGTGCTGAATACAACGGAATTGTCAAATAGCTGAACACATGTAATTGCAGATTTTTCTGATGTTTGGGGCGGCTTCCATTTCTACTGTCCACTCACAGTGAAGGAAATCAAGAATTGTTTCTGTTTGACAGAAATAATCCACGATTTTAGAATATAAGGTTAGAGTGACACAGAAAATACCTCAAGGACAAGGGAAGTTCTGCTTGCAAAGAGATTGCTCTTTGTGACGTGCTCTGAACCTATTTATCAGAGTCTAATTACAGACAACTCAGGGAGGAGGGCTTGCTTATCTCTCCCTGGGAGATTCTTGGATGAGTAACTTTCAACTCAGAGAATGTTCCAGAATTTACACCAAAATGTTTGTCCTCTAGAGTGACCTGGGTTTTCTCCTTTATTCCTCCACGTGTATTTATTGTGAACCCACTAAGTACAAACTTAGCTAGGCACTTTGAAATACAGAACCAGAAAAGACCCAGTCCCCACAATCTCAGTACGATTGGTATAACAGCTGGAAACCACTTATCTTTTCAAATGCACAGCAAATTATAGCCTCTTTGGATAGTGGTGAGAAGCCCTGTGTAGATGGCTTTGCCGACCCTGGGAGGGACATTGAGATGAGGCAGTAGGCAAAATGGGTTCAGGTCAGGGTTGGCTTTGGGGAGCTGCAGAAGGCTTACACACAGCTCAGGGTGGCCTTTGGGGTTCCCTGCTGTTAAAACATGGACGGTGGTACAGAAGCCATGAGGGGCTGTCACTGAAAATTCAGCAAACAACAGTGACAGGGACAGGGACAACGAGAAGCGGGGAGGAAGAACAGCTTCTAACACATCACGGCTGTAGAATTTACAGGACTTGGTGACAAATTTTATGAAGGGTGGTAAGAAGGGGGTTGTTATGGCTGCTTACAAGACTTCCAGGCCAAGGGGGCGCCTGATGGTGGTACTAGCATAATAACATTCAGTGGAATAGAATACGGTCACTAACATTTACTGTGCACTTAAGCTATGCGCCTGTATTATTTTGGGTGCTGTACATGCATAATCTCATTTAATCCTAACAAAACATGGTGAAGTAGGTGCACTAACACCATCCACATTCGAAAATGAGAGAATTGAGGCATGGGTGGTTAAGTCACTGGCCTAAGTAAGTTGAAGAGTCAGAATTGTTACCTTGATATCTTGCCATGAGTATCCACACTCATAATGCTGCCTTGTAGTAAAAATGAACACACCTCATGAGCAAAAGTACACAGTGGAAAAAAGTATGCTCTGATGAGCTACTTGACCGGAAGTTTCTTTCCTTCAAAAAGGATTCCCTTCAGTGTTTCTATTGCAAACCACCTTAGTGAACTTAAGATTAGATTTGCTAAATGGTTCTCCTGCCACACACACACTTGTGTGCACACACACACACACACATGTGCACACACACACAAGCTATTGAGGAAGAGACCTGTGGCATAAAAAAGACACATTAGTATTTGATCCCACTGTTATGTTGGGTGTGACAACCATCCCTACCCAGCAACAGTGCGTTAGGGGTGCCTGAGATGACCTCAGTTTGTTTTTACCTCCTGCCCTGGATGGACGTTGAGCTGGATCTTGAGCTACTGGACCATTGACTAATTTTAGACCTGCCCTTGCTTCTTGGAACATTTATTGGACACCCTTACATGTGAGGTATTCGACCAAGCCCTTTATATGCACTTGTGTCACTTGATTGTCAAATAACTGATGTGCAGGCATTGTGAGCTCTACTTTGTAGATGAAAAAACTTCCAGTTGTTGGTCCAAGGATAGTAGCTCGTGCAAGGCCTAGCCTAAGATGACCCATTCTAGTCCTTATTCCTCAGCCACCAGGTGACACTGTTCTTTTTTGGCCCTGAGCCCCAGCTGCCTTTCTCAGGTCCCTGGTTGTATTGCACTTCACCCCTGGCTCAATCCACTCTCAGCCGTTTAAGACAACGGACCATATCTTATCCATCCTTGTCTGAACAGCCTTCCCCAGCCTCAGTCCAGGGGTTGGATGTCCCTGAGCTGCAGTCCTCCTGGAGTGGGGACACTTACTATTAGATAATCATATCCCTTTACTCTCATATGCAAATAGTCATGGGCGATTTTGGCCTCTAAATCCCTGATTTTCCACATTTTAGTAGGGTTTTAGACAAGGTTCTTTGACATCCCTCAAATGAAGGATTTTACATAGCAAAAAGGAAGAGATTAGCAAAAGGTGATTCACTACTGCTATGTTGGATTAAAAAATATATATAATGTAAAAAGAAAACCCCAACTCTTTACTCATATATTTATGTTAAAAAAAGAAATTTGGCTGATTACAACTCGTCGATCTACTACTTTTCTGGTTCCATTTAAGGAAAAAAAAATGTGGTTTTATATTCCCACCCACTGATTTCCAACTAAAACAGAATTTAGTTGCCTGCTGATCCTGCTGGCTTTTTAAATGAAAAACTTATTCTTCTTAAACTACTGGAAAATTATATTTAAAAATCAGCATAATTCCATTGCCTATTTTTTTCTGGATTCTTTGAAAAATGCAGGGTTGGTTTCTGGAATAACTCTACATAATCCGATGTACAAATTTGGTTATCGATGCACATGTTAACTGGTGACATGCATTGTTACTAAGCTACAGAATCAATTTCTACATGTTAATTAACATAATCTGAATTAAGATTTTTTTCCCCCCTTCTAATCTAATTATAACTTCTGGAGGTTGGACTTTCATAGACTTAAAGAGATATATATACCGAGGGTGCCAAAAGAAATGTATACACATTTTAAGAAAGGAAAAAGAAAAAACTATTAAAATTACGCTGATGGTAACCACTTTGAGCACCTCTTGTAATTGCAGAAATCAAACGTGACTTGTATTCATATTTTGTTATTGATATATATTGAGTATTATAATTTTAACACAGCTTTTCTTTCTTAAAATGTGTATGCATTTTTGGGCACTATATATGTGTATACATATGATATAAATTATATATATCACATATAGAATATATATGTGTATATATATATTCCAAATTCTTGATCCACCGAGTCATGAGTTGTAATAAAAGTGCTTTGTTGTTTCAAGCCACTAAGTTTTGAAGTCGTTTGTTACACCACAGTCAGTAGCTGAAACATTGAGTGTCCAACCAGGGTCTGCAACTCATCACACTCTACTACTTACCTCCATCCCCACCCCCACTAACCCCGCTATAAATGCGCTAGGATGGACCACTTCCTAAAGCTTACCTAGATTTGGCCTTACTTACAGAGAACTCAGAAGCTATGGGATTCTCCACCTCAGTACCTCCCAATTTATCTGAAAGGAACGGTGTAAGCGATCTACTCTAAATCTCTCTCCTGGTGTGAAGCCTCAGGGCCTGGACGGGTGCAGATAGACTATTTGGAGACATTAAAGCAGCTAGAGGAAGCAGCTGAACCCACCTTGTGACCGATATTGGAAACAGGAAGTGAAAGCTGGTCACTGGGTAAGTCATCAGACTTGGAAAGTGTGGAGCCATCCATGGAAGATGAGTCCTGAGGTGGGGACCCAGGAGACAGAAGGCTGGTCTGGGCAGTGCAGTGTGGGAGGGGTTAGGGTAAGAACCCCTGGCCTGAGCCCAGGAACTTTCCGTGGGTTTATGGAAACCATTCTCCCTGTGGTGACGACTGTGTAGTATGAAGCCAGGCCTGCTGGCTTGCTGAAGAGATGAATTAATGAAGAGAGAATGCATGAATGAAAAGATGGTACCAATAACCATATGGGGTATTTTAATGCTGCTATGGCAGGCACTGTGCTAAGCCTTACCTGTATTAGCTCATCTTACTCTTGCAACATTCTTATGACGTCGATGCTTTTACTTTTCTCCTTTTACAGAAGTAGAAAGGTTACTTCACCAAAGATGCACAGGGCTGTGGCGAGAAAGCTTGAGTCTGAATTCCAAGTGTTTGGACTCCACAGTCTGTCACACTAGGCTGGCCTACCATCCAGGTGAGATTGAGGACAGTACAGAGGGCCGATCGCATGCAGGGACGCTCCCTTCATTGCATCAGTGGTGTCTCAGCTGCAAACTGGCTCATAAAGAATCAACATGACATTGAATGTCAACTATAATTAAAAAAAAAAAAACGTAGTCACGGGGATATAAAGTACAGCCTAGGGAATATAGCCAATAATAGTGCAATAACTCCATGTAGTGTCAGATGGGTAATAGACTTATTGGGGTGATCGCTTTGTGAGGTCTATAAATGTCTAACCACTATGTTGTTTTGTACACCTGAATCTAATAATAATAAAAAAGAATCAACATGATTCTCTTTTGAAACGCAAGGGCATCCAGTAACGTCATAGGGATAAGATGTAGGGTCTGTCACATAGCAGGGGGAGAACTCCTAAAATAATATTTTTGTCTGCTCCTGGCAGACTCATACCTTTTGTTATTTGTTCACTTATTGGCGAGGTAACTGTGTACCAGGTGCAGTGCTTCAGAAAGGCACAGGCTAGGATTCCTGCCCCGGGGCAGCCTGTGGGTCAACATGAAGTAGGTCTGAAAACAAGGAAGGTCCCGGAAGCACTTCCTTGAAGTGTGAAATGGGTTGCATTCATGGATCAGGGGTATCGATGATGAAATATGCTTGGGGTGAGGAAGGAAATCTTTACAGAGCAAATGATATCTTTAAGGAGTGTGGGTGGATTGGGGGCAGGCAGAAGGCTGTTTCCTTGGGAAGGGCCAGCATGGGTCAGGTCTGAAGGGATGCAGCCACCGGGCTTATCTGGGAAATCCTATGTAAGAACCCGGTGCCATCGCTAGACATTAACGCCACCCCAATTACATAGGAATTCCTTTGGTCCCAGTGGGCATGGAGGTCAAAGAGAAAGGATTTTACCTCTCATGACTCATTCCATCGGCAGTGGCTCTGGTGTCCCCGAGACTCTCCAGCAATGGGTGGGGACAGCCATACGTGAGCGTGGGGCAGGGAGCTGTGGCTTGATGAAATTTGAGCAGCATTTGCTCTGAACAAGTCTATCTTCATTGTTATCTCATCAAAAACAAACAATTGCACAGTCAGCTCTGGAAAGCCAGGTAATAATATGCAATTCTTTGACTGTCGTGTGTAACCTTTTCTATTTTCTCACATGTCCTTAAGAAGACAGATAGAGCTACAGATGATTATCAGGGAAGGAGAGAAAAAGATAAGCAAACACAAAGTAATAATATAGTTCTCTGAAATCATTGGTTGTTTCCTTGCTGAGGACGGGCGCTCAAATGAGCCATTACTTAACGTCTTATTCTGCTTCTTAATAAAAATCTCATGAAGGCAGGGTGTTTTCTCATTCTCACCCTCGGCTACCTCTGGAAAACGCAATGTTTCTCCGGCTTTCCTCCCTGCTGTGCTATCTATTTCTCTCCATCTCAAAGGTCTCCCAAACTTCCCATCACAGCAGACTGTGGGCGCCCAGCACTCAATGGCTCACACAGGCTTCAATTCCCTCCTGCCTTCTTTTCAAATCAGGCTGATTTCTTCATTGTCCCTTGGATCACAACATGCATTTCTACCTTTGTTCAAGTAATTTGCCCAGGTCAACAACTCTTTCCTTTTCATCTTGTGGGTGCCGTTTTGGGGGTGGAATGGGGCTGGTTGGGGGTAAGCAACCATGTAGAAAATGGCAGACAGAGTCTGCCATTTGTTTATGGGCTGTCTTTCCCACTACAATTTTTGCAAAGGCAGGAATCTGAGCTGCTTTGAGCACTCCTGTATCCCACTGCCTAGCACAGTGCCTGGCATATAGCAGGTACTTAATAAATATTGATCAAAGGAATGAATGACAGAATGAGTTTATATGCCGCCCTCTTCCATAAGCTGGGAGCCCCTGGACATCCAGGGACAAGCTCCAAATGCAGGACTCCTAGCACAAGACCAGAGACATAGTAGGAACTTTCCAAATGTCCAGTGCCTAACAACAGGGCAGGCACATGGTAGGACCTTCCTACATGTAGCTTGTACTGAGCTGTTGCAAAGGTATCTGTTTCTTGACAGTGACGCAGGAGTTCTCAAGGAACATGCTTCTGGAAGTCCATCAGAATGGGACGGTATTTGAAGACAGCGACTGAAAACATAAAAATAAAGAAAGAAAATAAAACCACAGTCTTGGGAAATTTTGCTTTGAGGATTGCGAACATCTTCAATAGCTCCTGGCTTCAGGCTTTCTCTCCAGGGTTTTGAAAGTTCAGAACTACTAAACAGTCCAATAGATCTGCTGAGGTAAAAGCCATATGAGCAGAGAATACAATGAACACGTCCAGGTGAGAGTGGAAACGGCCAGTGAAGGAGGCTGGGTCTGGCGTGGGAGCTCTGGGAAGAGCAGGACTTAAGGTTTCTGCCCTCACGGAGTGAAGGAGAGTTTGATTTATGTGATCTCTGGGGCCTGTGCCGTAAGGACAAGCATGTGTCCCAGCTCTCTGCAGCTTCACGCATCTGAACCCGATGATGGAGCAGACGAAGCCCTAAGAGTGCATCTTGGGCTCTGTGCTGACTGCAGTGGCTACAGAGAGCAAACTGGATTTGGGGCCGATCTCCTGGAAGTGTACTTGATGTATGCAAAGTGAAAGAGGTGTTTTCCGGCCGGAAAGGTGGGGTGTGCTGGGACTCAGCAGGTATTCAGCACACTTTCCCCCTGGGGACAGACTTCTCTAGGCTTCCTTGCAGGTGGCGGGGGGCTCTGTGGCTGAGCAGTGGGCAGGAGAATGTGAGACAGCTGTATGCTACCTCCATGGCTGGCTCAGGAAACTTCCACTGCGATTCCCCAGGCCCTTTCCCTCCTCTGCCCACTGGATGTCCACGCCTGGGGCGACCTCGGGAGCTGCGTGTTGGAGACGGCTGAGCCTCCCACAGCCGTGGTCCCTGAGTCTTGGTCTGGGAGTGGAGTCTCCCACTATTACGGACAGCACTTTTTGCGATTGAGAAATAAACTCTTTTTGGGTTGAGTCATGAGACTTGGAGGCTTGGCTGTACAGCCGTGAAACTAAAACACGTCTCTCTTTTTCTTGTGGGTTTGTGCCTTTAGAAATATGGCTTCACTGTCATCGGCGTGAGTGGTGTTTCAGGAAGGAACAGGCCCAAGCCACCATGTTTCAGCTGCATTTCTCCCCATGTGCTTTTTCTCAGGGATTTCTTACTGCCCTGGCCTTCTGAGAGTCCCCGTTTTATTTCTGAGTGCATGCATCTATTTGTTTGTTTTTAAAAATAGCTTTACTATGATTTCTATGAATTGGATGTGTGGCGAGGGACGCTCGGTTTGTGCTTAGATTGCCATCTTCAAACCACTTTCATGTGTCGCTGAAATCTATTTGCTAATATTTTATTTAGGATTTTTCATCAATATTCATATGTGCGATTGGTCTGTAGTTTTATTTTATCCTCTCTGTCAGGTTTAAAAATCAATGTTAGGCTGGCTTCACAAGGAGAATTTAGAAGCCTCTCTTTTTTCCCTATGCTCTCAAGGAGTGAAAGAACAGAAATAATCCATTTCTTAAAGATTTGAAGTTCACCAGTGGAACCATCTCAGCCCAGGGCTTTTGGAAGAAAAGCTTAAAAAAATAAAAGTCGCCAGTTTATTCTATGATATTATTTCCATTCAGATAGTCTGTCTATCTGGGAACAATTCACTCATTTATGATTTCTTAGAAAAATCACCCATTTCATCAAGAATTTCAAGTGTATTTGCATAAAATTAAGCAAATTATTTTCTTACTTTATTTTCCATTGTTTATCTGCTTATTTTTGATTCTCATATTTTTATTTAGGTATGTGCCCTTTCAAAGGTTTTTCTCTTCAATGCCTTATCTGAGATCTTGTTTTAAACTCTGTGTTGCTGTTAAACAAGTTATTGGGTTCATTTATTCTTTCTGCCACTTTCTGTTTTCAAATTTATTCCTTTCTGTTTTTATTATTTGCATTCCTGTGACTACTTCTGCTTCTTCTGCATTTCTTGTATTGATTTTTTTTATCGTTTTCTTATTTTTTTGGATGAATGTTTACTACATTTTTATTCATTTTTCTTAGTAATATAAAATTTTAAAAACTAATTTTAAGATGTTGTGTTATGAATGTGGCTTTAACAATAGAATACTGGTTAAGAGCTTAGTGTTTATATAATTGTAATATTATGTTAGGAAGATGTCCTGCCACTAAGGAGAATTCCTCTTTTCAGAAGGAGTTTGTGTGGATGTGTTTTATTGGATTAATTCCTAGTGGGGTTGTAGAACCCTTTCCACCCTGCCGCTTGTATTACTGTTACCTTGTGTTTCGAGAATACCTGTGCTATAGCTATTTGAGAACATTTGGTGAGGTTTTCTTTGTGACCTAGTGATTAGTCACCTTTTCAGTAAACATTTCATGGGACTTTGAAAAGAAGACCTGTGGAGGACACTGGGCAGGTGTCGGCCAGGTGTTCTGGCTGCCAAGGCTTTTTGGGAGACCTTGGCTCCATTTCAGGTGTGTCAAGCCCTGTGAGACAAGTGTCCCTGTGGTGCGACACAAAATTTACTTCCTCCCACCCCACCCCGGATGATTTTGCAGTTAAAGCTCAGGCATCTGGCTCAGAACCCACGGAACGAATTCACTCCAGTGACGCTTCTTTTTGGGAGTGAGCATCTGGAGAAATGTGAAAGGATAGAAGCAGGATTTAGCGATTTGAGGAATTTCAGACTAGCAGGTGGAGCACGGTTGAGTTTCTGGGACAGACAGGGCCTTGCTGCTTGTGGGATTTGAAGGGGCAGAGTAAAACTCCTCTAACAGGCTGTTTCATGGTCATGATTTGGGGGTTTTTCCTGCAGGCGTGCCGATGAGCAGGGCTCCCAGGCCCGCACACAGTTCTCTGGGCTGCCATGCATCTTTGAATAAATTCCTCTGTGTGCTCAATTAGCCGTAGACAACTTCAGGTGTGGCAAGTCTGAACCCTGACTGTTATGTAAGCATAAAAATCAATTCTATACATTATGTAATTATGTGTGTATATATATATATATATATATATATATATATATATAATATATCAAATATCCATATATTAGTTTTATGTTATAAGCGGCTTTGACTTATATCCTGACTTTGTTAAATTTTGTTTAGCTTTGTGACACCTTTTTATTTTAAGTGGCTCGTAGGTTCACATCTTTGTTTTATTTTACTTTATTTCATTTAAATTATGACCTTCATGGGCTGAGAGAGGTGCATTACATTTTCCTAACATTACTTTGGGTTTTTTTGGTGTGTGTGTCTATTTCTTCTTTTATTTACTACATCTTTGTTCATTAATTTCACTGTTTTCATTGTTGCATCAATATTCAAGACTGCCACGTCTCCATTGTGGCTTGTTTACTCATTAACAATGGTCACACATATTTCCTTTAAAACTCTGTTCCATGAATTTGTCCTTGCCTGACATTTAAAATTAGTATGTTAGTGTGTGTGTGCGTGTGTGTGTGTGTGTGTGTGTGTGTGTGTGTATGGTTCTGTTTTCTTCTAATAACTTGGCAGAAATTCTTCTAATAATTTATTGTGGGTTCACTTTGATTTCTTCTAGTAGTTATTTTTATAGTGATCGATGTCTAGAATATACACAATCTTTGCTTCTTCAGACAGCATTTACTGGGTCTTTACTCTGAGACGCATGTGCTGTGGTATTCTCAATTTCCTCCCACCTACCCTCCCTCTTATCCTCCCCAATTTTTGTTACATACATCATTATTTTTATTACTTCAGGTAAATGCTTCACACATTTAAATAACATACCTAGACATATATTTGTTTTATTTATCAGGGGCTCATATTCAAATTATGTAAAGAACTCATACAACTCAATAAGAATAAAACAACCAATCCTATTAAAAAATGGGTAGAGGACCTGAACAGACACTTCTCACAATAAGACATTCAAATGGCCAACAGATACATGAAAAGATACTCACCTTCACAAGCTATAAGGGAAATGCAAATCAAAACCACAAATGAAATACCACTTCACACCTGTTAGAATGACTATTGTCAACAAGCCAAGGAATGACAAGGAAAGAGAGGTTGTGGAGAAAAAGGAAGCCTCGGACCCTGCTAATGGGACCGTAAACTGGTACAGCCACTGTGGAAAACATTATGGCGGCTCCTCCAAAAATTAAGAATAGAATTAGCATATGACCCACCAATCCCTCTTCTGGGTATCTACCCTAAAAAATTGAAAACAGTTATTCATGAAGATATATGTACTCCTGTGTCTACTGCAGTATTATTCATAGTAGTGAACACACTGAAGCAACTTAAATGTCCTTTGATGGATGATTAGATAAAGAAGACATAGCACATACATACAATGGAATGTTACTCAGCCAATAAGAAAGAATGAAATACTGACATTTGCAACAGTATGGATGGATCTTGAGGGTATCATGGTGAGTGAAATAAGTGAAACTGAAAAGGACAAAACCCACATAATTTCATTCATTTGTGGGATATAAAACAGAAACTAACATATGAACAACAACAAAAAACCAAATAAACTCATAGACACAACAACAGTATGGTGGTTACCAGAGAGGAAGGCGGCTTGGGGGAGGATGAAGAGGGTAAAGTGGGTCAAATATATGGTGACAGAAGGAGACTAGATTTTGGATGGTGAGCACACAATGCAACATAGATGTATTATAGAATTGTACACTTGAAACACATAATTTATTAACCAATGTTACCTCAATAAATTTAATAAAAAGCTTTAAACTTTATAAATTATGACCTTCCAACCCTTAAAAGATGAGAGGATTAGCATTCATGAAGCAACTTTCCCCTTTTTTTTTCCTCTTCTGTTTTTTAATGGTTTCAATGTCATTGTTGATAGAATATATGTTCTATTTGATAATGACATTACACACAATATTACAGGTGTGTAATATTTGTTTTAATTAGTTCATTTAAATTGATATAAAATAATTACCAATTCTTTTATAGTATCTTCTTTAATTTCTGGAATGGCGATGGAGCAATTTTTAATAAGAGATCATGGAAACTCTCTTTCCTGAGTTGTCAATGTTTAAAAATAACTCTATCTCTATAAGGACATTTTTGGCTGGGTATAAAATGATTGCCTCAAACTTGCCCTGAGGGCTCTGAAGATATTCTTTCATTATTTTGTAGCATTGATTGTTTCAGGAAGTGTAAAGGCAGGTTGATTTTCCCCCCTTGTGGATGAGTTGACTTGCTTTCCTGGCTACAGGATTTCTTCACTATTTTTGAGGTTTAATAACTCTAATAAAATATGTCTTTCTGCTCATGGACCTGATTCAACTTGTCTGGGAACTGTAGGCCTTTTCAATATGTAGATTCAAATCTTTATTTCAAAAATATTTTCCTTATTTATACCTTTGAACAATTTGTATGTTCTACTTGTTTTGCTTATTAATTCCAGTCACCAATTTTGCATGCACTGACTCTCCCTTGTTCTCTTTCGTAGCCATCATTTTTTCTTGTATAATTTTAAGTTTTCTGTCAATTGTTTTCTATTTTACTCTGCTCAGTTTTCTTCAGCCTATCTTCCATATTGTTGATCATTATTGTGGGAGAGTCTATTTCTTATTTATTGCTTCAAAACTGACCTTTACTTATTTGGTGCTTTAATTTTTCTCTTCTACTTTTTCTTGATTTTTGGCAGTTTTTTATATGTCATCTTTTTAAAAAATAGGTCTTTATATTTCTACTTTAATATTTTATTTTGTAGAGATTATTCTTTTTAAGTGAGACAATATTAGGGCACAATACTAAATACCAAAATTTTCCTGAGGCATGTTCATTGTCTACTTTTGCTTTTCCATGCTTTTCCTACTCTCAATCTAGGATTTTGGTGAAGGTCTTTGTTGGTTCTTGGTTTTTCTCCACCTTTGAATGGGGGAGTTCCTTTTTGATGAGCTATATGCTGCTGGATTATGTGAGCGAGAAGGGTCAGAAGAGAAAGGACAGTTGGAGGGGAGTTTGGGGTGGGGAGAAAGTTTGACTGTTGATCTGTTGTCCATGGATACTCTTTGCCACACCATCACCTCCTTATTTTTTGAAGAATCTGTGGTCTTCTGGTTTTGCCATACTGTGTATCTTGTTTCAACATATTCACTTATGCTAGTTCAATTTTTATTCAAAATATCTTTTCTAGTTTCATCGAAGATAGAATTTTTTTTCTTTTTTATTCTCTTTATTTTGTGCTTGTTTCAGAAATAGTATGGGATCACAAACACATCTACTACATAATTTTTAAATTGACATTCTCACATGCATGAATCTTGAGATTATTATGCTAAGCAAAATACATCAGATAGAAAAAGTGGAGAACCATATGACTTCACTCATATGTGGGATATAAAACTGAAAGCAGCAAAGGAACAAGACAAAGAACCAACAACTCATAGATACAGACAACAGTTTAGTGGTTACCAGAGGGTAAGGGGGGAGGGGGGTGGTAGATGAGGGAAAGAGTGTAAAATATATGGTGATGGAAGGAGAACTGACTCTAGGTGGTGAGCACACAATGTGATACATAGATGACATATTACAGAATTGTACACTTCAAACCTATTTAACTTTACTAACCATTGTCACCCCAATAAACTTTAATTAAAAAAACAAAACAAAAAAAGGAACATATGCCTGAAACCTATGTAATTATATTAACCATTGTCAGCCCAATAAATTTAATAAAAAATAAATGAAATTGATATTCTCCTTCCAGTGTTTGATTATTCTTGTAACAATTCATATTGTTTTAATTTTTGTACTTTAAGTAATCTGTGATGAATCTTGGGGTATAAAATTTTGTCTGCTTATGTGGTTGCTTTTTTGAAAAACAGACTTCTATAATGAAATTACTGGGTAAAGTATATGAACATTTTTTAAGGTTCTGAATTTATACTTAAATATTTATATTATACATTTTTCTTAACATTGTATCAGAATGCCCTCTCTCCATAACTTCCCACCCAATATTGAGAAGTTGTATAAAAAAAACCCCTCTGATCATTTGACAAATATAGTTCATTTATTTTAATTGTTTATTTATTTACTTGTAGGTTTGATTATTTAAAAATTAAAAGCTTTGTCTTTTGCAGGCTTGAATGATCTGTCTATATTCTTTACCCAGCTATTTATTGGAATGATTATAGTCTCATCAATTTTTATGAGTTTTCAATAAGAGTAATGTCTTTGTTGTATTTGTTATCATGCCATTTTTTAACTTTAATTAATTTATGGTATGTTTTACTTCAAATTTTTTGGTGATTTTTTTTCCTTTGTTTTTATTCTAGGGTTCATTCCTTATTCAGAGAGATTAGGTAAATGCTTAGTGATTGTTGTTTTTTTTTTTTAGATTTTTGAGAGTTTAGTATTTTAAAAAAATATTTTATTCTTTATTAAATATGGACTTGTATTGTCTATCTGATTTTGTACTCTATACATTCACTTAACATCATATTAAGCATGTAACCTTATTATTAAAGACATTTTTGTAGTGGCTTTATTTTTCTACACAATAATCTGTTAGCAAGATATATCAAATGATATCATGTATCATTTGATCCTATTATTGACTGTCTAGATTGCCTCCAAGATTTTTACAACTTTAGAGTACACTGAAATGGAAAAAAATCTTCTACCAAATAAGTATCTTCTTTATATATGTAAAATTATTTACATTATTTAATTCCCATAAAAATTATCAGTAGGGCAAACGTCATAAATATTATTAAATCTCTCGATACAGATGACTTTCTAAATGGGTCCTTTCATTTTTAATCTGGTAAGTGGTATTATTTGGAGAGTCTCAATGAGGAAATTTCTCTGAAGTGACCCGGCATCTAGCCCAGCTTGCTAACTAGTAATCCCAATTCATTACATTTTCCTTGACAATTTCTAGTATGCAAAAGCTATTCTTATTTGGGCAACTATGTATTTTCTCATCATCTACAGAGGAAAACCTTGAGGTGGAGTGATGTTCAATACCTCCTTCTGAGTTGATAGAGCCAGAAATTGGTCCAACCAGGTGAGAGGAAGGTTTTCTGATGCATAGCCCAGTGATTCCTGTCTCATCTTGCTGTCTCTTCATGGTGAACACAAGCTCATTGACCAAGAGTTCAAAGTGGAAGGTGATTTGAAAGTTAAGAGCCATCTAATGTTGATCCTTATTCAAGAAAGAGAGCAGTCATCAGCCTGTGCAATAGCAGGAGCAGCTGGGAAATTCTTGAGAGGGCCCCACCTTGTACTGTCCCCCAAATGCTTCTGATAGTCAAGAAACCTTTGAGCAGTTGCTTCTGAAAATTTTGTGAGGCAAAACCCTGAGAATTTGGCCTGGTTTTAATCAAATATTTATGATGCCCTCATTAGTCTCTAGTCCAAGGGTAGTACAGGCTCTCATTTGAATTTCCGAGCAGTAAGGGAGTTTTGAAAAGAAATGTCATGTTATATGCACTGTTTATACAGATCAAATATGCATGTGTTGGTTTTGCAGACTGGTGTCATTGCTGCTGCTCTTTATGGGGATGGTGATAATGAGGTGCAGCAGGCGCTCCCGCTGGGGATTTTGGGGAACATCTAGGCTGTGGTGGGCCCACAGAGGCCACTTCATGGCACTCAAGACTTCCATGGGGCCACAGGGACGTGAGGAAGTGTCCCTGTCACTCACTGCCTGGTGAGTTTGACTGGTGTGCGATAATGAGGTGACATTCACACCCCGCCAAGCGATGGGGAGGAGAAAGAATATTCCAGGCAGAGAAGCCACTTCCATAACAGCCTGAAGGCCACAGAGAGCAAAGGGGTTTCATTAATTAAAGGTTTGGTCTAGCTGGACACTTTGATGGAGGAGTGACTAGAAGTGAGTAAGAGCTGGAGGAGGAGGCCTTCTTAGCGGCCTTGTAGTCTCTCTTACAGAATTAGACATTCTCCTCGGGGCAGTAGGAAGGTGTTTATGGGTTTTAAGCTAGGGAGGGACACCATTTGGTTTATGTCTTATGATGACTCTGGCTGTTTTGTAAAAAGCATAGTAGCAGGCGACAAGGCTGAGGCAAGAAGACATATCAGGAGGCTGTTTTAGAAACTCTGGATACAAATGATGGAGACATGGAGAAAAGTGGTGGCCCTCGAGAGGCAGAGATGTGGTTGGAGATTTTTAGGTTCTAGAATCAACGTTATTGAGTGACTGTTTGTATGTGTTGAGGGACGAAGAAGGAAGCCTCAAGGTTGACCTCCGAGTTTTAGCTCAGGTGACCGTGTTATGGGGAAACCCACAGAAAACCACAGAAGTTGGTTCAAAAGGGAAGGTGATGAGTTTGTCTTAGGGAATCTGAGTGTGAATTGACTGTTGGCTGTCTCAGCAGAGAATCTGCATAAGCAATTGAATGTAGTGATCTGGGACAGCTGTGAGGCAGGTCACACAGGGCCTGGCAAATCAAGGTCATGTGTTTTGACTTCATCTGAGGTTCAGGGGCTGGTGGACTGCATCCGGATTCAGTCAACGTGGTTGATTGCAGGTGTCGGCGAATGCTGTTTTCACAGAAGAGTTGGAGCTCCTTCGACAACTTCATGAAGGACATAAATGTTTGGATTTTATTGACTCATGTTTCCAGGTCTTTGTTTAATGCAAGTTCAGCAAAAACAGGCTTCTGTGAACGTTGAAGGTCTAAAGTAGCTGTCACTAGGAGGAGGCTGAGGGTTTGCAGGTGTGTGGTGGGGAGAACGCCCTCAGGCGCTGAGGATGGCTCCACACCCTGCCTTTCTCAGCACCCCCGCCCACCCCACTGTCAGGGAGGGCCCTGACGAGAGACATACAACTGAAAGGGGAAATTAAGAGGGTGCAGGACTGGGCCCCTCCCAGGGGCAGAGAGGGGTCAGAGCTCTCCCATCCTGGCTGACTGCTGGTTGGCGAGTGGGGGTTGCCTTGGTGGGAGGAGTGGATGTGTTAAACCAATTCTTTCGCTCCTCTCTTTTTATTTTTCTTCATCTTTCTTTTTTATTAGCATACAGAGCAAGGGATGCAGTGTGGAGCTAGGGGGTAATTTTCTGTGGGAAGTTCTCGTGCAATAGACAGCTTTGGAAAGAGGCAGCCCTGGTTTTTAATCTTGGTTTTGCTTTCTCTTACTTATGTGGGACATAGAATGGATTATTTCAAGTCTCTTAGCTTTTTTGTTGCTCTTAAATTATCTATATCTATATCTATATATCTATATATATACACATACACACACACAGCATGGCTGTAAGGCTGCAATGCCTAGCAATTATCAGGTATTTAGTGTCTATTCATTTTTATCCTCATTCATCCTGGGAAGCAGTTTTGAATCTAGGGACCCAAGAAGGTTCTAGAAAAAGGATCAGGGAGACAGAACTTTCAGAGAGGGAGCCGTTAAGGAGACTGGCTACACCTTTGAGCCCAGCTTACCTGTATGGAAGAGCCACCAGAAAGCGAAGAAGGAAGCCTTGTGCAGCAAGGCAAGTTACACACGTGGACAGGCGAGCCCCGGGGTGGCCTTCCAGGGCCCTGTGCATGACGGTGGGTGAGCAGCACGGTGAGGGGTTTCTCTCCTTCCATCAGAAGCATGGAAACTCCTAGTGGACCTCCTCTACCACTCTGTGGTATGTTGAGTTCGGTCCTGTCCTGTGGCCCCAGGTGGAGTGTCCCAATTGCAGAGAAGAAATCAAAGCTGCTGACAGATGAGCAGTATGCCAGAGGACAGATTTATGATGGGTGCAGAGAGGCAGCGTCTGTATCTGGTCATGTGGAGAAGAACGAATATGTGATGGGTTTGGGAGAGCAGGGCCTGTGTCTACCTGCCCAGCTGGGTGAGATCTGCTATCTCTCTGGTCATCTGCCTCAGGAATGGTGATTTGCATGTGAGTCTTTCTGTTGGTTTCAGGATTAAGACACCCAGAAAATATTCTCTGTGTGTAATTATGAATAATTCATGTATATATTGCAAAGTCATACAGGTGTTATTCTCACCACTGAACTCAGATTTATTTGTCAGGTTCTTCACTATGGTTTGGAAACTTGGCAATGAGAATGGACAAAATACAAACAAGAAAACATTTAGTGCCTGACCTAGGGATCTCCCACTGCAGCCAGGAGACAGTCCTAGGGGTTTCCCCCCAAAATATTTGTTGATGGAATGATGATATAGTTCAATGTCAAGAGCATGCAATTAGAAGTCAGTTCTCTGAGAGCCCAGAGGGGTAATGACCAACATTCATGGGGAAACTGGGAGAATTTCACAGTGGAAGACACATGTGAGTCTGGTTTTGGAGGGAGGAGATATTTCGGTGAAGAGTGATCAGGGCCGTTAGATTGCAGGTCTGGTTTCTGGTGCCGTCTGCCCCGTAGACGCGTATTGAACATGGGGGGGGGGTTTCCCCACCTGCAATGAGCCGATCCGTGTCTCACTGTCTACAACCACCTGCTCCCCACCCCATGTTAAAGATCTGTTGCCATATTGGGCTTGAAAGAAGCCTGGTCACAGTGCTGCAAAGTCTGTCATGCTGCCCACTGCTTCAGGCCTGGGGGGACTTCCTCGTGCTATGTCCCCAGGGCATCACCTTCAAGTCCATGCAAGGTCCCTGCGTCCCCCTTCTCCACAAACCTACAGACCCCGTCCTTCTCCCAACTGCTCCCAGCTGTCTCGTTTGTGTTTATTTCCCCTTGTGACTGGTTTAGAGCAGGCTGCATGTTGGTAAACTCCATAAAGACCAAGCTTTTATCTAGAATTTGTACCTCTGTGTTTCT
This sequence comes from Hipposideros armiger, assembly GCF_001890085.2. NCBI lineage: Eukaryota > Metazoa > Chordata > Mammalia > Chiroptera > Hipposideridae > Hipposideros > Hipposideros armiger. Next base: position 5,494,469 of record NW_017731393.1, read on the forward strand.
CCTGTGTAGCTTAGAATCTGGCAGGAGTGAGGGACCCACAGGTCTTGGCTGAATAGATGAATGAGTGGGTGGGAGAGTGGATGACTGGACGAATTCAGGGAAGAGGTAAAATTGCTTCTTTCCAGCTGTTTGGTATTTTTTTTTCCCCAACAGATTTTGAAGATAATAATACCACTGTGTTCTTTTTCCTTTAAAAATAGTTTTTCTTTACTTTTTTATTTCTTCCTTTACTTCCTGTGGTGTGTAGAAAATTTCTACACACCATAATTGACTGTAGGATTTTTTTTTTTTTTACAAAATGGACACGTATAGAAAAAACTGCCACTATTCCATGAGACAGGGAATAATAAAATTAGTTAATACCAGGGGTGCCAAAAAATGTATACAAGTGGACACTTCGGTCAATGTTGCTCAAGCAGTAGTTCGCCATAATTAGAAGTGTCTGGACACTGATGGTAACTACTTTGAGCACCTCTTGTAATTGCAGAAGTCAAATGTGACTTGTATTCATATTTTGTTGTTGGTATATATTGAATATTACAGTTTTAATAGTTTTCCTTTCTTAAAATGTATATACATTTTTTGGCACCCTCTGTATTTATAATTTTTTTCAAGTTTTCCCCCAGCATTTGTCTGAATAGTACCTACCAATAAAAAATATATCTATCAGTATATTTTTAAAAAATGAGATAGCAATACTTATAGTTTTGTTTCTTATTTTCCACTTAGCATTATATCATAACTTTATTCCTATGTTAAGTGTTTTTTTAAAGCAATTTAAAGTTTCATTGTATGATTGTATATAATTTATTTAACCCCTCTTATCTTGTTGGACATTTTTAGTTAATATTTGACTTTTTAATACTATTAACAAACAGAAATTAAATATATTACAACCTAAATCTTTGAGGGTAGTTTTGGTTATTTCCTGAAAACGAAGTTTTAGATTGAACTCATGAAATCTATGAGAATAAACATTTTAAGGATTGTGATATAAATTACCAAATTGTTTTTCTGAAAAAGTGCTTCAATTTACATAATTTGCAGCAGTGAGTGCTTGCAGTCTTATTAGGTCTGTCACCAAAATTCAATAGGGGTTTGGTGTCAATTCTAGGTTTTACTGGCTTTCCTGCTCACTGCCTTTTTTTTTTTTTTTTTTTAAAGATTTTTTTTTTTATTGGGGAATTGGGGGGATGGGAACAGTGCTGGGGAGTTGGGGGAAGGGGAACAGGCAAGTTGCTGTCCTTTTGTTCTTCAATCTAGTTGTGGAGGATGTTGCTTCACTGGCCCAAGTTGGCACCATCATTGCGCTCTTCTCTGGCGAGGCAGATCAGTCGCCGGCTTCTGGACGGCCGCTCACTGCGGCTGCTGGCCGCTCACGCTGGCTGCTGGCCGCTCACGCTGGCTGCTGGCCACACACGGTAGCCCATGGCAATCCACTGCCACAGGGACTGCAGCCCACGCCGTCGCCGGCGACTCATGGCAGCCCAGCTCCAGGTTGAGCTGTTGTTCAGCATCTCAGCTGCGGAGGGCAGTGTCACTGGCCCTCATATGTGGGATCCGAACCGGGGCCCTTGGCATCCCAAGCGAGTTCTTAACCATCGCGCCACTCGGCCGGCCCCACTGCCAGTTCTTAAATACCACCATTCAGTTTCTAATTTTGACTAATTTCCATGGTTTTACATACATAGTCAACGAAACTTTAGGAGATGAGTTTGCATCTTTATTTGTTCTGACCTCGCTGAGAGTAAATGAGTTTGTTTTGCATTCACATGTGAAAGGTATTTTTGCTGGGTCTAATCTCTTGGGTCACAAATTCGCTCCCCAAACCTTTGCAGCTGTTGTTTCATGACCTTCTATCATTTATCATGAGTCTATCCTGAGTTTTATTTCTTCTTAAGTGATCTACATTAAATGTTGGGTATTTGTAGGACCGTTTTTTTCTTTCTCCTTGTAATTTGTCTATTTTGATAATATTTGTTTGTTTTTTCTTTGATTTTTTTTCTCCCACCTAAATAGGATTAGCCTTTCTGGTTAAAATTCCCTGGTCTCTTTCAACTCCAGCTGTCACTTCTGTTCCTATTGTTCAAAGTTCTTACTCATGGTCCCCTTTAACTCAGATATTTCACGTTTTTCTTATTCTCGTTACCTTCTCTTATCTTTTCCCTAATTATTTTCAATCCTTTGCTTTTTTTTGTCTGAATTATAAAACACTGAGTTAACTTTGCTCCACGTCACTGATTTCATTTTTTTTTCAGTGCCATGCCTACTCTTTAATGTCTCCTGTGTAGATCTGAGGCATCTTTGGTGCTCATACAACCCTTGTTACCACACTCATCTCACCTTTCTTCTCACAGAGTTGTCATCTGACTTTGGCTTTCTTACTATTCATGACTTCTGGCTGTTCCCCACTGGAAATGCCTGATAATGCCAGGCAACTTACCTTAAAAAAACCAAAAAACACAAAAATCAGCTCTGAATCATTCTTTCTGTGTCTTGTTTTTTCACGAATGATTCTCGCTGATGTTGTATGTCCCCTCTTCTCATTCTGCCATGTTCTTGTTCTTTCCTATAAAACCCTTTTCCTGTTGACTTGTCCTCAAGTGGGGAGAGAACTCCCCAGGCTCTGTGTTGACCAAAGACAAGCTATGTATACATCGTCCCCATCTGTGCTCTCTCTTCCATTTACCAATTTATAGATTATACACAACTTGAGCTCCTCAATGCCAAATTCCTCCTATACCGATGACATGGATAAACACAATAGACATGGTGACACTATCTATGGTTGGTTCAGGATTAGCACGTGATAGTCAGTATGCTGAATGCTTTACATAGATGAGCTTATTTGATTCTCCTGCCAGGTAAGCATCATCTGGTAAATTTCTCAGATGAAGATGCTGGAAGGTGCATAGCTTAACTGAGGTTGCCCAGTTGGCTAATACTGAAGAGTCTGGTCTTTACCCATCGTGTCATTTGGGAGGGTCTGCTGGGGCCATAGAAGGAGGCTCTGTGCACCCGAGATGCCCCTTTTCACAGTCCCAAGTTCCAGCTCAGACTCCGTGAGCACGCAAGATATATGTAAAACCACCGTTTCCAGGGTGAGCCACTACCAGCACCTTCCAAGCTCTGTTTCTTCTTTATGTGCCTCAAATCTAGAGACCACCCTTCTCAGGGCCTGTCATGCCAGTATTGTGTGCCCTTGACTTTTGATTCACTTGTTTCTGAGTGTTACCATCTCTTACAGAGTAGAAAACAGTAAGATGAGCAGTAACTATGAGGATAGACAGCCTCTTTTGAGTTTATGACGTGCACTGTGCCGTGTGAGGTTCTTTACCTGTATTTATCCCATGATTACTGACAAAACCCCTTGCTGCTGTTAGTGTTCCCATTTTACAGCTGAAAGCACTGAGTCAGAGCCTGTCGTCCTGATGCCTCTGTCTCTTAGAGAACAAGAATGGCTGATGGAGGAAGAGGGAGGGGCAGCAGTGAGGTTGCCCCTCAAAGCTGAGCTGGTAGTAAAATGTGAGACAGCTCCTTGCTCCTTGCTGTGGCCAGCTCTCAGATTTCTGTCCCAGAGGATCCTGAGGGTGGCGTCCCTAACCTCAGCAGTGCTAGAGCAAGGGCGGCCTGGGACTCCAGGCTGCAGTCTTGTCCCCTGAGTTATGTGCCCGAGCTCACTTTGGTCAGATACCTGCATGGGACTGATTCTAAAGCCCCATTGTAAATGATGAATTGGTGAGCTTTCATTCCCTGTCTCCCTGAGCCTCTAATTTCTCTTCAGTAAACTAGTAACCCTGGCAGGACAACCCCTGGAAGGTGGTTGTGAACCCTGAATGAAAACTGGGCCAAGCCCTCATCGCGCCATCTGGCTCAAAAATGTGAGGGCTCTAATCTGTGTCTGGCCCTCACCATTACCATCCTGTGTTCAGAATTAGTGTAATAATAAGTCACAATAAATTCTATGAGAGACGGCTGGTTTGACACCCCTTTACAAGCTGAACCAACTCAGGCTGATTTAAAACATAGGTAGGTGCATGTTCATGTTGATGACAGACCAGTGCTTTGTCGTCCGGGGAATTGGACAGGGGTGCAAGAGGACGGACTCGGGTGGTGTCAAAGCCTTTGAAAGTCGTGGCTCAGGGCCATTTCCTAATTTTCTTGCTTAGATGGTGTCTGGAACCATGGATTGTCTTTCTTTCCGCATTTATCTCAGGTGTGCCTCAGCCAACTCAATCTTTGTTTAGACTAAGCCCTTTGGCCTTCTTCCTAAGGGAATTAATTAATTAATTAATTAATTCATCAGACATTTATTGAGCAGCTGTTGTGTACCAGGCCTGCTAGGTGCTGTGGATGTGGAAATTCACAAGGCAAGAGTCCCACCACTTCGGTCCACATGATCCCATGTCCACATGATCCCATAGACCTGACATGGCCGGCAGGATGGAACAGGCCTTGGAAACTCTGGTGCACTGAGGTGCTTCCTTGAGAAAGGGAGTGACAGATTTCAGGTGACTTCCATAATGATGACATGGCCTGTTCCACACACAGAAAGCTTGCACCTTGCTTCAAAATAGTTGGAAATGGAAAGCCCAAAGCACTCCTGTCTCTAAACCCTAGAAATGAGGAGGTTATCCTTGTTGGCCGCTTGGTCCAGAGGGGCCACGGCAGCCTCGGCCGTGACGGCAGCCATCTCCCAACTCCTCCTTCCTCTGAATGACTGTGGCTCTTGCCTTTCTACAGCCTGCGCCCATTGGCACTTTCAACGGCTGTCTGGGTACGAGATAACTCTGGTGTGACAAGCTCTTTCAGAGGGTAGATATTTTTAAAGATTGTCAGGCTCCTGCCAGCCGCTCTTATTACTGAGTACTTCTAGGCTTTTCACGGGAACAAAGTTGGGTGCAAATACCTTTCTAGCGTGCAGCCTGCCCTGACAGAGAGTGTGCTATTATTACTCCAGGAGGCTAACATCCCACTGGGTTTTCAAGTTGATTCATTGCTTTTTTCATGACTTGTATTTATTTTTCAGCACCTGTGAAAAAACACATTGATATTTCAATACCCGCTATCATCGACTGCCTGTTGTGTGTAAGCATTTGCACTCCTTGAAGGCAATTTTTTTAAGTAGAAAGTTATTTTAAAGTTTATAATCAAAAGTGAGTTTATATTAGCCCTTTTAGCATCTGACTTAAACAGGTGTGTGTGTGTGTGTGTGTGTGTGTGTGTGTGTGTGTGTGTTAAACCTTCATCCCAATCAAGAATTTGGGTTTAAATAGTTCAAAGATGTTATTTTGAATTTAAATACAGGGGAAAAAAAAGATAGAGCCTGGATTCTATAGATTGGAAAGAAATTTGCCCCCAAATAGATCCTACCTTACTGAGGACAGCTTTGTTTTCTAAGCATCTGCTGGTATCTCTACATGGAAGTTCCACAGACCATGCAAACTCAGCATGGAAAGAGAAAAATAATTTTCTTGCCCTTCCAATCCTATTTCTCCTCCTGTGTCCCATGAGCCCTGTATTTGTCTGAACAACCTCTCTTCTCTGGTTTCCAGGGGTACCTGTCCTGGGCTCATTGACAAGCTCTCCCCTCCTTTATCATTGACTTTCTTCACCATGGCGTCCTGTCAATTTTTCCTCTCTATGTCTCAGGAGCCCAAGGTTTTCAAGATGCAGATATCCTCACCCACTTGGTGATCAAGGGTAGGGCCTGGTGATGTGTATCTTTAGCGCACATCCGACGTTTTCCTGATGCACCCCAGAATGTGGGAGCTCTTAGTCTCCCTCTTGGGAATCTGGTCTGAGCACACCCTGTTTTCAGTTTTATTTTCCCAACAGCCCACCTGGTCTCATTGCTCCTCACCCTTAACTTCTCTAGGCCTTCTTTGTACACTTTCCAAGACTTGACAATATTGTTGCTCTCCTGTTAGGAAAGTCAGTGGAACTCCATGCCCCCAGGATAATGTCCAGACAAGGTGTGGCATCCGAGAAGCTCTCACAGCGTTCTCCAGTGCCTTCTCCCATCATTTTCTTTCCCATGCCCTCTATTTTTGATATAATGTGCTGGTGCTTCCAAGAATATAAAACTGAGGTCAGGTTGCACGGATGCAAGAAGAGTTTCTAAAATAGGGAGACGCTTGTCCTGCTGAGCAGAATACATCAAGGTCACTGCATCCAGTGTGGGTGTTTTGGAAGAGATGTGGCCAGTTGTAGTTCACTGGAGAGTCATGGAGATAGTGATAGGACCTGTGGGCAAGTTGGCTCAAGCATCAGCACTATCACTGGGGACAGCTGCTGGAAAGAAGTCTTGGAGAAGACATGAGAGCTGCCTTCACATGTGTGAAGAAAGGTCATCAAGGAGGACTTCTGTTCTTACCGGTGGAACTAGGGTCAGTGGGTGGGAACCCAGGGGCACCATTTTCAGCTTGATAAAGCTGTCAAGCCAGAGCTCTCCAACAATGAAATGGACTTGCTCTGGAGATGATGAGCAACTGGTCATTGAAGGTACTCAAGTGGAGACTAAATGGCCTCTTGGCCAGGGCCCTGAAGGAATGGGATGCACATGAATCATGCCTGCACATTACAATTTGTGTTATTGGTGTCATCCTCTTCATCTTCATCATTGACTTAATTCAAGTGCTGGAGGAGTGTAAGGGGTCGTGCAGTATGGAAGGTGTCCTCTGACACTGCGATTTTGTAAATCTGTGCATTGCAAAACCCTGACACAGCTGGTGACAGTCACGATTTTAGAACCTCCTGGAATGTCTTAAAGCCAGTGGCCTGGACCCTGTGGGTAGCGCTGCACCAGAGCCAGCTCTCTCTGTTCAGACTGATTTTTTTTTTCCAAGCCTGGAAATAGCTTTTACATAATCTCCCCATGTTGTTTCGTTCCAAAGATTTATCCCTCACCTGCATTATCTTGTGTGGTTTCAGAGACATTTATGATCAGCCTTTGCAGCAGCAGGCACTGGGTTCTGCTTTGAAGCAAAGTAATGAGAACAATTCAAAGAGAGGCACTGCTTGGCACGGTGGCGTTGAGGGACCATAAAACTCACCACGCCAATTTCAAAATATGTTTCAATACCACTAGTTAAGAAAATGGGCACAGTGATAGAAAATAATTACATTTAATGATCACCTACTATGTGCCAGTTGCTTTACAAGCTTTATTCCATTTAATCCTCATGATAGCCCTACACAAGCAGTTTTAGGGGCAAAGGATGTTGACATGACAAGCAGGGGCCACCCCTCGGTTGACAGTAAACCTGCTGGTAGACTTTCTTAGACTGTAATGGAGAGAGAATCCTGCAGAGAAAACGCCTGCTAGAAACGGGGCATTGACAGGGAACCCTCAACGTCAGCGAATACAAGTAATTCCAGGTGTTGTGCAGAACAGGTAGATGGAGGACCCTGACCCAAGGATAAGAGCATGTCCACCAAGGAGCCATGGAACAAGAATGCCAGTGACTCCCAGAAGACACGCGACAGCCCTTGCACTGCACACAGAGAATCGTGATTATGTCACAGCACAGTGCTGTGGATGAAGGGGTTCAAGGAGGGAGAGCTGGAAGCACTCCTTTGCAGTCCGTGGTCTACCTGTTGCTTAGGTCAATGCTGGTTGGCCAGCATGGAGAGGACATGCTGGGCTGTGAGTTTACTTATTCGTAAGCAGTCCTGTTGCTGTGTTCTTACTGCCTCCAGTTGAAGTATTCTGAAGGGTGTTCTGATAGATGTATTTAAGCCCAACCTAAAAATGGCAGCCATGATTTGATGCCTTCATTCAACAGGAAAGGCGGTGGGTCTGTGGGGGTAAACTGTGGGTTACATTAGATGCTGGAGAGGTGTAGAAGCTCAAGACCACTGCCTTCTGCTCCGGGCATTTCTTTCATCTCCAGGCTGAACTGCACATGGCATTTTGGGTAGGAAAGACTTCTCTGGACTCTGAGCCCTGCAGTCTTGGTGGTATCAAACTGACACTCAAGATTTAAGAACTGGGAGCTTCATTAAAACAAAAAAAAAGAAGACAGAAAAACAAACTTTTGATGGTAGCAGATGCTGCTCCAGTGGCAAAGCCCTAGACCAGATGCCCTTGACTTTGTGTGCTCTTGAGGAAGTCACCTGAGCCTGATTCCTTGTCAAAATGAGGTCTGGTTGCTTCCTTTGTTCCCTTTAAGATCTGGGACAATGAACAGGGGAGCTTGTTGACTTTTGGTTTTTGTTGGTGGAAGGCTAAAGGAAACAGGGCTCATTTATGAAGAAATTTGCCAAGAGAAATGGACTTCTCGCTCATTAGAAAGGCTTTGAAAAATGGGGCTGCTCTCAGTGGAGGCATTTGGTTAAACAAATACAGCTAACATCTGAACATGGCGAGAGTGCTGTTTGTTTTTCCATCTTTCCATCTTTTTTATTTATCCCCACCCTCAACTGGGTGCTAATTGGACTGTATTTGCAAAAATTGTTCTGACCTGTTATTCTGTATAGTTGGTCTAAGAGACACTTGAGGGACTTCAGAGAAAAAGGAAGTGAGAGCTGATCTGATTTTTTTTTTTAATGTTCATAAAACAGGAGGCCAAATAGTTGAGTTCCATCCTAGAGAGGGACTTAAAATAGAGCTTTTTTTTTTTTTTAGGACTTCCAGTGAAAGCCACTAGCTTTCACTGTTCTTTCTGGTTATTATTATTATTTTTCTTTCTCCCCTTCTTCTTTTTAAACATGTACCTGGAGACTACTAAGCAGCTGCTGTTGACTATTTTGAAAAAACGCTAATATTCTCCATCCATAGTATCGTTTAACATTTTAACAAATATTCACCTAGCTTTAGACATGTGGTTTGGCTGGAAAGGATTATGTTTGTTTCGTGATTTTAAAGCGGCCGTTGTGAGCAAGACAGCCGTTGGGAGAAGAAATGGTTTGCTTTCCTGTGTGGTGTGTTTATGATCACATCTTATTACATTATATTTGGAGATAAAAAAATTGCCCGCCAAGGCCAGCGGCAGGGACTGTGCTCACCTCATCTCTCACAGGTGCCCTCCGAGGTATACATCGTTATCTTCTGCTCCTGCCGGCTCGGTTATATCTGGTTGGATCAGGGCTGATGGGGACCATGTCTGGAATAAGGATGCTGTGGGGAGAGCCTGGGAAGACCCTCTGTTCCATAACGTGCGACAGGCTGGAACGAGGATCCTTAAAACCAAGAGCACATTAGAGACATTAGCAGAAGAGGATTTTGCCACCTTATAGAGACAGAGAGCATAGTTGGGGCCTTGTACACATTCATGCTGATTATTCAGGAATGTGCTGAGCTTCTGGTTTTGCTAGTCTCAGGGCCGAATGCTAAGGACAGAGAAACCAACACGACATGGTCCCTATCCTCAGGATGCTCATTGTCTAGATGGGAGAGAGACGAGGTAAAGAGACTGCCAGGTAAATTTGGTAGCCTCTAGGGTAGAAGTAAGAGGAGAATGCAATGCAGACCCCAAAGAGGTGTCTTATCTTAGGTGGGGATATATCATTCATTCATTCATTCATTCATTCATTCATTATCTATCTGGAGCCTAAAATTTATCAAGGTTCTATGGAATCTGAGATGTTAAATATAGAAATGGCATGTTATGTGTGTATGTATGTATGTGTGTGTGGGGTGTGTGTGTGTATGTGGTGTGTGTGTGTGAAACCAAAAGCTTTTTGAGCAGTGATATCCCAGCTGATGACTGATCAAAAGGTGTTAAACTAACAGGAGACAGAACCTAAAAAGCCTCTTTATCCAGGAAATGTAGCAGCTTTGGGGGACCCAGTGTGGTTTGGGAAGTCTGAAACTCAGTGGCTGAAAAGAGTGAACAGGGCAATAGACATGGCGAGGCCAGTATGGCCAGCTCAGGGGCATGTGGGCTGAGGGCTGGGGGAGGCATCCTTGCGATGGGGGAGGTGCTGGAGGTGTTTTGGGCAGGGGCAAGGTCAGATCAGATCCCTGAGTTGGAGTCATCCCATGCTCTGCTTTGTGTGCTAAACTTCATCACCCCATTCTCTCCCCCAGTCTTGAGTTTCCCTTCTGACATCTCTTTGATAATTGCAAACAGAAGTAACAAGGGAAAAGCCCTCCTGGGGGTGGGTGAGAATGGGATTTGGCTGGTGGGTGATGACTGGCGGGCAGACCCTTGACCTGGCTGGCACCCACGACAATCGCTGTCTAGAACGATGACCTGTTGACCTGCCTTAGCACACCCGGAGGGGGTGGGGACTGAGGGATGGGAGAGGTGGGGAGGGGCTATCACGAGGAGTTATGCGTGGCCAGCTGCCCGTCTCCCCGAGCCCTCCCATCCTGGGAGTTGCATGGCTTCCCTAGCTTGCGCTGCCTCCTCTGGCCTGGCTCCTTCTCGCTAAACTGCTTTATGGCTCAGAATATCAGTGGACACAACCTGTGCTCCCAGACTTGAGCTGGAATTCATGAGACCCCTGAGCCCAACATACAAGCAAGAGGTTGAGAAGGAAGTAAACAGGAAATCAGGAAGAGAAAACTCAAATGAAAAGGCCCCACACAATGAGAAAAAATAGTCGGGCAACAGTGCCGCCCAGGCAGGATTGCCATTGCTGTGGGTGTTGGTTAGCGAATCAGGAGAGGGTACGAAGCGAAGGTTCTCATGACTTCTTTTGGATGCATGAAAGCCACTCTATCTATAGCAACTGATAAGAATCATTAATATTTGCATATTGTTTTGTCATGGTCAGAGGTCGGCTCCCAAAACCCACTTTAAAGTGAAAAAAAAAAACGAGGCTCAGGTGCTGAGTGATGACTCAGGTTGCTTCTGCTAGAAGTGGCCGAGTTGGCCAGGGACACTCCGAGGACACTGCGGCATAGGACTTAGGAATGAGTTATATGGAGTTACGTGTGCTGAAGAGAGTGACATTCCCGAGGAGCTGAGTCATTCAGATTGGAAGCATGGGAATCTTCTAGAAGGAAAAACCCATGAAAATAGCTTGTTGGAACTCTGGCACCAAAGGATCTTGGGCAAGATGTCCTGTCTTCTATACTATTTCCTCAGCTGTGAAATAAGTCACCAGGTGACTCCTAAGATCGGTGGAACTCCCACACTGGACATCGTGTGCTGGGTGGGTTCTCTCCTTCTTCTTTGGGTATGCACATGCCCCACGGGGCAGGGAGATGGGTGGCTTCCTGGGAGAGGAGGCAAGTAGCTTATGGGAAAAAGTTTCTCTTCCTCCTGCTCATCAGGCACACAGTTAATCCTATTCAACCAGAAGCTTTAATTCCTCTTTTGTTGCTCTGCAAACAGTTTTCTGCTCCCAAGTGTGACTCTGGTTGAAAGCCACAGATGTTTGGGTGCAACTGTAGACAGGTTTCTGTTGAAAGTCAAGTTCATACATATTTGCCTATTAAAACAGGACCTTTAAATCTCCAAGCTGGGGGGAGAGAAGCGAAGTCCGTCAATGCTCATGTGTAAAGTGTCCCGTAGAGCTGAGGTTTTCTGTCGCCCTGTTTTTTATTTATGGGTTTCTGTAGTTTACTTTGGACAGGGGGATTATTTTCTCTCTGCCGACTCCAGCTGATTGATTCAATGTGCCAGCTCACTTTCAGATATGGCCTGGGAAGCTGCTGTGTATGTTTGTCTGTATTTAAAATTGAGGACACAAAATGGGCTTTATGTTTGAATATTGAACTTAAATATTTGAAATTTTAACTTGACTATTTCATGAAGACACTGCATTCTATTGGGTTGTCGGAGAAGTCGTATGCATGTTTGCAATGAAAAACATAGAAAAAATACGTCATGACTTTTCCTACAACCCAATACAAGTCATTTATTTTAAAAACACAGGCTTCTGCCTGGGCAGTCCACATTTTGAGTAACTTGATGCTCAGACTTCCTTCTGAATATTAATATCATTTGGGCTGTGCACACTTGGAGATTTCATATAAACTTATCAGTGCAAGATACTTAAATAGCCATGAAGGCGATGAAGTGAATGCTTTTCTCAACATTTATATCAGGATATTGGCTTTCCATGCTAAGACTAACTAATATAATTTCAGACAAGAAAAACAGTAACATTTAGAATAGGAGACAACTCTGTTAATCACGAAAGACATTGGATGCAGACTTAATCATTTTAGTTTACAAACCATTGTCACCCCAATAAATTTAATTTAAAAAAAGACTTAATCATTTTAGGACCACGGAAGTTACAGGTGCCGAGTGAGCACAAGATTTTTCTTTTTTCATGAGTTTATAAATAAATATCTCCTTGGTTTTTTAAAGATGGAAACTTCAAAACTCAGGTTTGATAAGGATGTAGTCATGCTCAATTCTATGTCTCATCAAAACATCCCATTCTGGAAGATGCAAAGAATTAAGTTCTGGAAAAATGAAAAACAAATGTGAGGATTGGTAGATTGGAGGAAAGGGAACTGGTTCAGACTGGAGTCCTGACACTCTGGCACCCTTCCCCTAGGGATCAATTTACCCTCCTATCATCTTTGAACACATCATAATTCTCAGCAGAAAGATGACGTTTAGTTGAAATGAGACAGAGGGAAGCTGGCATGAGGGTGAGGAGGAAGACGCTAGGTAGTCTATGGGTTGGGTTGTGGCCCCCAATAGAGTTATCAAAGTCCTAACGAACCCTCAGTAACTGGGGGTAACTCATTTGGAATTTGGGTCTTTGCTGATGTGATCAAGTTAAGATGAGGTCATACTGACTTAGGGTGGGTTCTAATCCAGCATGAGTGTCCTTAAGAGAAGAGGAGATTAGGGCACAGATAAGCACAGAGGGAAGACGCCACATGAAGACGGAGGCAGAGATTGAAGTTCTGGTGGCCACAAACCAAGGAGTGCCCACAGCCAGCAGACGCTGGAAGCGGCCAGCAAGGACTCTTCCCTAGAGCCTTCAGAGGGCGTGTGGCCCTGCTGACACCTCAATTTGGATCTTACGGACTTCAGAACACAAGAATAAATTTCAGTTGTTTAAACTCACCCGGTTTGAGGTACTTCATTCTGGCAGCTGCAGGAAACGAACACAGATATATAGATAGCATCACGCTTAGAATTAAAGACAGAGCCACCAAGGTTCAAGTTCTCGGACCCTCACAAGTATGTGACTAGACAAGTTACGTCCTGTCTTTAAGCCTCTGTAAAGTGAGGATGATGAGAGAATTGATCTCATAGGATTGTGTGCAGGTTAAATAAGCAATCTGTGCAAAGCATTTGCATGTGCGTGCATGCGATTACGTCATCATACACCGATCATTGCATTTGCCGATTTTTAGAGCTACAACCCTGCTGGAAAATTAGCAGTGAGACCAACATGGACTGGTCTGGATCAATAAAAGCACTTCCATCATAATTAAACAAGGTATTAAGCTTTCAATTTTCTGATGTCCCCATATCCACACTGGCAGCGCAGCGCAGAGGAAAGAGCATCGGATTGAAAGTCTGTGGGCTTTGAGCCCGTTTTCTACCCTTTCATAAGAGTGTGATCCTCAGAAAGTTACTGGATGTCTCTGAGCCTTGCTGTCCTCTGTAAAATGACGTGAATAATTGGAATCCCACAGGCTTGTGGTATAAATCAATGAGACAGTGGTCATGAAAGGCTTATTAAACTGTAGCTTCAGACAAGTTCCTGGTTGTTACTGTTGCGAGAACTTGGTGTCTAGCTCTGCCTGGAGTTTACTACATAGACGGTCCTCAGTTAGTGTTTATTCCATTAAATTGAATTTGGAGCTTCCCCTCCATCTCGTCATTATGGATTTTTAGGTGTGTGATTTTCTTGAACATAATCCCCATCAGTCCTGGTAACATATTCACCTCAATGATGCTGGTCTTACCTTGCGGTGAGGTGAACGTTTGTAGGTAAACATACATATTTCTGGTGGGAGGTCCTGAAGGAACAGAGCTCCTCGCAACAGCTATAATGTCTAAAAATGGGGGTGAGATTTCTGAACCCTTTCACTGGATCACGTCCTGGATTAGCCCGGAAGGCAATATGGCGGCATGATGGCTGGGGTGGAGGGTGGTAGAGTAAACCTCCCAAAGCTCCTGTTAGCTGGAGAACGCGGCCTGCCAGAACGTTCCCAGAGCAGAACGCATTTCCTGTCCTTGTCCTGGCCTTCCTCCCCTTTCTTCTGCCTCCCAAGCTGCCCCTCTAAGGCCCAGGGATTGAGGCCATTTAGTCTTTGTAAATAATAGTTTCATCATTTTAACCTGCAAGAGATTATGTGTTTTGAGCAAAATAACTGAAGCAGAAATCTTGAAAACTTTAATTATGATGGACTCGCACTGTTAGCATTGTTCAAGACCAGATCCCCAAGGCAGGGAATCTCTGTGGCAATTTCGAGGGTGTAGGCGGTGGGCGATACTTCTTTTGTTGACCTGGGTGCTCCGTGTCTACACTGGCCAGAGCAAGCCCAAGGGCTCCAGGCCATGGAAGCTGCCACCCTGTCTGGCTATGCTCTGGGAATTGTTTAGAGGAGAACTGAAGGCTGACAAATAGGCAGGATTCTGACACAGGTGAGGCTCCAAAACTGGCCAGCACCCTACTCACACCCTGGAATTTTCCAGAATTGTAGTTGACAAATACATAGAAAATATATGATACCTTCCCACTGGAAGGTGACCTAGGTATTGCCCCAAAAATTCTGTTGAGAAGGGCATCTCTGATGTAAGGACCCCAAAAATAAATTTGGAGTTGGACAATTATCTCCCAGGAAACTTTTGTGTTTTCTCCCATTCAGCCATTCCACAATATAACCCTGGCGTTGGCTGCCAGCAAGTCAGCACATCACCCCAGACAACTGTGGTATCCATTTCATCTAAGACCCTTCATGGGCTTATCCTTCCCCCCCTTCCAGATAACCTCTGAGCATTCTTTTTCAGAGTTATTTTAACAAACTAATTCCATGTGTATCTAAATGTCATCAGCTGTTGCACATAGATTTAGAAGTGGGCAAGATCAAATCTCAGGAAGCCAGGCTTCTAGAAGGCTCTTGAGAAAGCCCTTACACTCTCTCCTGGTGCTTTTCCCAACTCTTGACCCCAGAATCTTCATTGTCTACACAGAGACTCCCTGGCACTGACTGATTCCTGGCCTCTCAGTCTTGGGCCTGTCTTGGTAACCATGTTCATGAGTGTGGCCTGAACCTTGGCTGGGCACAGGCTCTGGTTCTCAGGCCTTGGCTCCATGGGGTTACACTTTTGTCAACCCAGTCCCCGGGTTGTGTACAGAAATGCCTTCCCTGGTCACAATCACATCTGCCTCCGCTGCTGGGCTGGGCCACACCCTGGGCAGAAACTTCACAACTCCCAGGTTCTTGATCCCTAAAATGGGGTTAATCACATCTACCTGCCACCCCATTGTTTTTCTGGGGGAATCACACAGATTAGTGATAGTGGTTTGAGGGGTTCCTCAAACATGCCCAACTCTGTTCATGTGAGGCCTCTTTCTCTGGAAGTCTCTGTGCTTGGATCTGTGCACAACTCCCCTCTTCACATCACTTGGTACCTGCTCCGTTGTCACCCCTCAGAGAAAGCACTCGCTGATCCCAGGTCCCCAATTTCCCAAATTACAACTCCTGCCCTACGTCCCTCTTGTGTCTCACTATTTTCAGGAACTGTGATCACTACCAGAAACCATGCTGTGTACTGATCTCACACTGCGTTCTTGCTCATTGTCTGTCCCCTTCACCCATGACTGCTCATCCCTGTACCCCTGGCATCTCCAGATTGCTTCTCAGAGCAGAGAAAGTGCTCAATAAACATGTGTTACATGCATGGTCCAAGTAACATGGTCCAAGTAACACATGGGTGAATGGGCGTTGTGACAACGAGGGCCCAAGGTCAGCGTGGAAAGCGAAAATTGTACAAGTCTGAGATCTCCTGAAATCCCCTTGGAGACAGCCATGTTGCAGGCTGATGGACCCGCTCCCAATCACACTTCACCTCCAGTTTTCCCTTCACCCCTCACCTCATTGTTCCTTCACAGTGGAACATGCTGCTGTTTCTTCAGTAGAACATCAGAGGCAGGACTAGACCCAAGTTTCAGATCCATGCTTCAGATTCATTTTGCATGAGAAATATTCATCTTTCAACACTGGAATCATACCCTCCACGACGAGATTTTCACCCGTGATGGAACTGGGCCCAATTTAGTAAGAGAATCCTGAGGTCACAGTGCTCAAGTCATGCTCACATTGGGACATGCTCTCTTTGAGTAGAATAATAGATGGAATTCTCCACAGTATTTAAATGACTCACTTCCTCCCCTGCCCTGCACCAACCCAGGGCACTTACAGTGACTTCGTACTCCCCCACCCAGTCAGTCCCTTAGCTTTGGTAGATGGGAAAACCTGGTGATGATGTTCTTGGAAGATGGCCCCAGTGCCTCCAAGGACTCACCTCTATGCCTCTGAAACCCCTCCTGTGGGTGGTAGGGGACATCCTTCATTACACAGGGGTCTCTTGCCTGGGCTTCCCTACACATCCCAAATGACCCATCCATCATCACTGAGTTATTTAGAGCTATTTTTCTGTATTCTTTTCCTCCTTCAAATTGCGACCTCTGCTGAAAAAAACCCCCCAGGCACAGAGACAATAACATCATTCATTAAAATATTTAAATCAGCTGCAGCAGTAGTAATGACCAAAATGAAACCTTGAAGCACAAATTGCCTGTAACAGAGGCAGCTATTTTGCCAAAGGGGCTTGAAACAATCTGGATTTGGGGTGCTGGTAACAGCTAAACTCTTGCCAATAGAAAGTACCTTAGAGTACCATGAGGTCCCACGTTTGCAGTCTGGGATCACCACCCTTAAATGCTTCCCGAAGACCACCAATCCTGGGATTTCATAAGACCTCTGCTTTTAGTGCCAGGAATATAATTCTCATAATACGGTAAAAACTATTGCTTAAGATAAAAACTATTTTCACTCAATTATCTAACAAAGATAGCTCCAATAATAATTGTTTTTAACTTTTTACGAAAAGAATACAATTTTGCCATACTTCCTGGGAGCAAGTAGTTGCCAGTGGGTAGACTCAGGGATTAGAGCAAAGACCCTGGGAAGTTTAGTTGAGAAAGAAATCCAACTGGAAGCATAGGAACTCTGTGGGAGCACTTAGACAACTGGCTAATGAGCAAAGGACATAGTGGAGGCTCAGCCTCGTGCAGCAATTTTGTTAAGAGTAAGATCTTTGGGGAGAGAGAGGCCTCACTCTGTCTTACAAGGCCTGTTACCTTGGGTGAGTGGCTCTGAGGTCCAGCTCTTCATCTCACAGTGGCAGGGTGGGGACCCCACAGGGACTGCCTCCCTTGCGAAGAATTGATTTGCTTTGACTCTGAGTTTCCCTGACCCAACAGTCCTTGGTTTCTGGTTGTGATAACACCACCTCCTCTTTTTTCCCCGTGTGCTGGTAGTGGCTTCCAGCTGTTACTAGTCCCCGAGTTCTCTCACCAGTCTCTTGTTTGGTTCCTCAGCTCTTTTGTGAGCTCTGTCATCAATTCCCAGCATTGGACTCCGCTTCCCTGGGTCATTCTCCCTTCCTCCATCCCTCCCTCCTTCTCTTCCTCCCTGTCTTCTCCCCTCCATCCCTCCTTTCCTCCTTCTCTCTTTCTTTCTCCTTCCTTCCCAACCTTCCTCCTCTTCCTCTGATTATTTACGTTAATTTTGGACGCTCATCAATATGGTGGCCTTTTAATTGTGTTTCAAGACCCAGGTCAAATCTTATTGCCTAAACGAGGCTTTCTTTGTCATCTCCCACAGAAATCATTGTTCATTCCTCTTTCCTGCCATGCCCTCTATTTAACATATCTCTATTTTATCACAAGCCACATAGGTTACAATGGCTTCGTTTCTTTTTTTCTTCTGACTCCTTCACCAGACTGTGTCATCTCTGTGTCCTTAACTCCAGGGGCAGAGTAGAAGTTAGCTTACTTTTGTTGAGTTAACTCAACTACTATTACACAAATGATCACAGCAGGTATTGTGCTAAGCCCCAGGCATGCTATGATAGCTCTAGAATCCTGCAACTACCAGAGCACCTCAGGATTCAGACCCTCAGTCAGAGAGCTCAGGGCGATGCTCTCAGACACACCTCCACACCCCACCAGCTATGCCTCTGCCTGTTGATATTGATTCTCCTGTTTTCTGGGTGAAAACGGATCAGGAGTGACAAAGGCTCGTGCCCAGTGCTCGTCTGGCTGGGTCACAGACTTGCTCTCCGATCGCCCCCTCCGGGCTCAGCCTGACTCCCACATCTGTGAACTAAGGCACTGGTTAAAGCAGAACTCTTTAGCTGGGTCCAAGGACTGTCAGGGCATTCTTGGAGGGCTTCGAGAAGCCTGTGCACATTGGAAATTATGGAAAACATGGGTGTGTATGCACGTGCTTGGTTTTCTGGGGAGAGGGCCCGTAGGTTTCTTCACAGTCTTAAAACAGCCCATTTCAGTTCTGCTGCTTGGTGAGTCCAGGGGTCCCTGACCGCCACCGTGCAGGCCTAGGGTGGCCAAAAGTAGCCAGTGAGGTGTTGAGGTGTGTGTGTGGGGTGGGGGGAAGGGGCTTGCCTCCCTGATTGGAATTCCTTGTTAATTTCTGATGCAACCAAGGGAAGCACTTCAAGATGCCGTATTTCCCCCCCACCACCCCATTTTAAAAGCACTGTATAATTTATAAACTATCTGCCTAAATAAATGTTTATCCAAACGCTGGGCAAGGAGCCTGCAGTGTCTCCATGGAAAACAAATCATGTTCTAACCTTTGATGAGTTATTATTTATGGGACTCAAACAAGCAAATGAGTCTCCCATCCCCCTCCCATCCCTTTCCCCTTGAGGGAAACACATGCCTCACTGTCCATCCAAGCTGGATTCTAAGAAACAAGGGTTCAGGTGGTGGCAGCTTCAGCGTCAACTGACAAAAACCTGGGGAGGCATGAACTCAGGCCAAACCTGTGGGGACTCGGCAAGGTCCGTGCCCCGTCTGCTCACACTCCACGTTGTCAGGTTTCCTCAGAGGTACCGGGGTCTGTGGGGTGTCCTCGAGTGAGATGTCCCTGCCTGCCTGCCATATTGTCTATCCCTAGAGCTAGTCAAATATCAAATGCCTTGATTTTTTTTTTCTTTTTGTCTCCACCTTCTGTAATTGGGAAGAAATAACCAATATCAAAAAGTGTTTCTGAGCACTAAACATAAATAACTCAGATATTAGGGAGCAGAGGATGCCACAGTTTTGCTTTCCAAGGTTTTGCTTTCCATGGTTTCAGTTGCCCATGGCTAACTGTGGTCTGAAAACAGTAAATGAAAAATTCCAGAAAGAAGCAATTCAGAGGTTTTAAATTGCACGCTGTTCTGAGTATCATGATACCATCTTGTGCTGTCCAGCTCCGTCCTGCCGGGTGGGCTCGCGAGTCACCCCTTTGTCGAGTCTCCCGCCCACTCGTCCCTTAGCTATGCCGAAGGCGGCCCCACTTGGGGAGTGGAAGCCTGGTTGTAGAATCATCAGTGCATGGTCGACACAATCAGGTTCACAGCTTTCTGTGTAATTCTGACTTTTCTGGGCACCACGCTCCTCCATTTATAAAATGGTGTGGATGGACCCCACTATTCTCCTCCTCCCTTCCCCCCAAAATAATGCTACAATGAGATATGAGCGAATACCCGTGGACACCGTGAGGAGATGATCTGGATCTAAAGTCGGATTCCTTATAACCCTTCCAACCAGAGGAGGAGGCAGGATGGAGGCTGGGTGAACACAAGCTCCCTTCCGATGCTCTCCCAGCAGCCCCGCCCTCACCATCCTCACAGGAGCGGCAGCAGGTTCGGCTGTCTGCTGACCACGTGACCTGCAGAAGAAAAGCCAGTTCCTCTGGGTCTGGAGGTCTCTCCTCCTTCTACTCCTGAGTCAATTTCTTATGGGAACCTCCTTACCCAGATTCTAAAAAATGTTTGCTAGGTTTTTAATTGGATGGTATATCTCACAATTTCACTGCTACAAACCTTAGTTTTTTGTTTTTGTTTTTTTTAAAATCATTTTTATGAGGTGAATTTATGGAGTCTAAGCGTTCAAGTGCTTAAGCATTTCCCTCCCTAACATACACTTGTCTGGATGTACTTCACCTCATGCTTGGTGATTGTTCAAGTGTTCATCTTAGCGCCAGCTCTGGAGAGACCCAATTCCTTTTATCACACCCAGGAAAGGCAGTTATATTCTGTAAATATTCCATTTGCTATCAGTGCCTAGAAAGTGTCTTGGTTAACCCTGCATCCCTAATACACCTTAATTTGAAGTAATTCTGGGTACAAAAGGATTATATTGGGGTCCACTTTTGAGGGTTCACACTGACAGTCATCAGAGGCTGCCCTCCACCCCCCGCCCAGATGCAGGCTGGTGCCCCAGGCTAGTTTGGGGCCCAGCTGAGTGCGAGCACAGGAGCCACTGCTTTTCCCCCCCAGACTAGCCATGAGCTCTGCTGTCAGCATTTCACCCCTGCTCTCTGCTTTCCGGCACAATTTCCCAAAACCCAAGGAGTGGGTGGGGACTCAGAGAAGGATTCCTGGGTCAGTGCTGACTTGTTTTAGTCCTTGTGGGATGGACAGGGTTTGCACAGGCACCAGGTAGGAAGAATATCATTTAAGTGGAAGTCCCGAGTATAAACACAACTAGAAAGCCACACTCAACTATTGGGAAACACGTGGTTTAACTAAGCCTGGCATTGAACTATCTCCCCCCCCCCCCGGCCCCTAGAGTAATCTCTTGTGGTAATCCAGGCTGATTCTAGCCAGAATTTGCAGTGATTGTCAGAACAACACCAAAATGGTGATAAGAAGTGCCGATGAATGACCCATGGCTATAGCTTCTCTGTCCAGCACCCTGGAAGGGTAGTGAGGGAAGGACCTGGGAGAAGAGTCTTAGATCTGAATGTAGGATATCTGGGTTCTGATATGGGTTCTGCCACCAACCTGCCACCAACTGGTTGTGTACGGGACCCTGGCTGAGAAGTTGGCTTCAATTCCCCTCCCTGTTGGAATTGATATCCTTGGTAGAACTGATTTCCCTGACTCAAGAAGCCTACACTTCCTAGTGTGGCCAGCGGAGTCTGGCTGCAGCAGTGTTGCCTCGCTGACCTGGTGCTCAGCCTTCTTAGCTGCCAGGCTCTCTCTGGCCTCAACTGCTTTGTGACGCATGCTCAAACATGTTGATTGAATCAAAGAGAGTTGAATGGGGTTGAGTGCCGACTCGCCTGCCTATCACCGAGTGGGGGCACACTGGCCTGACCCTCCGTGCATCTAGGGACCACTGGGAAGCTGACCTGCACCACCAGGGTGGGTGGGGGTGACTCCAATGTCTCAGAGCTGACATCCTACCCACGCTTCTGAGCTCCCTCTGACACCACTGCCAGCCCCTCCTGAATCACAAGGCACCCTGTGGAATACAAGCGACACAGGCTGTCATGCAAATGACATAAAATCATCATCCTGACCTGATTTCTCCCTCTAGAACACTGTGCAGGCGCAAATTTGCCAACACCCTTCCCCATATGTGATGCAAACAATTTTTTTTTCCAATTTGGAAATTATTCCTTTCTGATTGAGAGGTTCATGTCCCTTCTGCTTGTAATAATATTATTATTTATAATTTATGTCCTTAATTTTTATAAATAGTGCTCAGTCACCATGGCAACAGAATCTTCACAAATCATTAAATTAAATAATGAGTAGTCACGATGCTTTGCACTTATGTTCATTTTCTTATTTAAAAAAAAATACAGCTCTAAGCTCTTTAAAAATACTAATTCATTAGACCCCTGGCTTCGCCAGTGTTTTCCATAGGTGAAGGATGAGGTGAATGCTTTTTACCTTTCTGCCACCTCTCCTGGAGTCAGGAGATTATGGGGTGGAGGGACTTCAAAGGTCCTCTGGTGTGATGCTTCTCAGAGTGTGGGCCCCAAACTCCCACTTAGGCACCAGGGGTGCTTGTTAGCATGAAACTCATTTCTGAGCCCACCCCCAGACTGCTTCCAATCAACTTTCTAGTAGCCTGGGCCAAAGGTCATGTGCTTTTAACCAGGTTATGTGGTGATTCTTGGGCACAATCAATCCCACTGCTTCATGCCATAATCCTCAGGTTTAAATACCTCCAGAGCAGGTGTCTCAGCATCTGCACTGTTGACATCTGGGGACAGGCAATCCAAGAAGTTGACTGAAAGGGTGCACAGGGGCCCTGATGGAAGGTAGTCCCTGTGTGAGTGGAGTGTATGCCTTTGTGTCAGTGAAGTGAGCAATGGGCCTGGACTCAAATTAGGAACAGCCCCCATCTTTGAGTGCATACTAGGTGCCAGATGCTGGGTTTTGTGCTAACCTATGTTATCTCTCAGTCTCATCACAATCCTTCAAGGTCAACAGCATTCTCCCCATTTAGCAGAGGTTTGCTAAAGTTCTACAAGGTGTCAGCCATGTGTGCCCATCCAGGGCAGTGGCGACGTCTGTGTCATTCACGTTTGGGTCTCCTGTGCCATGCACAGTGCCCAGGACTAGACAGATGTTTGGCTAATGTTTGTTGAGTGTTGGAGGAAATGAAACAAAACAAAACAAAACATGGAGGAGCTTGGATTCAACCCTAGGGTCTTCCACTCCAGACCCCACCCCCTTTTATTTCTTCTTTACCATCCTGCACAACAGACAGGTTGTAGAGCCAGACAGGGAGGGACATGAGCCAGCTGCCGGCCGTCTAGACCCTCAGCTGCCCCATTTGTAAACTAGGAGTAAAAAAGTATACCCCGAAGGCTCTTTTGTGAGGACTAAATGAGCTAGTTTAAGTGAGCGCGCTTTGCAAAATGGTAAGCTGCCAGAGAAATACGACGAAATGAAATGACAAGGAAGCTGTCCACCAAGACTGTGCTGGCACCCAGGCACTCTTACTCTGAACGCAAACTTCTGTGGCGAATGTGTCCATTTACCCCTACAAAAATCCCCACTTTGTCCCTGAGCAGCTTCACCCATGTCAGCCACTCAATGAGTCCCCATTACCCTGCAAAAAACTCCAAACTAACAAACAGCTATTTCCTAGTACTGAAACAACAGCATTTTTGACTTACAACACAATGCCAGCCTAATTAACCCATTGGACAGTACAATAAATAATTACCCAGTGTATCAGTGAGAGAAAAGGAGGTGGGTTACACGGTGACGCAGCCTGTGGTAACACTGGTTTCGTTCTATGTCGTTTCGCTTAAAGTCACAGAACCTACAGGTGACATTCAGCGAGGACTTACTGTACAAGTAAAACTGGGCAAATCTGAAAAAGATGGGTGGATTGTGTCAAAGTCAATATCCCGGCTGTGAGATATCATATTCAGTTTTGCAAGATGTTACTGTTGGAGGAAGCTGAAAGTGTACAAGAGATCTCTGTATTAGTTATTACAGTACATGTGACTCTACAATGATTTAAAAATTTTAACAATAAAACAACAACAAAAGGTCACTCAGATGCTGTGTGTCCCCTGGAAAGGGACTGCAGAGTCTTAGCTGTAGATTTCAGTCAGAGACCTCTCCCAAACTGCTTGGTCATCACACACCTCTCCCAGAAATGGCAGAGCCGGTACCTGCAAACTTTCTGGATGATGAGCAGCTCCGTCCCTCTCCACGGGCTCCCACCTCTTTTCATTATGCAGGTGGCTTTCCCAGTTCTCCTCCCAAACGAACATATCAGAGCTCTACCCTCTGCAGAGAGAAAGAGGATGGTGCTCTCTAGCCCATGAGCCACACACATGGAGTCACGTTGGGCCCCTCCTTTGTACTACTTAAGCAAATTGCTTTGACATCATTGCAGCCCGGAGTTCCCAGGAATGCAATCTGGAATGAAGGTTGAGAAGACTTTGATCCCGTATTTCTGTAAGACCAGAATCTATGCAAACTCTCTAGATTAATTTTAAAAAGAGGTGGCAAGAGGAGGCCGCATCAATCTGTGAGGAGCTTGACAACACATGACTGCCCAGTGGCTCTTTCTGATGTATGTCCTCTGGGCAGAGTCAATGGGTTGCACCCAAGGGATGCTGACCCCATTTTCAGGGGCAGTGAATTTGGTGGTACTAGCAACCAAAATGAAAATTTGAAGTATCCCCAAATGAAGTGATCGATCCCATCTTCCGAAGATTATGATTCCAGATCTCAAAAGGCCACTCCAGCTTGCCTGGAGGGTAGACCAGCCTGGACCTGGGACTTACGGATATGATGAGACTGTTATAGTCTTAAAGAAAAGAGTGAGCTGGATCTTGGGTGAGTCAATGAATTTGCAGCCAAAGCAATGCACTTGGCCACGAAAGGACCTTACCTCTCATTCTCATCCTGTAGAAGGAATCTCTCCTTCCTCACCCATTCCCTTTCGTCTCTCTGTCAAGGGCTATGGAGTGGTTGCCACGTGGCAGATGTTGAGTAAGCACAGAGAATGCAAAAGTAAGAGCTCCATCCTTTTTCTTGTAAAACTTATATTCTGGCCAGGGAGGCAGACGTTATCCCAGTTATGCAATTGGTAATGTAATTAAAATGGTGAGAGATGCTGCAATCTAAACTGGAAACTCAGAGATGCCTCCAGAGCAAATTGCTTTGTTTCACAGGCATGCATTGAACACCTACTATGTGCTTGGCCTGTGACACAGCTTCATGCATGTCAGCCATCACAGCAACCCCTGCTTAAAACATGTCTGTGTCTTCTGTCTCCTACAAGAAGATGCCCACGCCCCTTAGCAAGGCTTGCCGGACCCCCGTGACCTGACCCCACTCCCTGCCCACCCTCAACTCCTGACCCAAGCTTTCTGCACCCTGCGTGCCCCCCAAATTTGCTGTAGACATTAGCAATGCTGAACCATTTGTGGTTGAGTGAATGTGACAGTGGGTCTTCCTCTGTCCTCTCCCTGGTGAAATCTGATTCGTCATTCAAAACTCAGTGTAGTTTCTACCCTGCTGTAAGCAGCCTGCTACACAGGACAAGTTTCGGAACTTTAGTAGCATATAAGAAGAGGGCCTGGCTAGTGGGGCGTGGTGGGGGAGGAGGTGGCCTTTGAAGTGAAATCTGAATGAATGGGGAGGTAAGCAGGACTCAGCCCATGTGGAGAAGAATAAGAGGCTGTGATTCTGATCTGAAGGCCAGCAGGGAGTTGTTGAAATACTTAAAGAAGGGCAGTTCATAATCAGACTTCAATGATCACGCTGGTTACAGTGTGGACAATGCATTGGAAGTGGTCAAGATCTGATGAGCGCAGACTAGATCTGAGGTTCCAGGGGAGAGATGAAGGCAGCTTGGGTTGCTGAGGTGGTAGTGGCAATGGAAAAAGGCAGGCATAGATCAGAGAAGTTCAGGCAGAAATCTGCAGGCTCTGGCGATTGATTAGATTAGGGTGGGGTGAGGGACAGAGAGTTGTCTAAATTTGACTCCCAGGGTTGAGCTTCTGTCGCTGGCTGAATGACAGTACTTTCCTTCACCATCGATAGCAGATGCAAAACTATACAGCTCGTTAGAGAGCCAGCCTTAGTCTGCTTAATTCTGGAAGGCAGTTGGAGAAGCGTGCCTTCTGTGCCCAAGTGGGGACATATCACAGAAGGGTGCGGGGCCCTCATGCCCATCAAAGGCAGGGCTGGTGCACACCATCCATGCCGGGACAGAAAACTCAAGGCTAAGAACAATGAGGGGCCTTGAGACTGAAGCTCGTGGAACCCAGGTAGGTGCAGCGGCAGCGGGTCACAAGCAGCACAGCTGTGTGTGGAGACAGGCAGCGTGGCCAGATATCTGCCTAGACTCTGAGGGGAGACAAAGCTGGGCTTGATCTGATCTGCCACTTACCAGGTGAGCTGCCCTGGGCATGCGCGTCAGCCTCCTGAGCCTCTGCTCTGTGGAATGGAACTGATGATAGCGTCTACCTCAATGTCAAGCCTAGTGAGCCGATGGGATAATTAACCAGACAGGGCAAGTCCCACGTGACCGGCGGTCAAGCAACGGCTCCTGTCATTCTGATTTCTACCAGTAGAGTAAATATCAAACTCCATACCCAAGTGGCGCGAGAGGCCGGGGCAGCGTGCGTGGGATGGTCCAAGGTCAAATGGTATCAGGAGAAAGGCCAGGGGCAGTGGTGGGCTCAGCTCCTTCGGACACTTTTTTTTTTTCTTAAACGCTCTGATGTCTGAGCTCGACAACAAACACTCCATCTGCATAATTAAAGGAAGGCAAGGGCCAACATCTTACGTCCTGGAGCAGCAGTCGTTAAACTGTCCGGCGGTTCTGAATTTGCAGCAACAGTCTGACCTTCGCTGTAGCCAAAGCTGGCAGCCCTTGTCAGGGCCGGGTTACAGAGATGTTTTGTTTGGCCCACACATTGTTCCATTAAAAAAAAAAAAAAAAGAAACAGCAAGAAACATTTTTTAAACTTGGATTTGCCACCTGAAAAATCAGGATTTCCCCGTTCTTCTGAGAGCCCAGAAGATGTGACAAATCCTGGGTTCACATCTAACATAGTCCCAGTCACCTGGATGCACGGAAAGGACGTCTCTTTTCAGAGAGACACCTGCTCTCCCAGGTTCTGGGGTGATGCTTACCGGTTTCTGTGTTCTCTTACACCAGCCTCTCCCCGCTGACTTGTTGAGCTGTACAGACTTTAGAGTCTTTGGACTCCTTACCTGAAACAGTGATTTCCTGTGTCCCAACTAGGAATACTGTTTTCTTTAAACTGGATAAGGTGGTCCACCATTAATAGGGCACATTAATGGTGTTTTCCAAATGCACACAGCCACGCACAAGGGCACGCGCATGGTTACACTGTGCAAAGCTCACTGCAAAGGGGTTTCTTGACTTTCCCCCCAGGATTGTTCTTTAACATCTCAAGTGTAGCTCTACTAGAATCTGGCCTCAGTGTCGGATTTAGCTCACATTTCCATCTTTGTTTTTTTTTTTTCACAGAAGGCATCTATATTTCACAGTTCTTCTACAGGTGTTTTGCCACATGAACGCTTCTGAGACACACTTGGCCAAACTTTCTGTTTCAAAAGAATCCAAACTCTTCGAGGCCCCGAGGGAAATGTCTTTGATAATTTCTCTTCTCGGCTTCCCTTGATGAACCTGTGAGACAGTAAAGAGACACATATGAAGAGCCTGACGCTTCCATTGAAACAAAAGAAAAAAAAAAAAAAGAAGGCAATAAAATAGTAGACAGGGAAGGTATTTGCCCCAGTAGCAAAATCAGCTACTTGCAGAATTCCATGTACCTGAGGACAGTGTGTTTTCTCAAATATTCCATAGTGATTATCTGGCAAGATCGCAAAACATTTTTTTAACACGAGTTGTCTTTGGTCAATAAATACCAGAACTGAAATGTCCTGGGGGGGTGGAGATTTATGATCTAAGCACAACAAACACACCCATAAATCAGGCCTCGAATGCTCTCAGGTAGCCGATGCGGCCCTTTGCAGCTCTCAGCAGAGGCCACGGGCAAGTGCAGCATGTGGGGTCCTGGCAGGGCTGGACTCAGATCAGCCTGCGGGGGAAGGACTGGCTTCCAAAGGCCCCATTTATTTAGCCACAGATGGATGGAGACTTCTGACTTTGCATAGTTGAACTTTTCTATCTCCAGCCCACATTCACTGGGAATTCACCCTTTTCCATTGCTCACAAATCTTCCCAAAGAGAGGTATGTGGCCAAGAAGCTGGGGACTGGGTTTGAACCCCAGCTGGACCACTTGGCTGTGTGAGGACATCACTGAAGACAGCTCTTAAATGCTCTGGCATTTTGCATCCTTATCTGAACATTGAGAACAATAGTACCCACCCTGTAAGGCTGCTGCTGTTAGGGTGAAATGAGTAACTTATTTGAAATGCTTAGCACAGTGCCTTGCTTAGGGAAAACCCTTGATACAGTTTCATTTTTATGGTTAATGTGTATAAGGTTGTTGGGCAGGAAAAATTTCTCCTCAACCCTTATAGGTTCTTCTGGCTGGTCTGAGAGTTAAATTGACACGAGCCAGATTAACAGGGGAAAAAATCCAATTTAATTGTGTACATATGGAGAATCCATAAAAATGGGGGGCCCATAGACAGTCAGGCAATTGGGCTTATATGCCGCCTTGAGCTAAGGAGGAGTAGGAGCCTGGGTCTTCAAAGGGGAGGAAGGCATTCACATGGGAATGAAAAAAAAAAGTGTTTGGTAAACAAGTGTTTTCCATGCCACGCAGGCACAAAGGGACACAGAGAGGACTCTGGTCTCCAAGCCCTTCTGAGTTTCCCTCACCACACCTGGCCAGTGGCCTTTGCAATTATCTCTGATGGGAGTGCTTTTCCTGGACCAAGCGCTTTACGTGAGTTATTTTAGGCAGTTAATGAGGAGGTCAAAAGCTCTTCCAGAACATTTTGTTTCTTAGAAATAATCAGCCTAAAACAATCCTCATGCCAAAGAGAATCATAGCAAACTCGTGCTCTCCTGCAAGGCGCACAGCACAATGCACAAGGCAGGTCTTCTGTAAAGGACGCTTGGTCCTTTGAGAGGTGCCAATCTGAGGAATGACGCAGATGAGGCTTCAGGGTAAATATTAGCTTCCTCCAGATGCCAAGCCTGGCTGAAGCTTTTGTGTAGTTTATCTTTACATGGAGTCCAGTTCTGATACCTGGGTTTCTTTTGGTCCCAAGACCCAGTGTCACCTTGAGCTCCAGCTTGTTTACTCTCTGTTCCCATCCACCATGCAGCACAAGACTCTCTCAAGCTGACTTCTTCAACTCTGACCACATTGTACACGTGGGAGCTTGTTTATCTTGACCGATGGTGTCCTCCCCCTCTCCTCCACTTTCCCCTTCTTTTCCCTCTCTCCTCCCCTGCCGTCTCCCAGTCCTTCTTTTTGCCTTTCCATCAGTGGACACTCCCTGGCTAAGTTAAATGCTTCCCTTGTGTTGGTCACTATTTGCATGCGCCCGCGGCCCCCCATCTGTACAGACTCTTCACCGGACACTTCCGTTGAGGTACATGAGACTCAACATTCCCCAGACACATCTCTCCATCCTTCTTCACTGTTTTGACAATTCCTTCCAGCTTCTCACAAGTGCCAGGACGCCTACAGGAGGCTGAGGAGGCAGCAATGAGACTCCGACAAGGTCCCCTGCTTAGCCCCCAGTACCACTTATCCCAGTAAATGTCTCTAACAACATACCAGTCACCCAGGTCAAACATCTGGGAGTACATTGGACATCTACATCTCCCTGCAGGAAAGCCTCCACTGCATCTAGTGGATTGGATTCTTATACACCTTCCAGGTCCCCTTCTTCCCTCTATTAAAACTCTCATCTGTCACCTGGATGGCGAGGCAGGCAACCCTTCACTGGAACGCAGCATGTCCCCCACAACCATCTCCCATAAAGCAGCGAGGGTAGCTTTCAGTGTACAAGTCTGGTCATGGGCTCTCCAGGTTAGAACTCTTCTATGGCTTCTCATAGGTTTTAGCATAAAATCCAAGGTCCTTAGATGGCTCACAGGTCTTGCCCGCATCCCCAGCGTGCTTCTCTCTTCCTCTCTTTCTGTACTAGGCTTGTTGGGTTTGTCTCAGGTCCCCTCCCTTCCTGTGATTCCCCTGGCCTCCCAGCCATTGTTCCAGCCATTTCCTCTGACCTGTGTCTGATTCTCCCACTCAGGTCTCAGCTGAAACACAATAGTCTCAGGGATGTGCCTGGACTGCCTACCCATGATCTACACTGCTGAACCACCCGGGCTCTTTTTCATAAGCTCTTGGACACTAGCCATTCTTTCATTGGTTCCAGGAGGCAATGGAGCCCTGAGCCCATGTTTTCATGCATGCCACAAATCACCGGGGGAGCAAGCTTGTGAAAAATGCAAAGGGCTTCCTGCCCTTGACCCAGCTGAGAGGAGTCAGGGCTGCTGGGTGAGGGAATTTGCAGGCGAGGCACAAGCTCTCTGCTCCCAATGCATGGTCAGATTTCCACCTGTCTGACGATCACTTGACAAGCACATATTTCACAAAAAGTGGAGAATTTTCTAGAACTGTCAGCATGAGCAGACTTTCTATTTCCTACCCTGGGGGTCTGCCACATAGATTACTCTGCTGGGACACGCGTCTGGCACATGCATAAGACTTGCGGACAAGAAAACCCCTGTTATCCAAAGTTATGGAGATGGAAGGGGCAAATGGACAAGGCCAGTGTTTCTTGATGAAGTCTGACTTCCTTTCAAGGATATTTCATCCGTGACATTTCCTCTACTGTTCTTTTGAACAGCCGCTGAAATCTTGGTCTATGGAGCACGAAGGGCAGGAATCAGCAAATCAGACATCGTTGGGTGATTACGTGACCCTGGATCCGTTTCTTCGCTTCTCTGGAATCCAGATTTCTCTTCAATAAAAATTAGGTGGAATTCACCTGGAGGCTGGACCGGAGTGCGTGAGCGTGCTCTGCATGGGCCTCCCTCTCCCCCTCTGCCTCCGCACATGTCATCCTCAGGCACTGGAAGGGCCAGCTCCACTCTGGCCGCAATGTCATCCCTTGATGTCAGGTTTTAAACACATATGAATGTCCTTGTTGGAGCAGGTGGTAACCCTCCTTGCTCTGGTGAAGTGCATTAACAAACTTTCATTTTATTTCATACGTTTCCCAAGATCGACCTTCATTTTGCATCAGAGGGAATTCAGGGACCAAGAATTGTCAGGTTTTTTCCTATGACTGATGGTGATCTGTTGGGTTTCCATCTGGACTCTACCACTTACTCGCTATGTGACATGGGACCGGCCCCCACACCGCCACCGAGGACATCGCTCACCAGCTGCCAAGCTCTAGTCTGAGGGTTTGGTCATCCCTTCCCTTTCCTCACGTTGTGATCATGATCCTTATTTTATAAGGGAGGAAACGGAGGCCGAGTGGAGTAAGCCTGTCGTCCCGGAGGCCACTGCTGGCAAATGAGCGTGAGACAGCATGGTTGGGCGTGGGGCTGCATTCAGATACTACAGCCAGTGACCAAATCCAGCCCTGAGACTATGTTCATGGCTCTGAAGCTAAGAACATGTTTACGTTTTTAAAGGGTTGTTAAAACCAACCAAACAAACAAATACTGAAAACAAAGAAGAACATGCAACAAAGACCATGAAGCCTACACTGGTTACGACCTGGCCCTTTCACAGATCCCACTTGGGGATGCTTGCTCTGGACCATTCTTCACTTTGTAACGTATCCATCTTCCTATTTAGCTCCAAGGGCCCTTCCCCCACCCAGCTCGAGGTCCCACATCGTGACACCGCTGTGCTGAGCAATCTTTAAACTACCCTGCCTGTAGGGAACCAGGAGGTGGTCTGAGAGAAATCTGGATTTAAGTCCCAACTCCATCGCTTATGAGCTGTGTGGCCCTCCAAGCCTTAGATTATTCATCTATGCAATGGAAATACGTGTAGCGTGCCAACCCACAGGTGACAGTTATTTGGGGCCCAATGACTGGGAGGTGTGTAAATGCAGTCTGAGCTTCAAGGAGCTATTGCAAGTGTGAGATTATTTCATACCTCTTTTGTTGACGGGGCAGCGTCCGCACACCCAGAGGCTGCTTTGAAAGCTGTCTCCTGGTGGGGTCCATGCGACCTGCCTCTCCTCGCAGCTTTGATCTCACCCTGTCTTGGCTGAAACGCTCTCCCTCGGACCCTCTTGCATTTGGGTCCTACCAATCTTCCAGAGTCACACCTAGGTGGCATTATTCATGGAGCACGTGGTGGACTGTGCTTACATGGTGAGGTTCCTGGAATCTGTGTGGGGACATTGGGAGGAATGGAGACTGACAGAGCTTTCTCCGCTCAGAGCAATTGCTCTCCAGGCCCAGGAAGGCATTAACCATTTCAATCTGTGAGCCAGTCTTAAATCTTCTCCCTTTTCCTTTCTTTTCTTTTCTTCTTTTTCTTTCCAACACTCCAACATGAAACAGTGCCTGCTGTGCAGTAAAAATATTTTGGTTGTCTCCCTCTGAAAAACTTTCTAAAAATACACAGAGGGATCTTACATGAGCACATGGCCGGCTTTGACAATTGCCCTCCAGGTGAGGGAAACACACAAGCGCAGAGCCCTCCTTGGGGCCAGCATGGGGGATCCTGGCTCAGCCTTCTGGATGAGAAGCTAGGAAAGTGCAAGCGATGTTTGATAGGAGCCAAAGCTCACCCTCTCTGCTGGCCATTGGAAACACTGCAGAACTCTCATTTCTTTGTAGAATTCGCAAGGAGGAATGTGACTTAACTGAAAGGAGAATGTGATTCATTACCTTCCTTTGTGTTTTAAGATCTGCTGAAGGACATAAGCGTTTTGAAACTTTCACCTCTTTAAAGCCCTAGGTTTCTTGTCTGAACTTGGATAGACTTTTGTTTCACCCATAGAGAGGCGTCGTAGAGTCCTGGGAGATCACTGGGCAGGGAGCCAGTGAGACGAAGCTCTAATTGCCACCTGCCACTAACCCTGGGCAAGTCATGAGTTGTCTCTGAGCCTCAGTCTCTTTATCTTAAAATTGAGAGGCTTTAATTAAATGACCTACCAGACCCTTCCCAGCTCTAAAATTCCATTATCTATCAGCTATCTAATATTTATAACATAATATGGGACTAGAAAACAAAAGAATTTCTTTCATCACTAATAGATATAACTTTGCAGGAAGGTGCGTGTGGTTCCCATTCAATGTCCTCTTCACCACTGGGGTGGGTGCTGGAACTACAGTGGAAGAAAATGGGTATTTATTCCGTGGTCCTTGTGTGTTGGGTGTTCATAACATGCCATTGTGGTTGATGGCATCCCCATTTTACAGAAGAGAACACTGAGGTTAAGTGAGGTTGAAATTAATATTGAAAACTCATGTCTATGGTATGAGCCTATTCTCCTTAAAAGGACCCAGCCTCCTTAAGCACCCCCACTGCAGGCATTCCGCTTGTCGGTCCTTCAGGTAATTCTGAGGCGTGACACACGTTCTTATTTCTAATAAGTTATTGGTAAGGTAAGCCTATTTTGGATTATAATTATTTCAATTTATCACTTCTTATGATGGGTTGGTACTGTTTTACAGTGACGTTCCTTGCTCCTTTTGTGCTTCCTGTTAGTAAAGCCTCATTTAGAAGGCTTCTGTAACTAGGTTTTCCACAGAATCAAGACTCATCAGTGAGTTCCCAGATTTGCTCATTCTTATACATCTTAGTTACAATGATATTAAACAGCTTTCATGATCAATGGATTTTGGAAATATGGGACTAAATAAAGTTAGGTCAGAGTCTTCACAGTGGGGCTCCCTGCACCCCATCATACACGAACGTGTATTTGGAATCTCCAAGACAGTGCTATGATTTTCTACTTTCCCCAAAGTTATTTTACCCTGGAGCCCCTATCATTGCAGTGATATTCACAAAAATCAGTGCTTCCCCCAAGTAATCTTAATTTCTCTCATTGACACTGAATTTGTGGGGTTTTGTGCCAATGTTAAAAAAAAAAGAATAATGACTATTAGTTATATTTTAGACACTTTATGGTTTCCAAAGTATTTATCTTACTTGGCTTTCACAATGATCCTGGGAGATGGATATAACTACTTTATTCTATCCACATAGCAATAAGAATATCAGTTGAAGACAGTGCACAGAATAACTGCTGCTTCTTCAAACACATAGGGAAGGCTGAAGCAATGTTAGCAAGATATATTAAACAGGTAGCAGTGCGCGAAAGTGAAAACCAAGAATGTCCAACACTGGAAACGGAAACGCATCCTGAGGAAAGGGCACCTGTGGTGCTCAGCAGGGTCTAAATCCCTGAGGCCCAAGGGGGTGCTGGGAAATGCCCAGCCCCAAGCATGGGGCCGAGTGCGGTGAGTCCTAGGAAGGGCTGGGGCCACATTCAGGAGTCTGGGTGTGGCTGAAGACAGCGTTTATGCTGTGAACTGGCTACCCAACCCCTTTATCCAGAGTCTGCACTGTTCTGTGTCTGTCTACACAGAGGTGTGGCTTGAGCCTTAGTCCAGGGACTTGAGCAGTGCCTTCTGCCCATGACAGGGCCTGGAGCCACCAAAGGGTGGGAACAATCCTGAGACAAGTCTAATATATGGAGTGGGGTCCCCACTGAGACATGGGCAGAACCCATGATTTCAGTAGTTCCTAGGATACAAAGAAAAGAAATCCCCCAGGACAATGATGATGACCTCACAACCAAGAATCTCCGTACGCTGAAGGAAGAGGAAGCTCTTAGGGAACAAACGAAACCACAGAGTGGAAGAACGTTCACCTGATGAAAAGGAAAGATCACAAAGGAATCTGAAAAGACATTTAAAATATTTTAAATTTCCTGAAAGAAATAAAGGAGTGAAAGCAGCCACAAGAGGAGGAACGATGGCTATGGAGGAAAAGAGACTTTGAAATAATAGGGAGTTAGGAAAAGCAATGATA
This sequence comes from Hipposideros armiger, assembly GCF_001890085.2. Lineage (NCBI taxonomy): Eukaryota > Metazoa > Chordata > Mammalia > Chiroptera > Hipposideridae > Hipposideros > Hipposideros armiger. Next base: position 5,528,890 of record NW_017731393.1, read on the forward strand.
ATTTTCATATATAGAAGTACATGTTTTGAAAATAAAAAAGTACCATAAAAGATGTGCTTAACATAAGGCACCTTCAAGAAAGAACAAGCTAGAAAAGCTAAGAGACATAGAAGACAGCTGTCTAGAAGACACAGTATGTGTCCAGTAGGGGTTCTGGGTGGGGAGACGATGGACAGAACAGAATGCAGTGGATCAGATGCACGAGGAACATTTGAAGACGTGCTGTATGAATTTTCCAGTCACTTGCTGATGTCATCGAGAAAGCCTCCAAGCATAGCAGATAAAAAAGAAGATTTTACAAGCTATCAGAGGAAATTAAAAAAAAGGGGGGATTTCCTACAAAGAATTGAACTCACATTGACAACACATTTCTTTGCAGTATTGGATGCCAAAAGAAAAATGAAGCAATATATTCAAAGAGAAAATAGGTTTTGGTCATGAATTTTTTTACTCTTCCCAAGTAGTTTTCAAGAGTGAGGATAATGTAAGATCAAGAAATTTAAAGACATATACACCAACCAGGAAGTTGACCACAGACCTTTGTTGAAAGAACAAAATGTCCTAAAGTGATGGTCAATAAATGATGGTCTGTATGCCAAATCCTGTTTTTGTATGGTTTGTGGGCTAAGAATGGATTTTACATTTTTTAAACGACTGCAAAAAAATCAGAAGAATAAAATTTTGTGGCACATGAAAATTATACGAGATTCAAATCTCAGTGTCCATCAATAAAGTTTTATTGGAACACAACAACACCCATTTGGTTACATAGTGGCTGTGGATGCTCTCAAGCTACAAGGGCAATGTTGAGCAGTTGTGACAGAGACTCTGTGGCATGCAAAACTTGAACTCTCTGCCCCTTTATGGAAAACATTCGCCAACCTGAAAACATGTGCTTTAACAAGAAGAAATATGAACCCAGGAAAAAGGAATTGGATACAAGAAATGAAACAATATTATCAATAAATATTTTGAGGAATCTAACTACTAACTGTTAATTAATAATCATGGTGTAATAATATGTTTTATAATTAAACTGCAAAAACAAGCTGGAACAAAATTCTAGACAACAATGTAATAAGGTAGAGTTTTTGGAAGAAGCAAATATTCCATGTGAATTGTTTTGCTCAGAAGAGTGGAGGTACTGATGATACTTATGTCTTTTAGAAAAAAAAAAGATTTAAAATGTGTTTTGAAATTTTTGAGAGACAGTAAAAAATAAACAGAATGTATACTTCCTAAATCAGCTGAAGAAACTCAAAAACTCATTGAAGAAACACAAAAAAGCATCAAAGAAACTCAATCATCTAACAAAAGGAGAGAAATGGGAAAAATAAGAAAACAAAGAAAAAGGTAGTAGAAAGTATAGAGAAAGCAGAAATAAGTCCAAAATTTGATTTACTGAAAACAAAAATTTATATTGTTTTCAATACAAAACAGGTTAAATGCATCTAAAACAGAGTCATTAAAATATGACAAAATGGTGTTTACAAGAGAAACACTAAACAAATGACTCCAACGATTAAAAATGGATGAAAAGAGATACTTGGGCAAAACTCCCACCTAGTGAAAGTCAGTATGCATCTGAAAAAAGGAAATTAGAAGGGGCAAAGAACATGCTACTCAATGAGCTAATTTATAGGTCAGGAGCTTGCGTACACTTACACAATATAAAAGACATTTTGGCTTTGCAGGCCTCACAGGAATAGTCTGCTGGTCTGGATTTGGCCACCTGCTCGAAGTAGCCTTGGGGTTGCAAGGTGGTGCCTGCTTCAACCACACCTTCTTGCTTCTCTAGAAAGAAAGAAAGAGACCTGGGAGAGAGCAAGGGCTCCCGGCAGGAAGGTGGGTGTGGGAGATGCTCAGCCCTCTGAGCACAGTCACCATCTGGGTGTCCAGTTGGGAGGCCATCGTCATAGTCTGCTCCCAGGGAACACGGGTCCTGCCTCACGATTCATGGGGACAAGCAAAGAGCCTTGGAATTCTACTCTTTGATCCCTAGGATAAAGATTCACCCACTGGAACTTCTAGATGCCAGTCTTCCTTGGTCATTTATGAATGCAAGAACTAATCCAAAATATAAACCCAGGGGTGGGCAAAGAATGGCGCGTCGGTGAAAAGGATGGGGGTGGATGGCAGTGCAGGCTGCCTTCAGAGTCCCAGCATTCCTCCCTCCAGGCCCCGTGCAGGAGACAAATAGTTCCTCTCTCCGAAGTGCAGTTTCCCTCTGCTTGGTTATCAATTTGTTACTGATTTCTAATGGCACTGTGACCATGGTTTGCATGATTCCTGTTGGGGGAGGAGGGAGGGGAATTCCCTAGTCCATGATCAATGTCTATAAACTTTTACGTGTACCCGAAAAGAGATACATCCCCTGTGTGTTGGGTGTAGAGGTTGTATACATCTGTCAGTTACACTGCACACATATACCTACATGCTCACGGCCAATCCTACTGGATCTTTTACTTACGTCACACCCGTTTTGTCATTTTTTTTTTTACCTAGGTGTTAGAGAAACTCATTTGGGTTGGGGGTTCATTCTTTCTTTTTCTTTTTCTGGCAGTTCAATTTTGTTGTTGTTGTTTTCTGTATTTTGGGAGTTAAAGCATTAGATGTCGGGGGAGGAGGGACCGTTCCTTCCTCCCAAGATCCATTTGCTACTCCTTCCTCACTAGCAGAACCCCTACATTATTGGTGGGCAACGTACCTAACTTAAAAATGATATTTTGCCCCAAAACAGAAAGCAAGGGTCGATGAGGATGTGGGGCAACTGGGACCCTTACGCATTGCTGGTGGGAATGCAAGGTGGTGCAGCCGCTGTGGAAAACAGAGTGATGGCTACTAAAAAAAAAAAAAGCATAGAATTATTATAAGATCCAGCAATTCTACTACTGAGTATACACTCAAAAGAATTCAAAGCAAAGACTCAGATATTTGCATCTCCGTGTTCATAGCAGCATTATTCACAGTAGCAGAAATGTGGAAACAACTCAAATGTCCATCAACAGATGAATGGATAAACACAATGTGGTAAATATTACTCAGCCCTTAAAAATGGAATCCTGATACATGACGAAACATAAACGGTCCTGAACGACGCTGTGCTGGGTGAAAAATGCCGGATGCAACAGAACAAATGTATGATTTCACTTACATGTGGCACAAAAAACAGGCAAATTCATGGAAACGGAAAGTAGCACGGTGGTTCCCGGGGGCTGGGAGGGGAGGGCAGCAGAAGTTGTTTAATGGAGATGCTGTTTATGGTCTGGGGAGATGATAGAGTTCTGGAGAAAGATGGTGGTGAGTGAGGGTGGCACAGCAATGTGAATGTACTGAGTGCCACCTAATTGGGTGCTTAAAAATGATGAAGACAGTAACACTTTATGCTGTGTAGAGTTCACCACAATAAAAATAATTTAAAAAGTTGTTTCCCAACATCTTTGCAGGTAGAATGTAGGCAAAAGTGGTGGGATGAGGCTCCGAGGAAAGGGACCACTCAGCAGAGTGCGTTTCCCTGTCCCGTGTCTCCATCTCTCTTTCTCCAGCCCTGAGCACCCTCTCCTGGAACGTGGGACTGTACTCAGGATGCCCAGCGGCTGCCCCTGTGCACAGCAGAAGGCAGGACATTCACAGGTCGTCACTTGGCTCAGCGGTCCCAGACCAGACCCTGACAAGAAGGACATATGGAGGTTTGACTCAGATCTGCCTTCGCTTTGTCAGAAACCCTTCATCACGCCCCATTTTTATGATGTGATGTCGCTGGAATGCAGCAGGAGCAGCAGCATGTTAGAGAATTAATTGCATTCAGCTTTAAGGCCTGTGACTAATTGATACGCAGCTTCTAGCACAATGCCTGGAGAGTCGGTGTCACGGCTGTGCGTGCAGGTCCCCGGTGCAGGAAGGACACCTCTGGTGACCACTGCCAACTCCTCCCCCACTCTCCCACACCAGCTCACCCTCACACCCCGGCTGTCCTCCCCTCTTCACGGGTGAGGGATGTTTGGCCCAGGGGGATGGTGAATGGCCCTGGATGACACACCTCATAACAGACACAGCTGAGATGCAAACGTGACTCTCTCAGGCTTTGAACTTTTTTTCTTTCTGGATCTGCTCCCCTCATTCAAAGAAAAAAATTCCTAACTCTTTCTTATGATTCTGCTCTTTTTTCCCAAAAGGACTGCTTAGGACCTTATCCTTACCAGGCGAAGAAGGATTAAAAGACTGCATTTATTTCAGTGGGAACTTATCCCACTTCAAACGCCTCCCAAGTGACGTGAGTTGCAGGTTGCAGGTTCTCCACATGCTCCGAAAATCGACCCATTTCTCAATAGCCAGACTGTGCTCTGTGGGGCTTCCAGACTTTTCCAAAGAGCAGGGAGCTTTTCTTTGCAATTTTTGGTACTCCTCAAATAGCAGCACTCTTGTCTCTTTCCTTCTCTCCTTTCCCATTGCCCAGATGTGTCTTAATTGTCACCTGAAATTGTCTAATGATCTTCATAAATTATAAAATATGCATTTATCGAAGAAAAAAAAAGTTCAAAGCACTGCGCTTTTCACTGGGAATTGCAAGATAAAAATAAGACAAAGCCTTGGTTCCCCACCAATGCACAGCCTGGTGGAAAGTGTGATATATAAACAGCCAGTGATGATTAATATTTATTAGAGGCTTACTTACTCTTACATACATTGTCATTTCATCCTTTAGGCACTCTAACCTCATTTAATCCTCAAAACAAACCACCGTACGTGAAACATATTATCAGCCCATTTCAGGGATCGGGGTGTTCCGGATGAGAGAGGAGGAGGTAGAGATGGCCCCTTCCCTGATCCAGGAATGACCAAGGCCACTTCTTAGGAACGCAGTGGGGCCACTCACATTAGGGTGTGAGGCACGCCATGCCTGAGGGACGGAGCAAGGTGGTTTGACTCTAATGGTGACGTTTTAGGGCAGGCTGCTTAGAGCAGGGTAGAAACTACACTGAATTTTGAATGAGGAATCAGAATTCACCAGGGAGAGGACGGAAGACCCACGACCACTGTGCCGCTTGGCACGTTCAGACAACCACAAATGGTTCAGCATTGCTAATGTCTATAGGAAATTTGGAGGGCAAGCAGGGTGCAGAAAGCTTGGACCAGGAGTTGACAGTGGGAAGGGAGTGGGGTCAGGTCATGGGGGTCCTGCAAGTCTTGATAAGGGGCTTGGGCATCTTCTTATAGGAGACGGAAGACACAGACATGTTTTAAGCAGGGGTTGGTGTGATGGCTGACACGCGTGAGGCTGTGTCACAGGCCAAGCACATAGTAGGTGCTCAATGCATGCCTGTGAAACAAAGCAATTTGCTCTGGAGGCATCTCTGAGTTCTCACTTTAGATTGTTTGTTCACACAAAGAACTACACTGCAGTAAAAGCCAACAATATGTCTATTACATGACCATGTCTGTTTTATACCATTCACAGAATAATTATCAGGATGGCTAACAATGGATGATTTATTATAAATATCAGCTTTACTGCTTGTTAATTCAGAACCAAAATATTTGCCCATTTCCATCCCAAAGGGAGGAATCTAGTTAGTTTGTTCCCCATGTTATAACTATGAAATTAAATTAAATGAACTGAATGAATTGCATGGGGGTAAATAAACTAATTTAATTCACACGATGAAGAATAATACTGAATACATCTATAGTTGGCTAAATAAACCAATTAACTATTTTCTCTTTAGACAGCGTAAGCCAATAGTGCAGCCATGACAAAAGGAAAAAAAAGAATAAAAAAAAAGAAAAAAGAATGTGTCTTAATTAAATGTAATCCAGTGGGACTCGGGCCACCACCCATTGGCTTCTGGCTTCTCACCACCTGGGATGACCCTGATATTGGCTTCAGGTGTGTCTCTTTCTTGGCTTCCAGGTTTTCCTCACAAATTGAGAGAAATAACATGGCCTCATTCGTCCAGCACACGGCTGGAAGGTGACAGATCGTGGGCAGTGGGAGATGACATGGCATATGAATGCTGAGGGGACTTCAGGCTTTGGGCTCAAGTGGACCTGGGCTTCAATTCGTGGCTGGGTGCGCTTAGGCAGTTTATACAGCCTCAGTTTCCTCATCTTTAAAATGGGGGCAGTGACAACAGCTACTTCCTGTGATGGTGTTGAGGGTTAGACAAGGTAATGATTGTATCAGCCCAGCCCGGGGCCAGGCTCATCAACACTGCATACTTGTCACTGCTTCCTGCCAGCTTGAGTTCCAGTCTGCCTGGGGTGATGGGGAATGTTGTGATCCAAGGAGCAGCAGAACTAAATTCTGGCCACCACTCTTTCCTGGACACCTTCTGTGTGCATAGCTGTTGTCTCGAGGTGGAGGGGGTGGTGCTAGTTAGGCGAAGGAGACCACCAGGCTGCTTTCAAGGTCCTGTAGTCTGCGGGTGAGTCAAGGATGGGTGTACACATGTAACATCAAAGGTGTGAACAAATCACAGAGGTGAAAAGTATAAAATCACCTGGTGTATCATCTAAGCCGGGGTCTGCAAGCTTTTTGGTGCAGCTGGAATTGAAAGGCCAGGGCACAGAGGTGAGGAAGGACCTTCTAAGGTTTGCTAAGGACCTGGGGCTGGGTACTCTAGGTGCAGGGTGACCTTGAGGGCGAATAGCAATTGTAGTGATGCAGAAAAAGGGCAGAGGCAAGAAAACTTCAGGAGCTAAGATCTGTAGGGTGCTAGCAACGCAGGAGATGGAGGGGTGGCCTGACTGCCTGTCCTGAGCCACGGGGTGGAGGGTGCCATGTGCAGAGACACAAATCACAGGGGACAGGCATCGCGGGAGGCGAGAGCTTCCCGTTTGGAGCCACCGGGGGTGAGAAGCCAGGCAATTTCCAGAAGAGAAGAAGAAGAAGTGCAGGTCCAGAGCCCGAAGAGAAGGTTCAAGGTGGGAGACAGAACCAAGCTAAGATGCCCCAAGAAGAGCCAGGAAGGAGAGGCACAGAGCCAATGGCATTTGGTGCTTCAAGGGAGGACCGACAAATTCTGGCCTGTCACCTGGCAACCCACAGGCGGCCCACATCCTCTCAGCCATGGAGAGAAAAGGGCAGTTCAGAGTCTGTTCCCCTCGTTCAGTATAAACCTCCATCTTCAAACAGAGAGGAAAATCAGTAACAGGTGAGCACACAGCACTTGATTAAAACCTGATAACTCCCCCAATAAAAGACTGTGTGTATGTTCTTTCCCCAAGCTTCCTTAATTCCATGTGGATGTTAATGACAGCTTGTCAAATGAGCTTCTTCAGAAGAACCGGCCCTCAGAACTCAACAAACCCAACTCTGGTCAGCGGGTTCTGCTAAGGGGTCCTCGGCGGCTTCACCTGCCTGGTCCTCAGAGGGAAGGGGAGCAACTGTTAAGTGGGGGGCTGTGCCAGGGAGGCAGCACAGGGCATGTCAAGCGTTGACACCTGGCACCTGTTCTCCCCAATACATTTGCTTACAAGCGATTTTGTGTTTTTTGTTTGAAACAGTTGCCCTTATTTTAAATCGGAGGACAGGGTGATTGTGACGGCTTGTTCCTCAGAAGCTCTGAGTGGTGCCCGGATGTTCGGCTTAAACCTGGCCTTCGGGTCCTGATAGCCCCCACTTCGCTCCACCTCCAATTCTGATCTGTCTTTTTAGCTTCACGTGAGAGGTGCCCACTCAGAGGTTGCGGAGGGCTGTGCAAGTGGCACTTCAACCCTCTCCCTCACCCCATCCCCCGACACAAGCTCTCACACATGGCAGGTGCTCAGGCAAGGTGCTGAGAATACTTGTTTCCCAGCACAAATCTCCTCACCTTTGCTCACGTGGTGGTCCCTCCTGGCAGGTCCCTCCCCCGTATCTGCATTTCAGACATTTGTTCCTTCATCAGAACCCAGCCCTGTGGTACCTTTCGTTGGGGACCTTTCCCCATGTCCCCCAGCAGTGGGCCCTCTGTGTGTCCTTCAGCAATAGCCCCTCCTAAGTGTTCTGAGCAGAGGGCTTATACTGTATTCCCCCTGTTTCTAAACCAAGCTCCACCATGCCCAGAACCCAGATCAGGGTGGGTGCGGTTACTGGGTGTTCTTAGAACCATCTCCAAGGTCATTGCATTCTCCCTCATGCTCTGGGCCTTGCAAACACACAGTCTTTTAGCATAAATTTGTTGCGGGGACCCCATTTCCTCAAAGGTTCATTTAGGCTATGATGGGGTTACACTCCTGTCTCAAGGCCTTATTGACGCGATCTCTTTATTGATCCCCTTGCAGAATCACCTCTTCACTTTGTGGGCCCTCTTCCATTTGGCAGCCAGCATTCACCGTGATACAGCACCCTGGTTGAAACTGTCAGCTTACCGTTTCCGTGCTAAGTGGCCGGTCCCCTGCTTGTCTATAAAGGAATCTTCTCTCCAGCTCAACCCACTGCCCGGCGGCATATAGTAAGTGCACAAGCTTGGCTATCACCCAGTCTGTACGTAGTATGATACGGCGCGTGGTAACATGGCAAAGTAGAATGGACAGGATTTGAATGCTATCTTGGCTTCATAGCTTAGTGACCTTGGACATGGTGTGGGGGCTTCCCTAAGGCATAGAACTGACTTAGGCAAGGGGGGATGGTTTAGAAGCTAGAGACCCTGCTTCTCATTTGGGCAACCCCCATCTCACATGCCATGTTGTCTACACCCCAGAGTAGAGAGCCGGCTTGGCAACAGGTTCTGGTAGGTTCTGGGGATACGAGCATGAGTTAACTATTTCCTTGCCATGAAGGAGCTAAGTCATTGGGAAAAACAAAAATGGGTTAACTCACCTCATATTGCAGAAGCCGAAACCAGCGATTTTTTTCTCATCTGTCAGTCAAAGTTGCCTCTTTTATTTGACTTCCACACAGTGGGAAGGTGAGACAGCGAAGCAGGGAAAGGCCTGTGACTTTGGCCTTCACTTCCTAGGTGACCGCGAGTGTGTTATCTCACCTCTTCGAACCTGTCGGTCCTTCTGGGAAATGGGACCAACCATCAGTGCTCATGTGTTCGAAGCACCTGGCCCAGGCGGACACTCAGGAGATGCTCCCTAAATGCTAGTCGTACCCCAGTTATTCTCATTCACAGCTAGTGGGTCAATGTTCAGAGTGACAACAAGCAGCCGTCCTGCACAGGGGACATTTGCGGCTGCCTGTGTGTTCTTACTGCTGTGGGACCAGAGAAATCGGAGAGGCCATTGTCCCACTGCTTTTCTAACTTTTGGTCTTTTCTCTAACATGAAGTCCACAGGAGCTGTCCTCAGACCTCTGGGAAGTTCCACGTAGAGTCTCACTGAGTCTCCACTGGTTTCTGTGTGCCTTCCCACTCACGGGAACAAAGACAGAGCCAGCAGCCGTGTGGCTGGACATCTTCTGCCAGTCTTGGATGGCACATGGTCGGCATTTGTGGGGGATGGATGCCTATTCATGCAACTGAAGAACACTCGGTGACCACCAGTGCCAGGACGCAGTGCCAGGGGCCACACAGGGCCTGGGTCTGCTGATCTACTGCTTCATCCTCGGGGACTGGGGGAGGCAGGGACTCACCCCTGATTGCCCCTCCCCAGTCTAACACGCTCCCTTTAGCTTGGGTCACCCCTCTCCTGTGCTCAACCAGGATCATTCAGCCTCACCTTGACTCTCCGAGAACAGGAGCTTAGCCACCTCAGAACAAGCATCCACTGAAACAGAAATGTCACAAAGGTCTTCTTTATGCTGCACCCATACCTTTATTCATGTAACTTCCACAAATCCATCTTGTGTTGAGGGGAATATAACTGAAATTTGGACTCTGGAATGTGACAGCCCATTCATTGTTTCATATGATTAGCCACTTAAAGACAGTGACCAGCCTTATCCATCATTACATCACAGGCTGGCAGAACAGTGGCCCATGTTGAGTCAACACTGTTAACAAAGCTGTTAGAGAGATGATTGGATGAATGAATGAATGAATGAATGAATGGATGAATTGTTGGTTGACTCAGTCCCTGCCAATTTCTTGCTCTGTGATCTCATACAAGTCATATAACCTGGCTAGCTTTGGTTTCTGTATCTGAAAAGCAGGAATATTGCCAATGTCTTAATTACATTACTTTATCCATCCATCCATCCATTCATCCATCCACCAATTCATTCAATTATTCATTACACATTTCTATGTGGCAGGCTGTGTGCTAGATGCAGGAAATTCAATGGGGAGGGGGCACGACATGCAAAGTGGGAACGTGTGAAGTGCCCTATATCATGGGGACACCAGTAGGACACCCCACAGGGCTAAGAGAGCACAAGGAAGGAATATGGCCAGAGCACCCAGCACTACACCCATCACAGGCGTGCACAGCCCTTTCATGGATGAGTTCATGAATGTGTTCTCTCCCCTCATTCATCTCCACATGTCACCTCATTGGATATCTGGAGGCAATGACCAGGGTGATCAATTCTACAACCTAAATCTCTAGGCCCAGGATAAGAACTACCAGTAACAAGTGCTTGGTATGGGCCAGAAGAAAACCATATGGGGCTTTGCATGTGCCATGAGCCGTCATTTGTCCAGGGTGAGCACAGGCATAGAGGCTCCCTGAGCCCTCTGTGATGCAGTTCCACGTTACTAAAGGAAACTTTTTTTTCTTGCTTCCTCTTGTATATACCCCTCCATCCATGTACCAACCTATCTACATTTTCATTTTCTTCCACTAGAAATAATGGAGAGACAGCTCTGTGTGCCTCTTGCTCTCACTGTATCTCCAATGCTTACCCCAGGGTCTGCTCCATAGAAAGCCTTTGATAAATATTTACTGAACAGACAAAGAATGCACAGTTCTTCTAGCAGTTATTCTTATGCTATGGTACTTACACCTTTCACCCAGGTCTCCTAAATCTACATATCACCTCCTCCAGGCGCATTCCCCAGACAGAATTCTGCAAGCTGTGAACCACACCATCCTTGCATTCTGTGTACTTCTCCATTTCAATTCTTAATGCACCCTATTGTGTCAGCTTGCACACAAGGCTCTCCCCTCCAACCCACCCCCAGAGCATGGTCAGGGCTTGGTCATGCCCACTTATGCATCCTCCATGCTTAACAGAGCTTAGCCATGGCAAGTGATTCATAAGGGCCTGTGGAACAAAAGAATGAGTGAACAGCCTGGTTGGAAATCAACTTTGGACAGAATTGGACAAAGGCTGAAAAGCCTTGATAGCCAAGTTAAAGTCCAGGCTTATTGTGGGTGGGGAGAGCGGTTTCTAGACATAAGTCCACCGGGCATATCACTAGGACAGCACAGATGTGTTCCCTATTCTTTGGTTTCTAAAAGCACAAGGCTACTGACCATGGCTCTCACAAAGTCCTTAATAAACATCAGGCCAGTCATTTTGGTTCCTTAGCCGTCAGTACTCTAGGTCAACAGCTCTCATTTCCTTTCATCTTTCATCAGAGATTGATTAATATTTATTGAGTGACTCTCATATTTCTGGAGTTGTGACAAGGTACTTTACAAAATTAAAAAAAATATTCATTCTGTTCACCACTCTGCATGATGGATATTTTATCACCATATTCCAGGGTTAAAAAAAAAAAGGCTCAAAGAACATAAATAATTTGACCAAGATCATGTAGTTCATGTTTAGGCCTGTTGTTGATCTGACTCGAGAGCCCTGTTTTGATTCCACTGCTTAAGAGTCACAGAATCACAGGGGGAGCAGGAAATCCTGGAAGTCACCTGGCTCCCACATCCCACCCGATGCAAGGATCATTAACGCCACATTTTTCAGAGAAGCAGGCTGTACTTATGTCGTTATCATCTTCTCGTCTTCCTCATCATCATCATCATCATCCATCATCATCGTCTTCATCACCACCACCTTTGGCATGTTCATCGTTTTGTGTGGCCACGAAGTCTCATAGTTCGTAGGTCTGAGCTGAGACATAAACCCAGACCTACCTTAACTGCTGCGATGGGCTGCCTTATACTTCACAGGTTGGGCAGCTCTTTCTGTCACAAAATAATGCCCTATTTTTGGGCCAACTGGAATAGACGGAAAGGTCTTTGGTTAGTGTCTGAAGGGACCAACCACTTGAATGGCCCTTTCACTCTGTGGATAGAATTTTAATTTCTCATGTGTACGCCAACCTTCTATGTAGATATTTGAAGACAATGCTCAGTAGGACCTATTTTTTTTGTTTTGCAGTTATTTTAACCCTTCTTATCTGAACCACAGGTAGGTTGATCTTATCCCTGGTAAACTGTGCTGACATGAAGTGCAAACTCTCCTTCGAGACACAGCCTGATTTGGCAGCCCTTCCCTACATGGGCATAGCGGGAACTGGATGGCAAGGGGACATTTGAGACGTGTTTGCAATGATAAGCTGAAAGGAGCTCATGATGGGTAAATCCGGGGGTGTAAAAGTGTGGACAGCCACACTGGACACTATGGACCCATTGCCAAAGACTGGGACAGACAGGCAGGCAGCTATCCTCTTCATAAATTGCTACTATTCCTGAGTTATGGTGAAATAGTGTGTGGGGTGCGTGATCCTCCTGTTCTCAGATCCTTTAGATCTAGTTCCAGCTCAGCCATGAACTTGCTGTGTGACCCTGGCTAATTACCTTTCCTTCCCTGGTCTTCTGATAGATCATCTAAAAAACAAGATTGCTACAATGATCTTCACGCTGCTTCCATTGTGAATCGACAGGTTCGGAGAGAATGAACGAGGCAACTGGCTTTAAGACAAACCAAACCTTGATTCAGATGATGGTTTTGAGAAAGAGAAGGAGGCCAACTATTCAAACTAGCCTTTCTTCCCACACACGTGACAATAAGAAGGAAGCCTCACAGTGACTCTGCCTAAGTGCTCCAAGCTTACTGAGAAACATGAGTTTCCCTTTAGGCCTCTCTGTAGTGTACGTTTCTCTTTAACATCGCCTTTTAGGGGCAGACCTGAAATACAACTAGAGAATATAACTGAGCTGACTTATTACTTGGTGCAATGTGATTTTGATGTCAGCTTGAGTTTCAAAGGAAATTTCATTGCGTTAGTAAGAATGGTAGGCCACGGGCTTGCTGTTGAGGAAAGAACTATGCCAGTGACATAAGGTGGCCTGTTCTCAGCCTCCTGTACGCTGAGAAACAAGGCTGAGGGCAGCATGAGCTCACACCCACTGGGCCAAGTCTAACCTTTCACCAGACCTTGGCTTCTATTTTAAGGCAGCTTATTAGCATGTGGGATTCGTAGTAATGGAAGTGCTTATTATATTAACTCAATCAATACCCAAATGATCCCAGATAATTTATCAGATATTCTTTAAAGAAATGACACATCACATTTTGTTATTTACATAATGACCTGATCGTGTTCTGTTTCAAACCGAATGAAATATGAGGGCCTGTGGAATAGAGATGATGTATTAGCCATCTACATTTACATTTTGTTCACATCACCTTTGATACTTGGCAGAATAAACTGACGTACCCATAGAACCATACAATACATTTAACATTTTTTTCCCCTCTCTGTCGCCACATCAAACAAAAGCTGGGCAGGCAGATTTCTGCACACTGGGTTTGAGATGGCTGGAGGTAAAATGTTCACTCTGTGGTGTATGTAACACTGACTTTGGGCACCCTGGTGGTCTTTTCAAGAGAGAGGCAGGCAGCTCCAGCTGACCTTGAGGCTAGATAAGCGGTCCATGTGAGGGCTTATCAGGAAAGGTGGGCTGTTGTGTGAAGATGCTGTGGACTAAGAAGAGGAACAGAGGTTCCAAGGATGAGCTCCACATTGAAAGTCACAAGGGCAAAACTTTGACCTTCACTGAGGCCGTTGCCCTGCAATGAGTTAAAACCTGTTTATTATGTAGGACCCTCTGTTCAAGAGGAGTACCCTCAGAGATCAACGTTCAGCCATGGTTAATAACTGTAAGATGTGTGTGTGTGTGTGTGTGTGTGTGTGTGTGTGTGTTGATTTATGTATATGAACATATTTGTATACATGAAACATGTCTGTAGTAATACTTATGTGTATGTTTAGAAACACATACAGATTTATTTCTACCTGCTATGTGGTAACAACTATAATACCAATTTCTCTCAAGGTGACTTAGTTTGGCAACTTTTTTTTTCTCCCAGAAAAAAAAAGATAAAACAAACACAACTTTCAAGTATATTTTAACTGCTCCTTGTTGATTCAGTAGAATAAAGCATATGAAGCTAATTATAGCAAAAACTATTAAAATGCCTGATTGAGGAAATGAACCACTAAGGAACATTTACCAGCTAAGTGGACCTCCACACTCCCGCCACTTGTGATGTAGCCTCTGGTTCAATGTCCAGCTGTGCGGTGCACCGGCTGTGTGCCCTTGGATAAGTCATTGCCCCTCTCTGGTTCTTGGACACCACACTTTGGAGTGAGGTGAAAACTCAACCTCTAGCTGCACTGTGCGGAGGGTCACAGGCGATTGGGAAGGTGTGGTAGATGACATGGCGGTTAGGAGTTCAGACTGCCTGAGTCTCTGGCACTTCTTCGTCAAATGACTGTGGATTAGTAACACTGAGCTCTTGGTGCTCATTTTTCTCATCTGTAAAATAGGGATGTTGATCCTAATCCTCATGGGGTCATGGGGAAGCTTCCTAAGTTAATGTAGGTAGGCGCTTTGCACAGTGACAGGCACACAGCAAGAACCGTGACTTAGGAGTTGTGCAGAGCCACAAACCACACATCCTCATCCTGGGGGTTGCAAGGGCCTTCAGGTCCTTTCCTGGGATCAGAAAAAGAGGGCAGGGCGAGAACATGGAGTAGGGCAATTGCTCTTTCCTTCCCAGCCTCCACACAAAAGTTTTGGAATTGTACGGGCCCTGTGATGGTCCTGCTGTCTTTCTTTGTAGCTCTCCTGCCGTCTCGCCTTGACAGGTGGACGTCATTATCTGTATCAGGACAGTTAAATTACCGAAGGAAACCATTTCACCCAGAAGCCATCCATTGTACTTTTGATCCTTCTCCTCAGGCTGAAGCTTCCTTCTAAAGTCACGTGAAAAAAAAAAAAGTAAAAACCCTTTAAATGGAAGTTTCATGCAACAGACAATAGTCCCTATTTGAATTATTTCTTTTGAGCCTGGATAGCATCTCTGTTGCCCACCACCCAATAAAACTTTAATCACAGAAACACTGAGCTTTAGAGAGCACCTCCATGTCTTCAACATGCCATGTCAGGCAGTTGGCGGACGGAGCTCATTTTTACTTGGAGTCATGTGCTCTGCGGACTGGGGACAAGGCGCACAAAGGAGACACCCAACTCATGGCCTGATTTTCATCGTGACACGGAGCCTCAGGGGTGCCTACATCCCTCTGTGAGCTGTTGTCTCATAGACTGAGATCAAGCTGTGGTTCTGCTCTCGGGTGCCTGGAGGTCATGGGGGCACCTTGTCTAACTCCCAGGAGACTCAGTTCCATTACAGGTCAGTATGAGGATTTAACACGCTAAGGATGTTATCACACACACACACACACACACACACACACACACACACACACACTCGATAACCCCTTTGGGGAACTCTCTAAGTTCTAGGTACTACACCACTTTATTCACATACTGTATTTCCCCATGTATAAGATGCACCTTAATTTTGGGGCCTGAAATTTGAAAAAAATGTATTACATAAAGTTATTGAACTCAAGTTTTATTCATCATAATATTCATACAGTTCCTCATCACTTGCGGGAAATGCAAGTAAAAAAAATCTATAACCACTGTATAAGATGCACCCAGTTTTTAGATCCCAAATTTTTCCAAAAGGGGTGCATCTTATACATGGGGAAATACAGTAATCTCTCTCAATCCGTTTTTATTCTGTGCAGTGGGCCTTATAACCACTCTCACCTTGCCACAGACATTAGAAAGGTTTAGTAGTTTGTTTAAGATCGTGTAGGTTCTACACACAGACTCCAGATAGCGGCATTCCTTCTCATAGAAAGCACTGCCTCTCCCTCTGTGTGAGCTTGGTGGAGAGATGCCTGTGCCTGGCACATAGGAGGTGCTCAGAAAAATGCCAGCTCCTTGCCTTCCTTGGGCCATTTGCTGTGAATGTCTGTTGAGGGCTCTCCTTCCGGGCAGGGGGCACACTCAGCCCACATGGGTGGGAAGTCCAACATGCTTGACAGTTAGTGCTCTTGGAAGCAACCCTCAGCCAGTGAGGAAAGGCAAGATGGTGGATAAAGACCCCGGCAGGCCTGCCCCTGGTTCAGGGATGGTAGTTTGTGTATTGTCTCCCAGGGCTCCCCAGTCGGGGGAAGCCCAGTTGCCCTCCAAGGTTACGTCGTTTGGGTAGTACCCCACTTTGTGGCTGCCTTCCCTCTCTGTCTCATGTTCCAACTCCCCTACCTGTGCCACCTGTGTTCCCCAATAAATGCCCTGCTCACCAATCTTTGTCTCAAGTTCTGCTTCCGCAGGAGATTCTAGAGGACTCTGGTGTGACACAGTTGGCACAGTGGCTGGCAAAGACGAGGCACATGGCAGGCGCTTCCTGTGGCGGGCAGCAATGGTATAAGTCTGGAGTGTACCATGTCTGGGCTCAGGCCTTGGCGTGGACACCTGCTAGCTGTGATTCTGGGCAAGTTCCATGTCTGCTTGGAGCCTCAGTTTACTCATGGGGATAAGAATCCTCACAGGGTGTTTCTGAATTTGGACAAAACTCACAGGTGGTGTCCAGCATATAGTGGGCTCTCAGTGCACAGTAGCTATGGAGATGCTACGTGGAAGGCCCTAGAACTCAGGCTCCTGACCGCCCTGCCAACTTGGCAGGTCTCGAGCCCATGATGCACGGGGCTAACAGCGGGAGAATGGACCATTGATAACAGCCCTCAAAAGGGCAGTCTGAGCTTTTGTGTGGCTTGAGCCGGGTGCCTCTGTTGAATTAGGCGGGTCTTGCCAGCCACTGCCTGCAGTGAGCATCTCTGGCAAAAGAGATGAGGGTGAGTGAGGCAGGAAACATTAAAAATAGAAATAAAACCTCTGAATTTAGTCTTTGAGAAAAAGTAATGGGCTCATTTTACCTCAGGTTTGAGAATGGTCTGTGGAGGTCAGGACATCTGTGCTCCAAAGTTAGCAGTTTGGGAAAAGGCATTTGATTTGGAGGATAAACAGGTATAAATGCCGGGGCCACAGGCCTGGCTCTCCTTCCAGTGAAAAGGAGGACCCTTAAAAGTTGAGCGATTGAACAAGTGCCGCCCCTTCCTCCCTAATCTTTCTAAGCAGCCCTCTCCACTCCCTCAATTAAACACATTTGACTTGCAAAGGCAATTTCTAAAACAAGGTCAGATGCAGCCACAGGGTGAGTTTGGTCAGGATCTGAAGCCCAGGGGGCTAGACCTTGTTCCAGAGCCTTTTTTATTCAAAGCTTTTGTTTTGAGAAGTTGCAGCAAGAAGAGACAATTTACGTTATCTTAACACTATGCAAATTACATTGGGAGAGCCTCAGTGGGTATCCAGTTTTTTACTGCTTATTTATTTATTTAGTTAGTTAGTTGAGTAAGGGCATGGGCTATTCAACCTGCATCCAGGAAATGAACTCTCAGGATGTCTCCATGTGTCCAGATTGAGAAGTATGGACAGGGACATGAATTTAAATGATTCCTGTCATGACTGTGTGTCCAACACAACGGAAGTGTGTGTTACATTGGGAGCACCAGGACTTTAATAGACTGTACCAGAGAAGACCGTCCTCTCAGAGGTCTCATACCACTGTTAGCTGCACAGATGCTGGAGGCGTGGGTTTGGGACCCCTGGGCAGGAATCCAGTGTTGGCTGGGTTCTCCTATGCTGGCAGGTTACCTGAGTATTACACCCTCATGACAGCCCATGAAGACCTCCCTTCTGAAGACTGTGACACAGTGACTTAGCCGGGATTTCAAGCCTTTTCCACCCCAACTGAACGCAACTTTTAAAATGCAAGTTAGATCACGTCCTTCCTTGCTTCGAGCTCCCCCACCTCAGAGCAGAAGCAAAAGCACTCCCCCGGTGGTTTCCAAGACCCTGATGTCTAAGTTCCTCTGCTTCTTCCCTGATGAAAACCTGAACCCTCTCCACCAGCCCCTGTCCCTGTGCTGCCTGCTCACGGCCCCGGGCTCCTGGTCCCTCCTTGTCCCCCGAGCATGGGCCTACCATTGGGCCTCTGCCTGGGGTGCCGGCCCCAGCAGCCTGTGGCTCTCCCTTTCTCTCATCCCGGTGTCCCACGCTGGGTCCTTAGCGAGGCTCGCCGAGCCAGGCCTGTCGGAAGCAGAAACTCCGGAACGCCTCTGAGCTCTAAAGATGCTTCACTCTCCTACGCTGCCTGGCCTCCTCGCACAAGGACCCAGCTTGAGGATCACCCGCCTCCCTCACCCTCTCTGCGAAAGTGGGGTCTCCATTTTGTCCTCCAAAGTGCCCCCACGCCCAGAACACTGACTGCACACAATAGGCCCCCCAGAAATGCTGGTTGAACAAATGAACAACTAACCTGAGGAAGCATCTCTTCATACAGCTGTCATAGAAGCAGGCCTCGTTTTTGTGTGAAGTGGGTAATTCAACTTGTTATTACCAACAAACCTCACATATCTTCTTCCCTCCTGTTAAATGTGCAGGACCTCTGCAGGGGCTCAATAATCGCTTTCAATGCCTGGGTTTGAATTTGGTTTTGACCACAAAGAGCTAAGCTTGCTGTTGCAAAAACTCTCACCCTTGCAGAGAACCTTGTGAAACAAAGTGCATGGCCGCCTTGTACCTCACCCAGCTGGCGAGGTGCCCCAGGTGGGCCAGCGGTGGTCACTGACTGCGAATTACAAGCCTAGTCAAAGAGGAGAGGGACTGGGGTGAGTGGACACCCTCTGCAAAGACTGGATAGGAGCCAGAAAGCCTTGCAGTGGATGCAGGGGTCTGGCAGGATGAGGGCTGTGGGATATTTGACAGAAACCACTCAGGGGCCTTGGTGACTGTGGTGACAGAGGACACCTGGGAAGGCCGCCGTGTGCAGCCAGATCCTGAGCAGCAGCTGGAAGGGTGCACAGTTTGCGAGCAGACGGGAGAGGTATTCCAGGACGAGGTTTGTCCTAAGACATCACTGTGGGGGCTCACCCCACCCTTCCATTCTCCCCCTAGTTTCCTTCCCTCGCTTCCGCAACATGCTCCCAGGCACTGAGTGGGCGACAGTGAACGCCGCAGAGGCAACAAGAACAAAGAGGAACCTTCGTGTTCTCGCTGAGCTGGGGGGCCACATGATGTCAGGGTTAGGAGTAAGACCTGCCTAGTAATTAGCCTCAAGAACTGCTGTGGGCCATGGCAGGAATTTAGCCATTGACGCGTGTGGGGGGTAAGGTATGGGGGTGTCTCGGTCCTTTAAATAATAATAAAAAAGAAATTTAAATAACTCCAGGGGAGATGGGTACTCTCCTGTCCCAGCTGTCCCCACCACTCTCTGTCCCTTCCATCTGCGAGCTTCACCCCTTTGTTTGTGCGTCCCGGTGTGGGCAGTGTGGAGCCCCGGGAGAGCGGACGCAGGGATCTGGGGAGGGCAGGGTCACGGGAGGTGCTGCGGAGAGTTTTACACCGAGAACCCTCAAGAACGTGCATGACCATTCCCCCTGGTCCCCAAGAGGATTTGCAATGTCCAGAAAGCTTCTCGTGGCTTAAAACATATTTGGGACATGATGACACTTATTGAGCTTTATTCTAGAAATTTCTATAAATAATAGGAAGCTGATAAACTTACCTCTTTTGAGCTTCGGGTATGTGGAGGTACCGGAGATTTTCACACAAGGAGGACTGATAGAACTCAAAAATGTGTTGCTCAGTCCTTAAGCAAGTCTATAGGCTGGCAGACATTGATGTTTTATTATCTTCCTTGTGACTCTCCGAGGAGAAACAAACCTTTAATGACAGCCACGAGCAGGTGGGCACTAACGACCAGCAATGTGCCGGGGGCAGGACACGTAAGGACGCAGCTCCTGGCCCTCCCACCCCCCGCCCCCCGCCCTCCGGTCCAGCTGGAGAAAAGCAGCAGCCATGAACAGAATCTGAGAAGACTCCAGATAGGACATCCAGCAGTTTCGCCTGCTCGAGGCACCTCCTATCCCATGCAGAAGATACTGCCAATGTGTTTCTTAGCTGAACTGTAAAATGCCACCTAAAAAACACCCACCCATGACTCTGAACTTCTATGTCTCTGGGTCTAAGCAAATACAACCATCATTTCATCTGAGAGATAAAAACATTCCATTCCCCCAGACCCGGATCCTCTCAACCACACGAGCATCCTTTTGTATTTTGGTAGAAACAGACATGAGCGGCCTACCTTTGAGGATGGGGGAGGAGGTGTGTGGTTGCTGAGATCGCTTGGGAGTGTGAACTATTGGCTTCATTCTCAAGCCTGGCCCTGGGTGCAGACAGGGGACACCGCTGGGCTTTCTGAGCACTCTGAGATATGCCCACGCCAGGCCGGCGGAGCCCTGAGACATCGTGCCGCTTGAACATCTGCCCTAAGCAGCAGGAGTGCCCTACACACCTCTCCACGGCTGCTCGACTTTAGGAGCCAATCCCCACTGGGTGACTTATGTATAACCAAAATGGCATCCCTGTCCTTAGAGAGTTCAAACATATCATTAAAAATGAAATGACTCATTTATTGCTTTGTTCATTCACCCTCTCTTTTATTTTTGACAATGATCTGGCCACTCATGCTTTCCTGCTCTGCTTTCTCTTGGGTTCTGGAAAGACAGAAATAGATAGGACCCTGGCGGTGCCTTCGAGAAGCTTGGAGTCCAGTGTGCGGCTCTGACGCGGACACAGACAACATCAATGCAGCATGAAAATATCACCATGGAGGTGATGAATCCAGGCAGGCTGCACGGGGGAAGACAACTAGGCACTGAGAGGGAGTAAGCCAAGGCGGGCTTCTCCGAGCAGGTGAGCTTGGGCTTGCCCTTGGTAGATGACCTGGGGTTCTCCTGGAGGAGAAGGAATGGAAGAGTGGGCAGAGGAGGCAGCGTGGGCAAGGAGTGACCTGTACAGAAGGATGGTGTCAATAGTGTCAGTTCTGGCTGGAGCACGGCATGCTGGGAACAGGACTTGAGAGACAGGTCCATCCAGGGTGACCCGGGGCTCCGCGTCTCGCATCTGTCACTTAGGAGCTGGCGTGGACAATGAAGGGCTGTGTTAGCTGGTCTCTGGGGACCCCATCAGGACGGGATTGTGGGACTCCGATGTTAGGAGCAGCTGGGTGCCAGGTGGTCCATGGCTGCGGCCCTGCGTTCCTGGGTAAATTCACAACAGCTGAGTATCCCCGGCCTTTTCCTCATGACACATTGTCCACACAGGCCTCCCTTTGGCAGAAAAATCGAGTTTAATTCTTGGGGGCTCTGGGGATTTGGGGCAGTCCACAAAGCCGGCCCCTTCCTCCCCTCCCATTCATTAATTATTGTCGTCAGAAACTTCTGTTTATTAGGCACTGAGCACAGGTTTTTGGGGAGAGATAGACCCCTATAGAATGCTAGTGATCTGATACGGTTGGATTCTGAGAAGAGCTACCAGACCACGGATGTTAGTTAATTAGGAATTCGGGGCCTGCCATTCAAAGATGGTCGATAAACAGCTCTGAGCATCATTATCTCCTCAACCAACTGAGCAGTTGTTGCCTCTGTGCCAAGCTGCCCTGCCCCCTGGGAAGGAGAGCAGTGTTCTTGGAGTGTGATGGTCTAAGACAGCGGTTCTCAACCTTCCTAATGCCGCGACCCCTTAATCCAGTTCCTCATGTTGTGGTGACCCCCAACCATACAATTATTTTCGTTGCTACTCTATAACTGTAATTTTGCTACTGTTATGAATCTTAATGTAAATATCTTTTTGTTTTCCGATGGTCTTGAAAGGGTCGTTCGACCCCCAAAGGGGTCGCGACCCACAGGTTGAGAACCGCTCTACAAGGTTCTGCACGTGAGCCCCAGGCCGGCCTGGACCGAGCCGGGTCCACTTGGACTTACCATCTGTTTTCCAGTCTCTTCTCACCCACCCATGCCTCACTTTTCTCATCCGTCAAATGGAACTGATCACAGACCCCCCCCCCCATGTTACTGGTGCATGGATGAGGTCCCGGAAGGAAAGGAAAAGGCCAGCCGTGGAATCGTGGGCCTGCGGGTGAGATCTCAGCCACGCTGAAGGGTGATGTCAGAAAGTCCTTTCTTATTCTTTCCTTCTCAGCAGGATCATTGTGTCCTTCAACTGCCTGGGGCTCCCAGGAAGATCAAGGAGAAATCCCCATGCCGTCATTCATCCTGCAGGGGCTCCTCCAGCAGGATGCACCTGCTTGGGAAACTGGGACTTTGTGGCTCCGAAGCCAATACACGTTGGGTTAAAAACATCCAGTTGCCAGGCCAGATGTGGGAGTGAGCCAGGCTGCGTATTTCCTGGTCTCTTTTTACACACAGGTATAGAGGGAAGGAAACTGAGGCAAGAAATATAGATTCAGGGAGAAACTGAGAAAAACTGAGAGGCATTTGGGGGCCCTGGGAAGCTTGTGACTGCAGAATTGAGAGAAATGGGAGAATGAAGGCATAACGTGCTGGTTGAGCAAAAAGTTCACACGTTTTGCTCAGTCTCTCTAGAAATATCCCAAAGGTTAAATGCTGGCAGCTCCAGGAAAACTGACAAAGATGGTGATGGAGGTTTAATTCTTTTGTTGTTGTTGTTTTGGTTTTTAAATTTCTTTTTGCTTTAGTTTGTTTTGTTTTGTTCCCTACAAAGCATGGATGAATGGACACAGTTTCATCTTTCTAGCAGGGACAACATTGCGAGCCGTGGCCTTGTCTGAGATGCTCTGGACAGACAGAGGCAGAGGCTTGTGGGCAGAAGCCTGGCCAGCTCTGGAGGGGGCACCGCCTCCTGCTCAGAGCAGGGCTGGACGGTGCTGATCGGGGGCCCCCCTTCTCTGAGGGCCTGAGGTCTGGCTCCTCCACACTAGGGCGAGAGCTATCACTATTAGGGCCACTTTGCAGTTGAGGGAACTCAGGCTCAGAAGCAGCCGCATTTTCAGTGTCCTTCAGTCAGTGAGTGATGGAGCCAGATTTGGAGGCAGGTCTGCTGTTCCTCCAGAGCTGTCACTCCTCCTCGCGGCTGGGGGTCTGCGTCCATGACCAGTGTGCTCTTTGAGATGCCGTGCTGAGTGAGAGAGCACTGTCCTTCCACCGTGGATTCCTGCCACCTCTTTCCCATGGCATTCCAGGCCCCCAGCCTGCCCATCGCCAAGCCAACAGCTCAAGCACGTGCAGCCCCAGCAGGCTCCCTTCCTTCCAGACCTCGAGGCTCTGCCCAGGCTTCTTTCTTCCTCTTACGTTGCAGACCCCAACTTCTCTGCCTTCCAGAATCTTTTGCTTCTCCAAAGTCCAGATCCTAGACCCCCACCACCCAACCCAAGCTCCGAGCCATCTCTCTGCCAACAGGTTCGGTATACCATTTCTCATGTGAGCTGGGGAAAATCATTTTTTTATTTTAACTTTTAGAAATGGGATTTCCCAAGTGTATTGATGGATTGCCCTCCTCTCCTCACCTCCTATTTAGATTCTGAACTCCTTGAGGGAGACGATAGAATTTTGTAGGCTGCCCCGACACTGTAGCTGCAGAGCTCTGCTTTATTCAGGACCTGCCATGTGCACGTGAATTCTCCCAGGCTAGAAGGACACACAGAGAGCCCTTTCTGCTCCTCCTGGCTCCACGCCAAGTCAAGGTGCCTGCCTTGGTGATGCTTTCCCTAAACAGCCCACCGACCACCTGCAAGTTGGAAGCTGCATCTGGTATCCTGAAGGTCCCCTGGCCCTTTCAGCATGTTCCTATCAAAACGCACGCTGCAAAGCAGAGAAGTTGTTTCTGCTCCTCACTAGATGGTCAGTCCATCCGCGTCAATGTTTCTGGCACCTGGTTTGCTTCCTGGCACATAGTAGGCCCTCAGCATGCCTTTGCTGATTGAACAAATGAACAGCTATTAGGAGTGCTCAGAGCGTGTTTGCTGAGCTACTAAACACACTGTTTACAAATACCCTGATGAGGTAGGGAGCATTGAGACTTACCATCTCCATTTAACAAAGGAAAACAAAAACCAAACCAAAACCAAGTCCAGAGAAGTTGAGCAGTTTACCCAAGGACACACTGCTAGTGGCTGGTGGAGACGGCCTGGGGCTTGTGCAATTGTGCAAAGGTGACAGAAAGGCTGCAGGCTCTGTGCTGAAGGTTGCTGCCAGCTCGGCACTGATCCAGCCCCACTGTGCCTATCTTCTTGAAGTGGCCAAGGCTGGACGGAAGTTTCCTCCCTGGACCTGCCCCGCCCTTGTCCAGCTCCTCCCTCTCCCAGGCCCCCATGGGGACGCACACCCAGGCTGGAGCAGCAAGAGGAAAGGATTCCACCGTCACCCACCACTTTCCAGAGAGTGCTTGACACTGGGGCCAGATGAAACGGCCAGGCTTGACTCACAGGCTACATGGGGTGTTTTGGGCAGATGTTGGCGCCCGGCCACACCAGCCCACCCTGCTGGGCCCCTGCTCATCTGGCCCAGCTGTGCAGGGGCTTTAGAAATAATCCGCAAGAATGTTCCTTTCAGCTCCGATTGGCTGCTAGTGACATCATAGGAATTTGGGAGAAGCAGTTTTAGTGCATATCCTGTTATATATGTCTTTGATTAATAAACATTAGGCAATCAGATTAATTACATTATTAAAATGAAGATTTGTGGGTGAAATATTTTGAAAATGTGAAGTTCAGTCAAGTAAGTCTTGATGAGGGTGGTAACCCTCTGATTGTGTAAGTGACACCAAAAGCCACCAGGAAAAGGCTTTTGTCTAAATTAATGTCCAAAGTGAAGGTTCCCGGCCCAACCCAGGGTCCTACCTTTTACACTCCACTACCTGGTCGAGTTTCCAAGGAGGTGGTGAGAATTTTCTCAGTATCATATGTAAGGCAGCACTTTTCCATGGTATGTGTGTAAGATGGTATGTACGTGTATATGTATGTGTGTGTGTATGTGTGTGTATATGTATGTATGTATTTACAGAGCACAGTCTTTGATCCTCAGCAAGAAACTTACTAGTTATAATATAAAGATACTTTATTAGTTTCCTAAGGCTGCAGTAACAAAAGACCACAATCCGAGTACCTTAAACAATAGGAATTTATTGTCTCTGTTCTGGAGGCCAGAAGTTCAAGGTACGGGCAGGGTTGGTTCCTTCTGAGGCCGTGAGGGAGCAGCTCTCTCATACTTCTCACCAAGCTTTTGGTGATCTGCTGGCAATCTTTTCTGTACCTTGGCCTGCAGAAGCATCACCCTGATTTCTGTCAGTATCTTCTCATGGCGTTCCTCTTGTGTGCATGGCTGGGTCCAATTTTCCCCTTTATGAGGACACCGGTCTTACTGGTCTAGAAGCCACTCTTCTTAACTAATTACACGTGCAACCACTCTGTTTCCAAAGAGTGCCATGTTCTGGGGCACCAGAGGTTAGAACCTGAACCCATGAATTTTGGGAGGACATAATGAAACCCTGTACAGATGCCTTTAGAAGGAGGCTGCATGACATAATAAAATGAGCATATTCTAAGGTATAGTCTAGATCTCTCACCTTGTGAAAGTCTGTTTCCTTCACTGAACGTGGATTTCATAATGCTTAAAATGGATTTCGGGATAGCTCCATGAAGGGGCATATGTGTTTTGGTGGATTCAGCAACACGGCGCATTGAGGACCAGAGAGGGTGATGCCTTGACTGAGCTCACACGGAGAGTACCTGACAATGTCTGGTGGGCTTGGTCTTCCTGGTGCTGAACTAACTCTGCTTTTTCAGGAGACCTCCCCATCTTTATATATATTTTCCACATCGAAGTATTCCCTTTCTCTACATGTAGACGAAGATAGCGTAAGGGAAAAGTCCCCTGAATTAAACGTGGGAGACCTGGGCCGTAGAGTCAAATCTGCCTCTGCTTACATGTGTGGGTGTAGGTGTTGGTAAGTCTTTCATTAAACATGCATGGTTTAGTGCCTGTTATATGCCACACATTTTATTTAGCTTATTAACTAAAACAGGAAGGCAATGTCTTCCCAAAACAATATCTAGCTATATGCGTTTGAGACACATCTAAAACCAGAATGATGCACAATGTGTGAACATGAAAGCATAGAAAAAAGATATATCAGACACACTCTAATAAAATATAGAAATACCAAATTAATATCAGAAACATAAATTTCAAGTTAAAATTGTCGTTAGGAATTTAGAAGGTTGTGACTTATAATAAAAGGAACACTTTATTAGACTATATAATAATCATGAACCTTAATGCAACTAGCAACATAACTATAGTCTGTACAGAGCAAAAGTTCACAAGAGTTATAAAGATAAACTGGCAAATCCAAAATCAGAGTGAGATTTTAATAGCCCTCTTTGGAAACTGTTGTAAAAGGAAGATTAGAAACTTAGTAAGGATATAAGAAAATTTGAACAATATGCTGAAAAGTTGAACGTATAGAGAAAATCTTGAAAAGTGCAGACAATATGCATTCTTTAAGAATGTGCATGTGCTATTTAGAAACATTAACCAAGTAATCATCAGTAAGGAAAGTTTCAACTGATACCAAAAACATTATATCTAATAGACCATTTGTCTCTAACCACATTGCAAGAAAATCAGAGATTGATGAAATCTCTCAAGCCCACCATATGTTTAGACACTAAAAAAGAAAAAAAAAGGCAACTTAATAATTCATGAAACAAACTAGAAGGCATAATGTAAATAACAAATTATTTAAAGCTAAATAATAACTAAATCGTTATCTATAAAAATCTGTTAGGTAAAATTAAAGTGTTAGAAGAAAATTTATAACTTTAAAGGTATATATTAAGAAATACTAAAGTTTAAAAATTAAGGAAGTAAGCACTTAGTTTAATAAGTTAGATAAAGAGCAATAGAGTAAATTGAAAGAAAACAGAAGCAAAGATATAATAAAAATAAGAGCAGATATTAGGAAAAATTGAAAGAATCAATGAAATAAAAGCTGGTTCTTTAAAAGATGATTGAAAACAGAAAAAAATCTCCGGTAAGATTAATTGAGGGTAAAAAGAGAAAAAGATCACAAATTAAAATCTTAGGAACAAAAAACATTAGTAACAGACGTAGTAAAGATTTGTGAATAACTTTGTTACAGTAAATGTGACAATTTATATATGAAAGGGACAATTATTGAAACAATATGAATGGTTGGAATTGAAATGAAAGAATAAAATATTTAAATAAATCAATTACTGTTAAAAAATAAATTTTCTGGTATATAGACTATATCAATATATCTCTTTTAGGAGGACTGGGTCTGGATTGTTTTAGGAATGAATTTTACTAAACTATCAGGGAACAAATAAACTATGTCATTTACAAATTGCTTCTGAGTAAAGAAACAGAAATCTACCCAACTTACTATATAATGCTAGTATTAGCTTGATTCCAAAACCGGAGGCTAAAGCAAGAACAGAAAACTGATAGGTCTCTGTTACTGGGATAGAGGCATAAAACATAAATAAAACATTAACAAATCTAATTCAGTTGTGTTTTAAAACACTGCATACTGGATTTAGCTCAGAAATACAACATGTGTTCAACATTCAAAGTTTATTAAAATAGATCAGTGTCAACAAATTAAAAGAGAAAAATGCACATAAACATCTCAATTGATGCAGAAAAAACAATTTGGTAAAATTCAGTCCACCTTTTTCATAAACACTTTTGGTAAACCTATAAGGAAAACTAAGAAGAGTGTTTCTTATCAATATAGACAATAAAAAAGGCCTCAATCATTTAAGAGGATTTAAATAACACAATAAAATAATATGGTTATTGACCATTTTGTTATCTATACCAAAATTAAACCAGAAATCAATAATATAAAATATCTAGAAAATCCTAAAATATTGGAAAATTAAACAGCCTACTTCTAAATAATTATTTAAAGAAGAAATTGCAATGAAAATTAGAAAATATCATGAATTGAATGAACATGAAAGCACAATATAAAAATGTATGGGATACAGCTAACGTAGTTCTTAGAGGGAAATGTTTAGGATTAAATGCTTGTTGTAGAAAAGAGAATGTCTCAAATCTATGATGTAATCTTCCAAAAAAGAAACTTAAAGCAGAAAAAGAGCAAGCAAACCCAGAAAAATCAAAAGAAACAATAAAAGAACATAAAGCAATGACATAGAATACAGAAAAATAGAAAAAATATTAATGAAACCAAAATCTGGTTCTTTAAAAAGGTAAATGAAATTGATTAATCTTTAGACAAGCTGATCAAGATAAAACAGAGAGAAGACACAGATTACCCTTAACAGGAATGAAAGAGGTTATATCCTAAACAGTGAAAAACAAAATATATTAAAAATATAATAATGAAATATTATGAACAGTTTTATGGTAAAAAAAAACAGCAACTTAGGTAAACTAGACAAAGTCATTGAAAGACACAAACTATCAAACTAAGTCAAGAACAGAACCTGAAAAATTCATGTGTCTGTTATATATTCGTAAATCAAATTTGTGGTGAAAAACTCCCCACACCACACATAAAAAACTCAAACAGAATGAACAGATAAAACAATAATAACTTGTAGCCCGTATATTTCACCAGTGAATTTTGTCAAGTAATTTAAAGAAGAACTTTAAACAACTCTACAGGAACTCTTGTGAATATATGAGCGAGAATATTTCTCAATTTATTTTGAGTCTTGCATTAGCATAATTAAACTAGACATCTTTATTGTATATACTTGAAAACTACAAAGCAATATTCCTTAAGAACACAGAAAATCTGTAAGAAATTTCTTGTTGCAAATCAAAACCAACAACAACAACACACACACACACACACACACACACACACACACACACACACACACAAATCATAATGCCTTATAACCAAAAAGGAGCTCATCCTAGCAATGCAAGGTTGGCTTAACATTCTGAAATAAATCAATGTAATTCAGTATAATAGCAGGAAAAAGGGGAAAAATCATCTTAGTATATGCAGAAATATATTTTTTAAATTTAACACCTATTCATGATAAAACAAACAATTTAAAAAACCCCACTCTTTGCAAAGTAGGAATGGAAGGAACTTCCTCAACTTATAAAGGGAATCTGTAGCAAAAAGCTAGAGAAACAAGGAACATTTGTTCATGCTCCCCATTTGTATTTTATACCAGACTAGAGGTCCCAGCTTGTGCAATCAGGCAAGAAAAAAGACATAAAAGGCATCCAAATTAGAAAGGAAGAAGTAAAACTATCTTTATCCCCAGAAATATAATTGTCTGTGTAAAATGTCCCAAGAAAAGTCTAAAAGAAATTTTATAAATCAGACGTAAGTTTAGCAAAGCCCTAAGATACAAAGTCAGTACACAAAAATCAAATGTATTTTTCATATGCACAATGAACAACAAAAAATTGAAATTTAAATAAATAATACCATTTACCAGAACACCAAAAATATGCACACACAGGGACAAATGTAGCAGAATATTTGCAAGATCTGTACACTAAAACTTACAAAGCACTCCAGAACTGAGTTAAAGAAACAAATCAATGAAGAGATAAAACTCATTAGGTATTGGAAGATTTAGTATCACTCAATTAAATATCCTTAAATTCAACTGTAGATACCAGAAATACCAATCACAATCACAGCAGGACATTTTTCCTAACTGGCAAGATGATTCTAAAATTCAGTGTAAAATACTGAAAAAATCGTTTTTGAATTACAGTATCTGAATCGAAGCTTATTATAAAGCTACTGTGTTATTAATGTAAAGACAGACATAATAGATCAATGGAAAAAAATGGAAAGTGGAAAATGCATCCTCAATATATGGTCAATTGAATTTCAAGAAAGCTTCCGAAGCAATTCAAAAGGGAAAAAAATAGTCTTTTCAACAAATGGGGCTTGAATAATTGGACATCCAAATGGAAAAGAATGAAGTTCAACCCTTACCTCACACTATATAAACAATGAATTAGAAATAAATCATACACCTAAATATAACAGCAGCTAAAATTGTAAGACTTCTAGATAAAAATGTGGGAAAAAAAGTAGTTGTGTCCTTGAACAAGGCAAAGATTTCTTAGAGCACAAAAACCCATGACTCATAAAAAGAAAAAAATCATAAATGAAACTATCAAAATTAAAAAATTCTGCTCTTCATAAGACAGTTAACAAAATGAAAAGGCAAGCCATGGACCTGGAGAAAATATTTACAAAATGTTTATCTGAAAAGGGCTTGTATTTAGAATAATACAAAGAACTCTTACGACTCAATAATAAGAAGAAAAGTAACCTGATTTTAAATATTGTGGGTATAAGAGATGAGCAGACATTTCATCAAAGAAGATACAAGAATAGCAAATAAATACACTGAAAAGAGCTTTAAATTATTGGTCTTTGGAGGAAAACAAATTAAAATTACAAAAATTGTTCACACCTACTAGGATGGCTACATTTTAAATGACTCATATTATTAAGTATTGGTGAAGACGCTGAACAATTGTATCTCTCATCTGGGGTTGCTAGGGTCACAACATAGTGCGGCTATTTGGAAAACATTTTTGTAGTTTCTTATAAAATTATATACATAGTATATATTTACCTTATGGTCCACCAATCCTACTCAAAGGTAGTTATCCAAAAGAACTAAAAGCTTCCTTCCAACCACAAATTTGTACTTGAATATTCCAAGTAATGCTGTATAATTGCAATTTTATAATTGCAAACAACTGGAAACAACCTAAATGTGTATTAACTGATGAATGGATAAACAAATTGTGGCCTATTCATACAATGGAATATTACTCAGCAATTGAACATACTGCTGACACGTGCAGCAACACTGATGAATCTCAAAATCATTGTGCTAAATGAAGAAATCCAGACACCAAAGCTATATACTGTATGATTCTATTTATATGAAATTTAAAACAAAACAAAACAAAACAAAAACAAACAAAAAAAACTATATGGGCAGGAAATTCAGTGGTTGCCTGGAGTTAGGGATGGATCAGGAAACCAAGTACAAATGAGTATGAGGGAAATTTCTGAGGTGATGAAAATAGTCTCTTCCATGATTGTGACTATGTACAGTTGTCAAAACTTACCAAATTGTACACTAAAACTGGTGAGTTTCATTTTATGTAAATTATAACTCAGTAAAGCTTATTTTAAAAAATAGCATAAATACTGTTGAAAGAAGAGCCAAAGGCTGGGAGAATTTAATTGCAAACACTTACCTTGCTCTGTACAGATCAGGGAAATGCAAATTAAAACAACATTGGACATAATTTCACTCCCGTTTGAGTGACTAAATTTAAAAAGATGTCAATACCACGACCAAATGCTCTCTTTTAGCAGAAAAAATGTTATTACTCTCAGCCACAAACAGGGAGTAGATACGCCTTCTGGCTTCCTGGCAGGTGTAGCATTGATAAGATTTGAGTTTGAACAATGTTCAAACTCACCACCAGTGTTCTGCTGGGGATTTTTAGTCCTGAGCAAAAATCACCAATTATGTAGATATACATGCAGATGCAGATATCGATGCAGAGTGATTATTATCTGTCTTACCCTCCAGACTGTAAGTCCTATGAGGACAAAAATCTTATTCAGTGCTCTGTTCTCAGGGCATAGAACAGCGCCTGAGACATTACAGAATAAATAGAATACCAGAATGGAGACTGAGGTAGCAGCAGCAGTGACAGCTGGCAGTGGTGGCATTGCCAGGGTCAGCATCCACTATCCAGTGTCCAGTGACAGCGGAGGTAGCTGTGCCAGAAGTGGCATGCACAGTACAGTGGCATCAGCAGCAGTGCGTGATCGCTTGAGCACTTTAGCAGTCCCAGCAATGTTGCCCTGACTGGGTGACGTGCATGGTTCAGTGATGGCCATGCTGGTGACACACACAGTCCAGAGGTGCCAGCAGGGTACCCAAACACACTTCCTCTGACAAAATTGTGACTTTGATTTCAGCTGCCTGGCCTCTCCCCCTGGTGCCCTTTTCCTGAAGTTTCTTTAGATTTTTTGTCTGCTTCTTCTGTCAATCCCCCAACATCCTCCTCATTAAATCCTTTTCTGCTTAATTTAATTAGAGTCAGTTTCTGTTGTTTGCGACCAAGACCCATGATGATTACAGATGCACAGCTGTTAGAATGAATGAACCGGATCTGTGCAAATCAACATGGATAAATCCTAAGAACAAGTTTGAGTGAATAACAGAATATTACAGAATATATACAGTACAATACCATTAACTTGATTTTAAACACACAGCAAACAATATTGCTTATTACTTATAAATAAAATGATATATAGTACAAGTGTTAAAAATATGACTGGGAAGGACATGCAACAACTTCAAAACGGGAATGACTTCTGGGGAAAAGCGGAATGCATTACAAAGGGAAATTCAACTTTATCGATGCATTAGGTTACAGTCAGAAGCAGATATAGTGATGTACTGGTTCATTTGTTTTATTGGGGTGCAGAAGCATGGACATTTATGAACTTTTCTTTACTTCTGTGTGTACCCCAAATATGTTATGATTATCAAAAGAGCACAGACACTTTTTTGTCCCTGCCTTTCCAGCCTCCCTCAGTTCCCACAGTGACTCCAAGTCACCACCTCAGGACCCAAGGATTTCCAAGAGCTGAGTTTCAAACCTGCTGCCTCAGATGAAGGACCCTCTCTCCCTCTTTAGAAAATGCGATCATTGTAGTTATAGTCACTGCTGCCTTCTTTGTCAAAAGAATCAACTGCTTCATAAAAATGTTAACTGGTGCTTCATGATAGGAAATTTGCCTCTCCTTCCCAACTGGATTAAGGATATTATAAAATAGAATTGAATCTTTAATGTATAGTTTAAACATTGTTTCATTGAAGCAATATAAAGAGGTCCTTATTAATGCTATTAACTAATAGAAGACAAAGAATTTTTAATTTACTGTTTAAATAGTTGTTACATAAAATAAAAAAGGACTTTCTTTGTACGTTATCATTTAAAATTATTCCTTAGCAAAGACTACCTGACAATTAAGGTTATATATATATATATATATATATATATATATATATATATATATAGAGAGAGAGAGAGAGAGAGAGAGAGAGAGAGATTGATTCACTGTGCTGTGCTTATAAAAATCTTCTCATACCCTAGCAAGAGCATTAATGCTACAAAATGCATCCTGATGCTTCTCTGAAAGGCTGACACTTGTGGCGGGATTAGTAAAAGCAAAGCCCTGTGTAGTGTTCACCCTTGTATTTTCAGAATACTCATCACTTTCTACATTTGCTGGCCTCTGAAAATTCCAAGAGCAGAATAGTATTCCATAGCCACATCTTCTTTATCCAATCACCTATCAAAGGACACTTCAGTTGTTTCTATGTCTTGGCCACCATAAATAAAGCTGCAATGAACATCGGAGCACATATATCTTTACGGATAAAGGTTTTCAGATTTTTGGGTAGATACCCAGAAGAGTGATTGATATATATTGTAGATGATGCATTACAGAATTGTATGCCTTAAATCTATGTAACTTTGCTAACAATTGTCACCCCAATAAACTTTAATAAAAATAAATAAATTAAATAAAATAAAAATATAGTTCTACCATTAAAAGAAAAATTCAAAAAGCCTCCAACTAGATGTGGAGGCCAGGGATTGATTATGCCCATTTTGTAAACGAAAAGATTGATGCTCGGAGAAAAATAGCCATTGATGGTCTCACATTGTTTTAGGGATGAGGAAGGACAAGATTCAGGTTTCTTGGCTGTCTTTTTGGAATAATTTTTCACTTAATGATGTTGACTCAGCCCAGCCCCCAACCCTATGACCTCTAGACTATTTAGATGACTTTGAAGCTTAACTGAACAAATATTTAAGGAATATTTTGCATATGAAGAACTCTATGTTAGGCATTGGAAAACCAAAGACAAATAAAATACTGACCCTATACTCATAGTGTAACGAGTAAGACAAACACATCGATCAGTTCAATTGAAATTTGAAAGGCTTGTGTGAGATGCAAACACAAGTACTTATGGGAAACGCACCCAGGCTGGAAGGTCAGAAAAGCTCTCATGGAAAAGGTGTTGCATGAGCTAAATGTTCAGGAATGAATAGGTGTTAACCAAGATGAGAAGAGAAGGGTATTAAAAACAGAGGGGGGAACATAAATTAAGGTGGGAGCTGACATGGACAAGCATCATTGTTAGAGGCAAAAAGGGAGAGTAGGAGATAGAAGACTTTTGTATTTGATTGCGGCCAAGATGCTGAAGGAACATAGCTGTTGGAATTCCTTTCCCCAAAACACTCTGGAGGAACCACTGGGAAAAAAGAGAGAAAACTGTAAGAAAAACTCTAGGAAAAATTTTATAACAGGCAGTAAAGAATATCTAAATAAAGGGAGAAATATACCATGTTCATAGATAGGAAACTTTAATAGCATAAAGATATCAATTTTACCTAAATTGATCTCTGCATTTCCTATAGTTCCAGTTATGGGATTTAAAGTGATTTCTAAAATATGCACTAGAGAATAAAGCTTAGCAAGGACACTTCTGAAGGAGAAAAGTAAGAAGTGGTGATACCTGATATTAGCATCTATTATGATACTATCAGCATCACAGGTATGAAAATAGACCAAAGAAAGACACATTGACTGATGAGATACAAGGGGAAATCCATTTACATGTGCAAAGGACTTTGGTATACATCAGAGTGACACATGAGATGACAGAGTAGAGAATGGACTTTAAAAAAAATCAATTGGAAAAATGGTTATCCATATGTAAAAATAAAAAATTGAACCCCTACCTCACGCCCTGTACAAAAATTAATTCTAGATGGATTAAGATCTCAAATGTAAAATAAAACACACACACAATAATCTTCAAAGTACTCCCTTTGGGAAGCTATGCACCAACGCCAGCGCCTAGTCCACCCTTCAAAGCAATTTTGGAACTTCTTCTGGAATGGCCATCAGAGCTGTCATCATATTACCTACCCTTGATGTCCTGAATGGCATCAAAATGTCTCCCTTTCAATATTTTCTTTATCTTCAGGTAAAGAAAGAAGTCACTGGGGACTAGATCAGGTGAGTAGGGAGGGTGTTCCAATACAGTTATTTGTTCACCGGCTAAAAACTCACAGACAGTGCTGTGTGAGCTGGTGCATTGTAGTGATGCAAGAGCCATGAATTGTTGTCGAAAAGTTCAGGTTGTCTAACTTTTTCACACAGTCTTTTCAGCACTTCCAAATAGTAAACTTGGTTAACTATTTGTCCAGTTGGTACCAATTCATAATGAATAATCCCTCTGATATCAAAAAAGGTTAGCAACGTCATTTTGGCTATTGATTTAGACTGATGGAATTTTTTTGGTCATGGAGAATTGGCTGACTTCCCTTGTGCACTTTGACGCTTTGTTTCAGCATCATATTGGTTGGTACACCCATGTTTCATCACCAGTGATAACACCGCCCAAAACATCGTCTTGCCTCTCCAAAAGGTCTTGGCAAACTTCTGCTCTCCTTTGCTTTTGCTCATCGGTGAGCTCCTTCAGGACCATTTTTGCACACACCTTTCTCATGCCAAGATTTTCAGTTAAGATTTTCCTAACTGTTTCTTTATTGATGTTTCCTTGGTCTGCTATGCTTCTCACAATCAGCCAATGATACTGACGTACAATTCGAGAAACTTTTGCAATGTTTTCATCAGTTCTGCTCATTACTGGCCGCCCTGACCTCTTTTTATCAGTGATGCATTCTCTCCCCTCAGAAAAACATTTGTACACTGCCGTTTTCTTCATGGCGTTATCCCCATAAACTTGGACTAACATGTCCCTGATTTCACTTCCACCCTTACAAGTTTAGCAAGAAATATAATGTTTGTGCTCTAATTCAACCTCAGACATTCTAGTGACAGCACACAAAAACATACAACAACAATAATGAACTCCACTCAGCGAGACACCGCCACACGTTGACACGAACACAGCTGTGAGACACTGATATACCAAGGTTATGACACCTTACCAAGCTGCTTGTACAGTGCTGCCAATGTAAGCACACGGTGGCAAGTTTGCAAACTTAATTGTCAGGCCTTGTAGGTGATAATTTAGTTTAGAGGGAAGCACTGGCAACTGTGTGTATATAAGTATAAACCTTACCACAGTGACATTAATGGATGCAGTTTTGTGTCCTGGTTTTCTTACTTTATGTCAATCATAACCATTTTCCTATATGAGTAAATATTTTTTGAATGTGTGATTTTTAATGGCTATATAATTTCCCATAATAGAATGTTTCAATATTTATTCATCCATTTCCCCAATTTTGGCAAAGTAAGAAGTTGCTCCATTGTGTATGTGTGTGTGTAGAACACTGCAAGAAACAGCCTTATATAGAAATCTTTTCTTGCATCTCTCATTATTTCCTGTCACTGAAAGGTGATTTCGAGTGACTAAAAGGAAGCTTACAAGAATGAAATCAGAGCTATTTAAAAACATGGATCATTGGTGTGAATGTTCTATCTTCTTTTCAACTCATAGGGAAAAGGTGTTGAATGTTCTATAAATGTTTGTATTTGGTTATATATTTTCTAACTTGTCTACAAATTGCCCACTAGAAGGGAAAAATCTAGTGGCCGTTGCTGTGATTGATACACATTCATCCCTTAACTGGACATTTGTCTAATGGTTCATAAATGCAGTCCGTGCACCAAGACCTTTTGGGGAAAAGTTTTCACTGGTCCGTGATAAAAGGTCCAATGTGGTATATAGTCTAAAAAGCCAAATGATGATGACAGCAGGTAGTAGGTTGTGTATTTGTTAATGCTTAACTTTGCAAAATACAAAAGTTGTCCACCCTATTGTAGCCTCAAAAACTTTTCATGAAACTTCACAGGCCTATGAAATGTCCAGATCTGGGAACAACTGACCCACATAGAATGAGCAGGAAGTGATTCAGTTGCATTCTGCACTCCTGCTGCTGCCTGGAGGATGTTTGATGATGTTACACAGGAAGTACCACCACATGGTCTAGTGGCGAATGTGTTCAGCATAGACTCCACACAGAAAGGGACTCTTACTCTGAACGGGACTTCCAATGCCCGCCTTTATCACCACAGCAACCAGAGTATGTTGATGACAACAGAGGCTATAGGCAGAGTAGCACATGAGGGTTATAGGGATATCTGCCAGATCAGGCATCAGATAAAAGCCACTTCTAAGTTAAAGAGTTAAACAGGCGGCCAGCATGTTGCCGAGCACACTAGAAGGAAGCAGAACAAGCTAAATTTAAATTTAGCTTTGAGCATTTGCAGGTGTGAAGATTAACAACTCAGGAGTGCAGGTAATAAAATGGGAGAGCAGTGCCAGGTCTTTACATTGGGGTGAGAATGATGTGAGGGAACAGAGAAAACGCACTCAAACTTGAAGTTGAACTTGAACCCAGCAAAGAAAACACAATCAGAGATGTCTCAAATGAGGGTTCCTTGCATCTCTATAGTGGAGAGAACAGGGATGATGGCTACAAAGCTCAGCTCAGCATATAATAATTGTGTATTTTTATTCCTAAGCTAATTGTGTAGGAAACTGAAGAGGATTCACTTTTGAGGGTCAAGTTGTCTGTTTTACTAAATTAGGCCTACACCAAACGATTGGAGATCCACCATCTCTTGTCAGCAATATCAAAATCTGAAAAGTTCTGAAAACCACACTCTTTAAAGATTTTGTAGCCAACTCGTTTGGCCCCAGATCCTGACCTGAACTGAAGTGAGGCTATTTATAATCACTAGCATAGCCCTCTTTGTGTGAATATTCATATCTTTTGTAGCAGAAATATTCACGTGTTTAATTCCAGGTTGCTGCCTCAGATCCTGCTGGGGCTATTAAATCACATACAGTACATGGATCATATTACTTTTCTAAAATCTAAAAAACTTTGGAATTATGAAGTCATCCACCCCAAAGGTTTCAACCAAGATATGTATATATATATATATATATATATATATATATATGTATATAGGTATATATATGTATATATCCTATGAGCATGACCTAAACTCTATCAAATTCTAACAAACTTTAAGAAATTAAATATTAGAGAGTTTAAATCTCTTACATATCACTCAACCATTCCCGTGTTCTCCCTCTTTCTTCCTCTAAATCTCCATTTTGACTATCAGTATCTAATATTTCCATACAAGTTTTTATGCTAATATATGTTAATGTAAATACTCACACTTTATTATTAATATATTCATATATATGCATATATTTGTATATGTAGGTGTATTTGTATATATTTATGTTGCTATAACTCCAAAAATAGAATTTTATATATATTCTTAATGTTCTTAAATGTTATGAATAGAATCATTCTGCAATTATTTTTACTTTTTGATGACTATTGATGTTGAGCTTCTTTTCATGTGCTGATTGGCCATTCACACATCTTCTTTGGTAAAGTGTCTGTTCAAATGTTTTGCCAATTTTTTCATTGATTTGTTTGTTTTCTTGTTATTGAGTGATAAGGCTCTTTCTATAATCTCCTTGTCAGTTGTATGATTTGCAAATATTTTCTCCCTGTCTGTGGCATGGCTTTTCATTTTCTTAACTGTGTCTCTCAAAGATCAAAGGTTTTTAATTTTGTTTAAGACAGCCTTAATTTTTTCTTTCATGGCTTATGCTTTTGCTCCCCTGTTTAAGAAATCATTGCTTAACCCATTGTCACAAAGATTTTCTCTGTCATGCTCATAGATTCTTAACAGTTTCAGCTCTCATATTTAAGTCTATAATCCATATCAAGTCAATTTTTTCTATGGTGTGAGATAAGTGTCAATGCTCACTTTTTTTTTCATACAGATAATCTAGTTGTTCCTATTTTTGAAAGACTATTATTTCTTCATTGAATAACTTTAGCATCTTTGGAGAGATTAATTAACCATATAAGTGTTGGTTTATTTTTGGAATCCGAATTCTGTTAAATTCATTTATATACCCATTTTTGTACCAATATCACACTGTCTTTATTACTGTACTTTTATGGTATGTGTTGAAATCAAGAAGTATAAATACTTTACATATGTTCTTATTTTTCCAAATTATTTTAGCTATTCTAGGTCCTCTGCTTTTTCATATACATTTTAGAATTGTTTGGACATTTCTTTTTTCTTCTTTTAAAATAAAACAACCTGAAAATATTTGCATTGAGCTAGCATTGAATATCTCATATTTATTTGGGTCACCTTTATTTTTTCTTTGCAATGTTCTGTAATTTTAAGTGTTTTATTCATTGTTTATTCCTAGTGTCTGAGTCTGTTTGGGCTGCTATAACAGAGTGCCATAGATTGGGGGCCTTATAAACAACAGAAGTTCATTCCTCACGGTTCTGGAACCTGGGAAGTCCAAGATGAAGGCCTGGCAGATTGGGCGTCCGGTGAGAGTCCACTTCCTGGTTCACAGTTGTCCATCTTCTCACTACGTCCTCACATGACTGAAAGGAGTGAGAGACCTCTCTGGGGTCTCTTGTATAAGAACACTAACCCCTTCTTTATGCCTGTAAACTCACGACTTTAGCACAACCCGAAAGCCCCACGTCCTAATGGCATCACATCGGGGGTTAGGATTTCAATATATGAATTTGGGGGCAGGACATAAACATTCAGGCCATATGACATGGTATGTTGGAATAGATTTACTTTTATATTGACCCTGTATTCTGTCCAACTGCTAAAATTCTTTTGTTAGTTGTGGTGTTTTGTTTTGTAAATTCCTTAAGATTTCCTAGGTATATGATTATATCACCTGCAGTAGAAATTTTAACCTCATCCTTTCCAATTCATATGCCTTTATTATATTTTTAATTTTTATTACTTTATTGTACTGCCTAGGGCATAAAGTATAATGTTGAATGGCAGTGGAGAGAGAAGGCTTCCTTCTCCTGTGTCTGATTATAGGTAGAAGGTATTGAGTCTTTCACCTTTGGGACTGATACGACCTATACATGTTTTGTAGATGCCTTCAATTAGGTTGAGGATGTTTCCTTTAATTCCTAGTTTGCTGACGATTTTGATCATGTATGTGTTTTAAATTTTGTTAAGGACTATTCCACATTTAAAAAATACACTTGAGAAAGTTTCTCTTGGCTATATCCCCAGAAGTGAAATTTCTGGATTGAAAGATATTGATAAGTCAAACTTTCTTAGACAAGGCCTCAATTGTTCTCCAAATGTATTATTTCAATGTCACATCCCACCCACAGCATATAGAGCTTCTGTTTTCAGATTTTCACGATAACTAGGTTTTATCAGATATTCGAGTGCTTGACAATATGATGGGTATGAAATGGCTTCTTGTTGCTGTTTTTATTTGTGCATTTCTGGTCATTAATGAAGTTGGACACATTTTCTCTCTAGATTGAGCCCTACAATATTCTCTTGTGATTTGCCTTTTCAAATCTTTTGCCAATTTTCTTA
This sequence comes from Hipposideros armiger, assembly GCF_001890085.2. Classification (NCBI taxonomy): domain Eukaryota; kingdom Metazoa; phylum Chordata; class Mammalia; order Chiroptera; family Hipposideridae; genus Hipposideros; species Hipposideros armiger. The sequence continues at coordinate 5,569,468 of NW_017731393.1, forward strand.
TCAGATTGTTTTCTCTTTCTTTCTTACTAATAAATTTATAGAAGTTTATTTTGTATTCTGGATACTTTTCCTATGTTAATTATATATATGATAAACATCTTTTCTCAATCTGGCTTTCCTTTTTCTTTTTAAAGTTTAATTAAATTTATTGGGGTAATGTTGATTACATTTCAGGTGTACCATTGTATAATACATCATCTGTATATCACATTGTGTGCTCACCACCCAGAGTCAGTTCTCCTTCCATCACCATATATTTGACCCCCTTTACCCTCTTCATCTTCCTTCCACCCCTTCCCCCTGGTGACCACCATGCTGTTGTCTGTGTGTATGAGTTTTTTGTTTTGTTTGTTGCTTTTTGTTTTATATCTCACATTTGCGTGAAGGCCTTACTTTTTCTTATAATTATGCTTTCTTTTGTTATGCAGAAATGCTTACTTATAACGGAATTAAATTTTCCAATTATTTCCATTGGATTTGGTTTCATACTATGTTAGGTTTCTTGTTTTAAAATTTCTTCATTACCCTTATAGTATAAAGATATTTTCTTATGTGTCCTCCTAAAGCTTTAGAATTATTTTTTTATGCCTAAGTACCTATTATGTCTGGAATTTCTTCTCTGAGGATAGTGTGACATAGGTTTCTGATATTTTACTTTCCACATGCATAAGCAGTTTTCTCTGACACTACTCTGTGATCCATCTTTTCCCATGCTACATTTTCAAGCACCCTCCGTCCCCGCCCCTCCCATGTCAGGTTCCTATGTCAGCATAGATTTTGGTGCTTTTTGTTTTAATTTATTAGTTTATTTTCTATTTTCTGTAGTGACCACATAGCCTGAATTATCAGAAGTTTATAATATATCTCTGTACCTAGTAGGACAGATACCCAATCTTATGTTCTTCAAAAATGTCTTAACTTTTATTGACTCTGTACTTTTATGTTAATTTTATGACATCAAGGCAAGTTCCCTGACAAACCAGTTTGGGTTGTAACTGCGTTGAAGTTTTAGAATAACTTCTAAGAAATTGGTATCTTTGTGATGTTAATTCTTCTAATTTAAGAACCTGATAATATTTTATTTGGGTCTTCTTCTAATTGCTTCAATCAAATTTTTGTAACTGTCTTCATAGGCTTATGCTGCATCTTTTGATAAAATTATTACTACACTTAATAGAATTGTTGCTACTGTGAGTACAGTATTTTTTATTAGATATTTTAGTAATTAGTTATTATTGGTAAATAAGAATGCAACTTTCTTGACTGTTAACCACATATCCAACAACTTTGCTTAATTCTCTTATTAATTTTAATAAGTTGTTTAAGATTTTTAATTACACTAATTGATTTAAATTTTTATCATTTTAAATAAATTCCATTAAAGCTATACATTTATCTCTAATTATTGATTTAGCTTCATCACATAAGTTTTGATATGCTTCATACTTATTTTTAATTTATTCTAAACATACATGGATTTTTAAAAAAATTGTGATTCAGGTTTTAGCCCATCATACTGCCTAGCATGTTTGGAGGAAGAGGCATTAGCTTACTTTTATTGTTGATTTGTAAAATTTATTTGCATTCTCATTCTAGAACATAGGCTGTGTTATATCGATTCTTTGGAATGTGTCATAAGCTAATATATATTATTATGTATGCATATATATGTATATGTCTGTACATCTATATCTATATATCTATATCTCTATATAATATAGAGATATAGGTATGGATACAGTAAGCCCTAACTTAATGTTGTCTATAGGTTCTGTGACTTTAAGAAAAAAGAGGTATAACAAAACCAATTTTCCACAGGTTAATTTACATGAACAAGGGTTCATTTCCTAGGGCATCTCATCAATGTTATAAGGAAATAATGTTGTTTAAGGACTCTCTGTATACCTATAATATACGTAACCTAATTTATGTGAGAGAGAGAGAGTGTGTGTGTGTATGTGTGTGTGTGTATATATACATATATATATATATATATATATATATATATAAAACTTGGTAGCCTAGTGTGTATTAGTGTTGGTGTGTGTGTGTGTGAGAGAGAGAGAGAGAGAGAGAGAGAGAGAGAGAGAGAGAGAGAGAGGAGAGGAGAGAGTATAAATGTCCATATAAGACATTCCTTTATGCATATTACATTTTGTTCTAATCATCTTATTCTTCGTCATTTCTATCTTCTTGGTTTATTATTTCCTGATAGAGGCCCATGAAATATTCCCCTCTATTTGGATTTTATAATTTCTCCTTATAATTCTGTCACTGGGATTCATTTTTGTAGATAATTTATGGTAAAGTGTGCTCTTTATAATTTCCTAGTTTCTCTTCTTTTCACTTTTAATGAAGTTGGTGTAAATTCCATTTTTTCCTCGCTAATATTTTACACCAGCTGACTAGACCTCCGTGCCCGGGTCCCAGGGCAGTGGCTGGAGCACAGGACACATGATTAACCATCATGTGATTAGCCGTCATCAATCAGAACAGCCTGGGGGGCTGATCTAAACAAGCTGCGATGAATGAAATGACAGTCATAATACTGCAAGCATGTTTTCTCTATGTACTCCGCACCTTTCACTCACCCCTTTATGAACATTTCTCTATATTATGGCTTGGAAAACTTTCTCTGTAAAGGATCAGATGGTAACTATCTCAGGCTTTGTGGGTTATTTGGTCTGTGTCACAAATACTCAACTCGACAGGGGAAAGTAGTCATAAATGAATGAGTATGGCTATATAGCAATAAAACTTTATATGCAAAACGAGTGGCAGGCCGAATTTGCTGACCCTTGCTCTACATCAACAGATTTTTTTCAAAAAGTCTATACAATATTCCAGTCTGTGAATCCTTCACAATTTATTTAACTGATTCTCTATTGTGGCGCGTTTAGACAGTTTTTCTTTTCTATTATTATAAATAACATTGTAACACGAGTTTCTAGATACAAATGTGTCTGCTTATTTGATTGTCTCATAAATTGTGATTTACTGGGCATGTGGTTAATCCTCAATAATATGAATGAATTAACAAATTTTTATTGTAGCAAAATCACTTCGCTGAATACTATGGATAGAGATTGGAATGAAGAAATAAATTTCTTTCTGCCTGGAGAAATTCACACTGTAAAGAAATGAAGTAGATTTGTTGCTTTGAAGCTGTGTGATCTCAGTCAGTTCAATAATCTCTCTGAGCCTCAGTTTCCACTGTTTAAAAAGAGAAATAATGTCTTCATCAGATGTGTGCTGTGAAGGTTGGAGAGTATATCAAGTGCTGGGGAAAGGGTAGTTTTAAGGAGTCAGTATTATAGGGCAATTGAGTCACATTTCTTTTTTTATTCAAAATTCTGCTTGCCCACTGCATGAATGCTTTGAGGCAAAGGCCTGCAAACCATTGGACATTTACATTGATTCGCATAAATTTGCATGTGGGGAAATTAATGCCTGTGGTACCATTATTGTTAAGTTAGATCTCAGCTTTCATGGCGTACATATAAAATACAGCTTCACATTCCCAGCTTACCTCCCTGGGCATAGCCCAGAAATGTCAGGTAAGGATTATTACATTTTGGAGAAAAAATAAAATATTTGCTTAATCCTTCAATTGCGTATTCCAAATAAGAAAAAAAAAAGCAAGAAAAGAAAACAAACACACCCATATATGAACAACCCAGAGTATGGATTTAACAAGCTCAATGCCACTTTTAAGGAAGAAATTTGGATAATTTGGGTAGTTTGATAATCAGGCCCAAGTTGTATACTATTTGTTTCACATAAATATGATCTCAGCAAAATTTATTGTTTTATTTTTTACTAGAAAAGCTAAACATGCATCAGTGATAACAAAAATGTTATACCACATTTTATACCACAGGAGGGAAAAAAACATACTTTGGGAATAACACTGTCTTTTGGTAGATCAGTCATTAATTAAGATTATTGATCTATTTAAAAAACTGAAATAAATATTCCAAATCCTCAGGCAGTTATTCAATGGTCTTTTTGCAGGCAACATAAAGTACATGATAGGTAACATATACAATGAAAGGGAGCTTCCTAGTCCTTTGTAATAAAATTTTTATATATTTTTCTCAGCAGTTATAAATCTATCATCTCAGATTTCACAGGAACACTATGATATGAGGATCACTCATTTATTTGTTCATTTATTCATTCAAGAATAACTGATCCCCCACTCTCTGTCTATGATCATGGGTAGTCACTTCCCGCAATGCTCTGGGCTGGGCCATGTGACTTGCCTTGTGGACTGAAGCAATAGGAAATGTGACACAAGCAGAGACTTGGAAAGGACTTGCCCATCGGAGCTTCCCTTCTCTCTTGCTGCACTTGGGACCTTGAGATATGAGTGAGTCTATTACCTGTTGGAGGATGAGAGGCCACACAGAGGAGAACTAATGTACTGCAGCTGACAGTCAGTGAGTGCCCCGCCCACCCCTTGCCGATTGTCAGATGTGTGTATAAGGCTGTCTCAGATCATCCAGCCAGAAGTCCACCTGAGGGTTTACCAGGAAGCATGAGAGAGGCCATCAGCAAGCCATTGCATATAAAACCATCCAATTGACCCACATGATTGTGAGTAAATAAAAAGGAGTGTTGCTTTAAGCCACTAATGCTTTAGATTGGTTTGTTACATAACCAAAGCTAACAAATACAGGCACAAACCCTTTCTTTTCATTCCAATCCTGTGTAATGGGAACAGCATTAGGGCATGACAGATACTCAATAAACGTTTGTGTCAAAGACAGCATCACTTAGTCTTCTTGGCTATGAAACTGTCTCGCTTTCCTTATCTTCTACTACTAATGCCACCTCATATGATTGTTTTGAGGATTAAGTGAGTTAATATACATATAGTATTTAGAACAATGCCTAGTACAATGCTTAGCACCTAGTAACTACACAATATGAAATGTTCTGATCATTACATGATACTAACAATTTTATTACCAGGCAATTTATTTTGAGTTGATGATGTGCATAAAGATAAATCACAACCAACATCATAAGCATCATTTATTTAGCAGCTATTATGTGCCAAGCTTTGTCCGAGACTTTTGTCCTGCAGATTTTTATTTACTGATCATAATATTCTTCTGAGATGCTATTTCTCCTTTTATAGATAATCAGCTAGGGGCTAGGAGAATGAAAGTTGCTTACCTAAGGTCTCACAGATAATAAATGGCAAAGCCAGAATTTGAACTCAGGTCTGTTTGCCTCCAAAGTCCTTGCTCTTTCAGGAAATATATAGATAGTAGATACACAGACACACACACATGCATGCACACGCACACGCATGCTGTCCGTATGGAGCAATGTTTCTGAATAACCTGATGATTTCAGTGTCATCTTCTCCCAACCTGCAACCTTCCCCACCAACAACAGCAACAATTTATAGATCAGAATTTTGGGTCATTTAAGCCCAAGAAATTCAATAATAGTATCTAGTGTATGCCTGAGTCGGTCCCTCTCAAAAGTTCTGCCAAATAACTGCCTAGAATATCATCGCTTAGTTTGGATAGAATGAAAATCACAACCCAAATCTCATTTGAAGTTGAAACCTGCAGACGACAGTCAACTAGACACTTCTGAGGTGGGGGTCTGAGTTGAAATGGGAATGTCACTGGGCTGGGATTACAGTATCCAGTCAGCATAGGGGCAGAAGGGCTCTGGGTTCTGAAGGTCACTTGCTAGCTTGTGCCTGGGTTTCTTCATGTTGGGGATAATGCCTGTAACTTCCTCAGGGTGGGAAAAAATTATACAAAGGTAATTGTATGGCTTATAGTAATCCCACCAATAATTGTAAGCTATTATTACATTATGATATTTATATATCTTTTTTTTTAGTTTTAGTAGTAATTGGTCCCTTTGATTTGGAGCATATAGCAGTCAATTATAGAAATTGACAGAGATGTGTTTTGGTTTATTATTATTATCATTATTATCATCATTATCATTCTCTCTTTGTACTTTTAATGAACACCAACTGTGTTTCTGGCCCAGGGCTAGGAATGTAGGAGACAGAAATATGTAAGGTATATCTTCTACCTTGAGAGGTATTTAGGGTAGGGATGGGTATAGATATGTACAGTTTTTTTAAGTTTAAATAAACACTATGTTCCAGATCCCTTTGTAAGCATTTTTCAAATATTACAATATTAACTAATTTAATCTCCATCGTAATGTTGGAGATTGGTCCCATTTCCAGTTGTCAAAATGCAAAGCGCCATTCAGTAACTTATAGACATCTCCGGACTAGTGTGTGAGGAGCCCGAGTTTAAACCCACGCAGTCCTCTCTCAAATCCAGCCTCCATGGACTAGACTTGGAATAACCATGAAACCTGACAGTATTACCCAAGATGTGGAAACCAAATATATTGCAAGATGACACAAACGTGCAGATGACGCCAACTAATTCTCCCGTGGAATGGAGAATTCTCAGCTCACGCACAACATTTGAGCTGAGAGCCATGCAGATTGAATGGGACTTTTCAGGTATACTTCTGGGCAGATGTAATTGTCCAGTTGGAGGTCTGAAGTGTTTGCAAAGGCATAGGGATGGGAAGATAACATGGGGGATTTTTAATAGTTGTAGATGTTATCCTTGGCTCTGTAAAGGGAAGCAGAGGATGACCGCTCCAGAAAGGTTAGGAATGGCTTAACATTCTTTCTCGGGTGCGTGACTTCCAAACTCTCTTCCTGCTTTTGAGAATGGGAGTGAGACACTTTAAACGGATACTGAAAAGCCAAGCAATCATGTCATTCCACAAATCCCCATGTGCATTAAAGAACCAGTACATCTGAGATATGTCACTCCTGATGCAAGATATAAATACCCTGAAATAAGAGCATGAGTGTGAGACAGGGAGGAGGTGAGACCCTTGATGTTGATTTTTTTTCCTTCTTAATGGTACCCTAAGTGAGACAAATTTGATCAGAAAATGGGTCAACCCATCAGTGATTGGGATACATACGTTTTGCAGTTGGAAAGACGAACATAAATGAATAATAGATAATTGATTCGAGCACACCAGTGTTGGGAGTGATATCAGGAGCATGGCACCTGAGCATAATTTTACATATTTTAAGGACTATTGTATTATTTCTACATTTGCAAGCAGCCCCAAGAAAATTGTGCATGAAAAATCAATGAGGACTTAATGCTTCAAGTGGGAGAGCTTATGATAATATGGAGTGATCATCTCACATGGGGTAGAATTATTATTCTGAGAGAGCTTTTGTAGTTATCTATCTATCTATCATCTATCTATCTATTTGTATCTATCTGTTATCTATCATCTATCTATCCATCCACTATCTATCAATCATCTCTATCTATCTATCTATCTATCTATCTATCTATCTATCATCTATCTATCCAACCATTATCTATCAATCATCTATATCTATCTATCTATCTATCTATATCTATCTATCTATCTATCTATCTATCATCTACCATCAATTTAATTGTGAAATATTCCAAGCATCCAGAAAAATACAGAGGCTATTTGAACAACTGCTATTTTCTTTTAAACAATGAAACATTAATTACAGGTGGGTCCTAAGCAGATTCTAAGATAAAATCTGAATACTTAGGAATTCTGGAGGTAAATTCTCTGACTGGCATCTAGTTCCTAAGCCAGCACAGCATGCACAGCAGTTGCAGGAAGAACCTGCTATCACCCAACAGGCCCTGTCAGAACCTCCGAGGTCCCCTGGCCACCATCCCTTCCCTACTCTAACGGTAATTGCCCACTAATGGCACCTCCTATCATAGCACCCTGCCGACTCGGTTCCCCTGCAGAAGACCCTACAGTTTCTCCCTATTTTTATCTAGATAGTTTCACATCCTTATGGTCTTGAAAGCCAATCTTTTCTCATGGCCTCACCTCCAAGCACACTGCACTTCCAGCCAGTTCTCTCATACGCCAGTTGTCCCTGTGTCCATGAAAGTTCCCGATAATGAAAGAGACAGAAAATGAACAAATGCCTCTTGGAGCGTGAAGCCTGAAGGATAGGTAGGAGTTAGCTAGGGAGAGCCTGGGGGACACATTGGCTAGGCAGAGGTCTTTCCTAACCATCCCTCTAGAACAGCACGATGCTGTGGAAATATTATGTGACCCACGTAGGTAATTTAAAATTTCCTGGTAGTCACATTAAAAGAGTAAAAATAAATAGCTGAAATTAATCTTAAGGATATTTTATTTAACCCAATATATGTAAAATCTTATCATTTTAACATGTGACCAATATAAAATCATCGAGATTGTTTCTGTTTTTATACAATATACTGAGCCTTTGATACCTAGACTGCATTTTATATAATACTTACAGCACGTCTCAATTCAGAAAGGCCGCTGTTCGAATGCTCAGGGCCACATGCATTGGATGGTGTAGCTCTAACCTTACCCTGTCATCCATTCCTTCACAGCACTTACGTCTATCTGAAATCATTATTCTTGTTTGTTTATGTATACATTTTCCTCTGTTTCCCTCCGCCAGAGTGTGAGCTGCGTAAGACCTAGCTGTTCAATTTCAGATGGAGAAATCACTTGGTTCACGGTAAACTCTCGCTATGTTTGTTGAATAGTGAGTGAGCCGTAGGTAAGAAGGTCAGTAAGCGGGGAAGATCTTGGCATCTTGGATGCCTGCAGCCTGAGCAAGGGAGCGTGGAGTGTGAAGGTGCAAGGCAGGGGCCAGGGATCATTGAAGACGACTGATACGCCTCCATGCTGTTGCTCTCTATGTGGAAGGGCCTCACATATTTTCTTCACTGACAAACGTCCCTGTTCTTCAACACCCATCTTGACTCTGGGTCACATCAGGAGTTTTTTCATCATTGCTCCCCACACAAGGATCTCTCAGCTGTCATGCTCACCATGTTGGACTAGCATTCCACCTGTTTACAAACTGGTCTTTTCCTACTAGAACCTGTGGTCCTTGAGAGCGTAGCTTAGGTCATGGACACTTTTGTGTTTATTTTCCTAATGCTTAGGAAAATGATTTTAAGATTCACTCGCTTTGTTACATGTCTTAGTAATTTATTCCATTTTAGTGCTGAGCAATATTTAATTGTGTGGCTATCACATAACATATTTATCCGAACATCTGTTGATGGACATCTGAGTTGACTCAAATTGGGAACTATGAGGAACAAATCTGCCATGACCATATCTGTGTATAATTTTGAATGGATGTGTTTTCTTTTGATTAAATAACTAGAAGAAGAATTGCCTGATCATATAATAACAGTAGTTTCAAACTTATACCAAACTTAAAAATTTTTCCAAAGCATTCTCACAATTTTATATTCCCATCATCAATATGTCAGCATTCCAGTTCTACCATATCCTCACCAATACTTAGTATTGTTTGTTATTTTAATTTTAGCATCTAGTGGGTATATAGTAGTGTCTCAATGCAGTTTTAATTGTGGCACACAGGGACAAACTATTACAACTAATAGTGCTGATTTCCTATGCTTATTGGCTACTCTGTATCTTTTTTAGTGAATTGTCTCTTGAAATCTGCCTACTTTAAAGAAATTAGGTGGTTTTCTTGTTGTTGACTTTTAAGGTTTCTTTATATGTTCTGGACATGAATCCCTTGTCAAATATTCATATGAAAACAGTTTCTTCGTGTGTGTGACTTATCCTTTTCATTTTCTTAGCCATGCCTTGGAAGAGCTGAATGTTTTAATCATATTGAAGTCCAATTTATTAATTATTTCTTTATGGTTCATACATTTTGGTTCCCTCTAGGAAGTCTTCATCAACTCTGAGCTCACCAAGCTTTTTTCTGTGTTTTCTTTCAGGACATTTATAATTTTAGTTTTATGTTCAGTTGTAAATCCCTTTTAAGTTCACTTTTGTATATGAAAATGTTTACTGTCATGTGCATATCCATGTCTTTCTCCATCTTTTGTTGAATAGAATTGTCCCCCTTGAATTGTTTTGGCACATTTTTAAAAACATTCTTTTTATGACAATAACACACTATCTTGACTACTACAGCTTTATAACAAGTCTTAAAATCAGGCATGTCAGTCATCTGACTGTGTTCCTCTTTCTCAAAATTTGTTGGGTACTCTAGTTTTATTGCATTTCCATATAAATAGTAGACATAGCCTGTCAATTTCTACAAAATAGCCTGCTGGGATTTTGGTTGGATTATATTGAATCTGTAAGTCAATTTGAAGAAAACTGACATTGTCATAAACACAGTATAGTTTTTCATTTATTTATGTCTTCATTACTTTCTTCTTAGCAGTGTATTATAGTTTTTTAGTGTATAGATCTCGCATGTGTTTTGTTAACTTCATCTCTAGTTATTTCATGTTTTGGAATGCTATTAAGAATAGTATTTTTATTTCAATTTCCAATTGCTTGTTGTTATTATATAGAGACAAATTAATTTTGTATATTAACCTTGCTGAACTCCCTTATTAGTTCTGGAAAAAAAAATTTTTTTTTTATAGCTCCCTTAGCTTTTCTATGTACACTATGAGGTTGCTGGCAAATAAAGACAGTTTAACGTCTTCATTTCCAATTTGTACATGTTTTATATTTTTCTTCTGTTATTGCACTGATGACAATATCTAGTTCAATGTTAAACAGAAATGGCGAGAACAGGTACTTTGCTTTGTTACCTATCATAGAGGAAACATATTCAATCTTTTATGATTAATTATAGTCTTAGCTATAGATGTCTTTTGTCAAATTGAGAATATTCCATTCAATTGCTGGTTTGATGAAAGTTTTTATCATGAGTGGGTATTGAAGTTTTATAAATGTTTTTCTCCATTTAATAAATGACTGTATTTTAAGAAAAATTTTAGTCAATTGATTTAGTGAATTTCACTCTTTGATTTTAATGTTAAACAAACATTGCATTCTTTAGTGTCTTTTACCATGTTTTCCCTGGGTAATTTATGTATATACAATATAATATAATAATGTAAAATATATCGTCATATGTATGTTATATATCATTATATGCATTACATTATATGTATGTTAGCATATGTGTATGCCTATGTATATGTGTGAATAAATTTGCTGACATTTTGTAAAGTCTTATTTTATCTACAATCAAGAGAGATATGATCTATAGTTTGATTTTGTACTGACATCATTTTTTTTTTTTTTGGTCTGGTTGTGGTAACAATGCTAACCAAGACTTCTTAAATGAATTTAGGTGAGTTCTTCCTTACACTATTTTTCTAAAGTAATTTAAGTATATTTCTACTATTTCTTCATTATATGTGTGATAAAATTGATCAATGAGAGCATATGGGCCACAGCATTTTGTGTGTGGGATAGTTTCTAATTACAAATTTAACAATTTAAATACATATAGGACTATTTGTATTTTCTCTTTCACTTTGGGTCAATTTTGGTAATTTGTGTCACTCAAGAAATTTGTCAATTTAATCTAAGTGGTTGAATTTATTGGCATAATATTGGTCATATTCTTTTATTATTTTTTAGTATATGTGCTGCCGAAGCGAGCACTCTTTTATTATCTTTTTTTTTTTAAAGATTTTTTTTATTTTTTATTGGGGAATTGGGGGGATGGGAACAGTGCTGGGGAATTGGGGGAAGGGGAACAGACAAGTTGCCGTCGTCTTGTTCTTCAATCTAGTTGTGGAGGATGTTGCTTCACTGGCCCAAGTTGGCACCATCATTGCGCTCTTCTCTGGCGAGGCAGATCAGTCGCCGGCTTCTGGACAGCCGCTCACTGCGGCTGCTGGCCGCTCACGCTGGCTGCTGGCCACACACGGTAGCCCATGGCAACCCACTGCCACAGGGACTGCAGCCCACGCCGTCGCCGGCGACCCATGGCAGCCCAGCTCCAGGTTGAGCTGTTGTTCAGCATCTTAGCTGTAGAGGGCAGTGTCACTGGCCCTCACATGTGGGATCCGAACCGGGGCCCTCTGGCATCCCAAGCGATTTCTTAACCATCGCGCCACTCGGCCGGCCCTCTTTTATTATCTTTTCAATGCCTCTGGACTCTATAGCAAATTTTCCTTTCTTATTCCTGAAACTTGTCAATTCATTTGTGCCTTCTTTATTTTATGTTGATCAAACCAGCTAGAGCTTTCTCAATTTTTATTGTCTTTTCAAATTGTTTTTTTTCTTGCACTGATTTATTTTATTGTTTGTCTATATTCTATTTTATTGATTTTTGTGCTTTTATTTTTTTCTCGCTTCAATTTATTTGTTATTTTCTTCCTAAAACTTTGCTCTTCTATTTTCTTATTATAGAAACTTACAGCTTACAGCATTGGTTTAGGATCTTCTTTTCTAATTATGTATTTAATGCTACACATTTTTCTCTGAGAACTATTTAAGCTTCATCTCAAAAGTTTTGACATGTTGCATGTTCACTGAATTTATTTTAGTATTTAAAAAAATATTTTCTAATTATTATTATGATTTCTTTTTTGACCCATGGTTTACTTATTTAGTATTTAAATTATTTAGTATTATTTAGTATTTAAATTATTTAGTATTATTTAGTATTTAAATTATTTAGTATTAAATTATTAAATTATTTAGTATTATTTAGTATTTAGTATTATATAGTATTATTTAGTATTAAAAAATATTTTCTAATTATTATTATGATTTCTTTTTTGACCCATGGTTTACTTAAACATTTCTGTTTACATTTTAATTATTTGAATTGTTTTAAGATATTTTGCTGGTAATTTTTCTAACTTAATTTTATTGTGATTAGACCACAGACTGTTTATGGATACCTGTTTTATGGTCCAGCATATAGTCCAACTTGGTGAGTGTTTCACATTTACTTGAAAAAAACCACTGTACTCTGCTATTATTGAGTAAAATGTTTTACAGTTGTTAATGAAATGAAATCAGTTAGTTATGTTATTCAGGTCTTCTATATGTTCACCAATTTTTTTTTTAAACTCGTTTTATCTATTACTGAGAAATCAGTGTTAAGGATTCAAACTGTGATTGTGGATTTGTCTATTTCTACTTCCATTTATATGAGACTTTGGTTCATGTGTCTTGAGGCTCTGTTACTAGCTTCATATCCAATATGGGAGAAATAAAAACTCATACATTTGAGGTGAAATAAAACATAATTAAAATCTATACTATCGTCAATATCTGAAGTCCTTAAAAGTGCCCAGAAACAAATATACTTGTAGCAACAAATATGGCAGAAACAAATATGGTAGACCAATGACAAATGTCAGAGTTTGTGGAAGCTAATAAATAAGAAAAACATTGAAATCTCAATATATCAATGTGTAAACATGAAAAACTATTTAATAAAGAGAAAATTCAACTGATAAAGAAGCATGAGCATAAATGCTATGATTTCCTAGTCATAAATATAAAGTAAAATAACTATGCATTTTTTAATCTATTAATTGACTATTTTTTTAAGTTTTAAAACTCAGTGCTGGAAAAGGTATACTATAATTGCACTTTCACACAATGATAGTGACACTGATAAGTGATTTCAATAATGTATAAATGAATGCAGTCTGAAAACAATTGAGCCATATTAATTAAGAACAAGAATAAAAAATCTCATTTATTTACTCATTTGGTATAGTTTTTTTTTAGGATATAAAATCCAAATGTTGGAGATGCAACTATGATTATGAAAACAATTTCTGTTCTCATGGAATTTAATCATACTTTTGGTATACATCCTAAGGAAATACTACCCCAGTGGCTCATATTACATGAATGAATACATTTTTCATGTCACATATAACTACCAAATGAATCAGAAACAGATCAACTGTTTATTAGCTAAGTGAAATATGGTATATCAACATTTTGAAATATTCTTCATGCTCTAAAATAATTGCGTTTATTTATTTATCCATTTGCTAACTGAACAAATGTGTGTTTTTTACTTGATGAGTACCAGGCACTGTGGTAGGCATTTTGGATATACTAAACAGAAGACAAAATCCTTGCCCCCATGAGACTTAAATTTTAAAGCAAAAATGCAATGTCCTAAGCCCTAACATTACACAAAACACCAGTATATGAAACAGTTTCTGGTACCACGATTAGGATGAAAACATGATTGGTACCAAAATATGCAATTATATTAGCATTTTTATTGCTGTGTAACAAATTCTTATAAACATAGTGGCTTAAAACATCACACACACACACCTCTCTCCCCAGGTCTGTGGGTCAGGAGTGTAGGCGCAGCTTAGCTTGGTCCCGTGTAAGACTGTAGTCAGGGGTTGGGTGGGGTGCATTCTCATTGGAGGTTCAACTCGAGAAAGATCTAGTTCAAAGCTCACTGCATACTGGCAGAATTCATTTCCTTGCTGCTGAAGGGTTCATAACAGGTTGCATTTTTAAAGAGAGACACAGTTCAGTGAGTGTTCTAGTAAAACAGAGTCTTACATCACATACTATGATCATGGGGAAGACATCCCATCAACTTCACCATATAATGTAACATGATCATAGAGGTGGTATCTCCTCATCTTCACCTTGTAACGGAACATACCGGTAACCATGGGAGTGACCACCTGTTACCTTTGCCACATTCTATACACCCTGCCCACATCTAACAATAAGAGAGAACTCTACAAAGGTGTAACCCAGAAGGCAGGGGTGATGGAGACCCACTTAAAGTCTGTCCCTCATACCAAAAAAACTGCAATTTTGTTAGGGTGGGGGCTTTACAGCTGACTTTCCTATCTCTGGTCTTGAAATATTTACTGTTTAAGGTTGCTATGCCTTTTATAATTGAACATATTTTAATTTTCAAGCACCAGAGTGAGCCATACTCCCTAAACTATCTGTTATTAAACATATACTATCAAAAATGCAATAACTCCTTTTAAAGCAAACGTTTACCTTTGAATTTTATTTTTTCCCCCATTATATCTCTTAGATAATATTGCAATAGTTTTCTTTTCTGCTACTTTCACTGCAAAAGCACATGATTTCAGTGACAGTTTATTATCAGCATCCTGAGCTAGCTTATTTATAATGTCTTATCTAAGGTTGTTGATTCTCCCCTAGTCGCTTACAACCTGTTGCATGCCTGGTCCCTACACACATGGAAAGACAGGGATAGCAAAGTCAGTAGTCTCACCGGGGCATGCCTTCCCCAAGTGAGAAGCAGGAGAGCCTCGTACCAGGAAGTACCAAGAGGGAACGGTGTACCAGAAGAAGAAGGATCAGGATACCAGGCAGTAGGCATGATGAGAGAGAGGCTAACAGTGAAGTCACATAACCCTTCACTTTCCTCCTTGACAAAGACCCCAAGAGTGAATGCAAAGCAGACCTATCTAAATCCTGATAATCTAATTACACTTAGTAGACATTGAGGGTGTGGTAATTGTTGTCATTTTTACAATATTGTGACATTAATCGTATGGAATATTGAATCTCCAAATAGCCTGTGACATAAAGAGACCTTTATGGCTCCGAAGGAGCTATTATATTTTATTATCTCATGAAGCTTCAGGTTTAAAGAGTCCTCGATGAGACCTTGACAGAATTAAGCCTAATGAGTCCACAGGCGTTACAGTGGTTCATTGTGTCAATAATTTAGACATGCCAGGTGTTCGTTGTAAGGAGGCATTGGCATCTCAGTGTAGCCTGGGGGTCATGTAGGTAAGACTGACAGCTGAGTTAGTGAGCCGTAGTTCAAAAGGCACGTTATGCCTCAAACAGATAGTCTAACTTTCAAATAAAGATATTTACTACATTGAATCAATCTTTTAATATTTCCCAGAGCATCAGTTCATTCATTTATTTATGCACAACCTTTGTGCCTGTCTGCTCATCCTGTGCCATGGTAGGCACAGGGATGCCAAGGAGAAGTAAGACACATCCCTACTTTCAAGGAGTTCAGCATCTAAAGGTTTTCAGAAGTGTGCAGCTGAACAGTGGTGAGCAAACAATGATCTACAGGGCAGCCACCTGTTTTTGCAAATAAAGTTTTATTGGAACGCAGCCATACTCTTTCATTTATGTTTGTCATGGCTGCTTTTGCATGGTAGTGGCAGAGTTGAGTAGTTGTGGCACAGACCATGTGGACCACAAAGCTGAAAATATTATCTGGCCCTTTAAGACAGTTTGCCAACCCCTGGTCTAGAATTTCAGAGATCTTGGAGCTACTTCAGTAAACCCCAAGTAGGCATGAATTAGCATTTTCAGTTCATGTAGCTTTGGTGTAATTCAGAGAAGAGGTCTTATTTTCTCAACATTGCATTTT
>NW_017731393.1:5586009-5615180 GCF_001890085.2 Hipposideros armiger
ATGGCCTGGACTGTGATTCACTTCTATGAAATACAATACTTCAGACATGATGGGAAGTTACAAAGTTATAAAAAGACAGCTGCTTGTATCTTGGGCTCTCTCTCTCTCTCTCTCTCTCTCTCTCTCTCTCTCTCTCTCTCTCTCTCTCTCTCTCTCTTTTCTTCCTTATTCTGGAAGAAGCCATCTGCCATAGGGCAGGCAGTCCAGGTTACAAGGAAGCCATCCACCGTGTTATAATGACACTCGGGTAACTGATGGAGAGGCTCATGTCACGAGGACCTGAGGCCTGCCATCAGCCTAGTGAGTGTAATGGGAAGTGGGCCACTGAAGCCTGCCAATAGCAATGAGTTGGCTTGGAAATGAATTTTATTCCATTCAGACCTTGAGATGACTGCAGCTGCAGCTGACCCTTACCTGTGGCCTCATGAGATATCCTGAGCCAGAACCTCCCATCTAAGCTGCTCCTGGATTCCTGACTCACT
The DNA here is from genome assembly GCF_001890085.2 of Hipposideros armiger. Taxonomy (NCBI): domain Eukaryota; kingdom Metazoa; phylum Chordata; class Mammalia; order Chiroptera; family Hipposideridae; genus Hipposideros; species Hipposideros armiger. The sequence continues at coordinate 5,586,492 of NW_017731393.1, forward strand.
GTGAGGGGATACATGTTTGTCATTTTAAATCACTAAGATTAAGGTGGTTTGTTACACAGCAAGACAGAGCTAATCCAGGAGGTGCTCAGCCAATAAGGTGTGAGAAACAGTAATGGCTGTGTCATGCTCTGAATTCCTCCCATTGTCTCTGCAAGAGCATTGATACCTTGGCCAAGGTCCTGAGATGGTTCAGAACATGGTCCTGCATACACAGAGGCCAATCCCCTCCTGGTTGCCATGTTGTCGTTCTTGCCAGGCTGTGATTGTCGAGTGTAGTATGGGCTGACATGGAAACAATTTAGGCAAATATGACGCTCAGCCTCCAACAAGTTTGGTCTTGGTGATCTTTTCTTGCAGACTCCCATGGCTTCCCATTTCCTTCCTTGTAAGAGGAATGGCAGTTCTCTCTACCAGAGTTATAACTGCTTTACAAGAATGACAAATAGGATTACAGCTCCCAATGCTTGTAAGTCTTTTATCTGACTTGCTTTTAGCTTTTTTATATCCAGTTATCAAAGATGTCCATTGTTCACCATTATTTGGGATGATGCCCTTCAGAGTAACAGCCAAGCATGCCCACCTTTGGTAACTAACAACCAGTGATGCATTTTGCTTTTTTTTTTAACCTCAGAGTGATGTCTGTGTCTAAGTAGGGTGGCTTGTGGAGTGGTTGACAGGTTGTCATGCTCCTTTTCTCCGAAAGCCTTGGTCACCAGACCTACCAGCAACTCAAAACTGTGTCTTCCAGAGATCGAATGGAACTAAGCATTGTTAGAGAAGCCCTCTCACAGGATATCATGAGACAATAGCCCCAAATTCCAAAACTCCACATCGGGCAGTTCTGGGACTCATTACCAAACCCTAACACAGAGCAGGTTGTGACCGGTATTGAATCAGAGATACAAGCAAAATTCAGTGAAAACACGAGTGCAGCTAAATGCAACGTGCTATCCTGCACTGGCTCCCGGAACAGAAAGAGCACATGGGCAGAAAATGGGGTGAAACCTGAATGCAGCATGGAGTTGAATGAGTAGCAAATGTGCCAAAGTTGGCTTCTGAGTTACGACAAATGTATCACGATGATGTAAGACGTGCATTGTAGGGGAAGCCAGGCGAAGGGCCTATGGGAACTTTCTCTACGATCTTTGCAACTGTTCTGCAAAAATACACACACACACACACACACACACACACACACACACACACTCACCCTGTGTGAGCAGGCTATTTATTCTACAGCCAAAGGTTTCAAGACAAGGACGAGCTCATGTGAGTCAGGAAAATGTTGATGGGCAGAGGTGGTGGGTGCAGAGAAGATTCCAGACTGAAGTGACAGAAAATGAAATGTTTAGGATCAGCCCACTACTGGCAGCTCCCAGGATTGGCCAGGCACCCCGTGTGACCAGAGAACACTGAGATTCAAGGGCAGGTCCTGGGGGAAGGTAGAACAAAAGGAGAGCGCGTGGCTGAGCTTTGTATACCACAATAAAGAATCTGAATTATAATATTGTTGGCATGATGGGCCTACTATGTGTGTGTGTGTGTGTGTATGTGTGTGTGTGTGTGTGTGTGTGTGTGTGAGACATTATCAGAGCTGTATTTACAAAGAATAAGTACAGTATGTTATAGGCTGCATTTCTGTGCCTCCCTCCGCAGCTCATGCATACACCCTCCCTCGCAAAAGCTCTGTACTTCTTCTTGGATGACTTCCGGTTGTCCTTCAAGTCTGCTTCAAGGAGACCTCCTCCGGCCCCTGCAGCCTGGGAGGGGCAGCCTGCCATTATCTCTTTGGAACGCTTGTTGTCACTTGTGCAAATCATAGCTCCTCTTGTCTGCACAATGTCTCCAAGACGTAGATGCTTGTCTTGTTGGTCTGGGCACCCTCAGAACCAAACACATGTTGGGTACCTAATACGTTTGCTAAAGAATGAATTAAAGGATTACTCTAAGGGCGCTTGCCTCAGGGAAAACCAGGTTACTGTGATCTCCTTTTGCATAGAATTAAGAGATGTGCTTGGCTCTCAGTGGATAAGAATTATTAACTAAAATAAACACGATGTGGCCCCAGCTGACCTTACAGGGAGTTTTGGGAAAGCCTCGGGGGTTATAATAAGGAGAGGGAGAGGCAGAAATGGGTCTGGGCGTTTTCAGGGAAATGGGGAAAGGAAGCCACGAGTGAGTCTGGCCAGCCCTCCAGGTAGCTCACCAACATGGCACACTCAGCCCAGCTGCCCGCCACTGAGCGGTGCTCTGTGCAGACCCACCATCCACAGCCATCATTTAAAAGATCAGCGTCTTCAACTTTCCTCCTACTCCGTGATATCAGACAACTCACAAGTTGGCAATTCACAAAGATTCAACTTTCAGCTCTTTGAAAAGTTTGCCTTAAGAATTGAGACATCACTTTTCTCTTCCTAAAGCATGTGTATCTTTTCAGGATTCAAAGAGGCCTGAAAAAAATGTCCTCATTTTCCTTGACAGGCGACGTGCTATGTTCTCCAGGTTGCTGATCTGCAAATCGGAGCAGACGGCTCTTCCTTTATATCCCTCCTCATTACCCTGGCGTGGCTTTTTGGTCTCTCTCCAAATGAAGCCCTCGGTGAAACCCTTGCAAGATGAAAGCGATGGTGGTCAAAGTCGCCGTCACTGAGCCCATCAGGAATTTAACGTTTTGATTGATAACTCTGCTGTGTCAGGGAGATATGTATTTTAAAACCCTCTGAAATTTGGGGCAAATCTATCTGAAAGATGTATCTAAATTTCCCCCTGCAGGGAAAGAAAGAGCAAGGTCAGGTGTTGCTTTCAAACATTCTCGAACATAAATCCTGGGTTTGTTTTCCTGACATTTCAGTGTTCCTGTGGCAGGTTTGGTGCTAGAGAAGCAGGGGTTTGCAGCTCATTTTTTTTTTTTTTAGTGTAATAGGACACTTTCTTCCATACTTTCTTTATCCAAAGCACAAATGAATGCTTCCTTGTTGGGGAAGTGGTAGACGAAGTGAGACTATTGGACTATTGAAAATTGCTGGCTATAGAAGCACTGTTTAAGTGGGTGACACTGGACCTGAAGATTTCCTAGGACAAATCCAGGAAGAGAAGTGGCCTCAGAGGAGCAGAGCCTTCAGAGGCTGGGGTGAATTCCAGCTCTGGAGAGCGATGGCCCTGCCTGGATCTCAGGAGTGAGTGTCTTCCCAAGGGATGTTACTGTCCGCAGACCACCACCAGTTGGCTGGTGAATATCGTAAGGTCCCGCTGGTCATCAAACCATGTTCTTGAACACTCAGGGTAGCCTGCAAACCTGGGAGCCTGTGGGAACCCGAGAAAGTATTTTAAGGTATAAAAAGAAGCATACCATCCGATTCCGACAAACTCTCTAAATTCCAGTAACCCTATCACCAAGTGTGTGATGCTAAACGAGTCATTTGAATGACAAACCTCCATCTCTCCTTACCTGTACAGTATTTGTAAACCCCTATAGTATGGTTGAGCATATTAAAGGAGAAAAAGTGCCAATCACAGTGCCTGGCATATAGTAAGAGCACGTTAGCCAGTACCTCTTAGCGTTATCATCATCGTCTCTGTAAGGTCATCTATTCACCAAGAGATGGGGTAGCAATCCCCCCATATCCTGGGGCTGTCTGTGCAAATGGCCGGAGCTGTCTGATTCCTTGGTTTTCCCCTCGCTCCTTATTTACACCTCCTTTGACACGCTGAACATGCCAGACAAGCAAACTCAGCACTGAGCAGGTTTTCTTCTTGCTACTTCTTATGAAAGGAGAACTCCAGTTCAGTTTACCTTTCTATCAATAGATGGGTGTTTGGACAGCCTCCACCCCACACCAATTTGGTTTCTGCTCTGAACATAACTTTATTTTCCCCCATTGAAAGATGCAGCAAAACCCTTCTTTGTGCAGGGGCCATTAAGACTTCCCATTCTTAAATTAGCTTAGCAAAAAAAAAGGAAGAAAAGAAAAGAATAAAAAAAAGAAGTGCATTTTATAGTCAAGCCAGCAGTAATTGGACACTGTGACTATGAGTGGCCCTTGCAGTGTTTGGATGCGGGCCAAATGTACCTTCTGTCTGTCTCTGACACAGGCAGACAATAGTGGTATTATTTACTGCACTGGGTCTGTGCAATTCCAGAGGCCAGCTGCGAGAACAAAAGAATCGCTAACACTTTGCCCAGCCCTGGACTCAGCCAGAGGCCCTATCTATGTTTCGTAAATAATGCACCCCTCCACCCCAAATGGTGGGTCACCAATTATCTGCTTTTTCCCTTCCCGCTAACCATGGCTGCGAGGAAAAGACGCATCACTCCTCTGACTCTGGAGAGAGGAATTGGACAGCAATTCTTTGTCTCTATAGCTTGGGGGTTCGGAGTCACCATTATATATATGAGGATGGCAGCGGAGCCTGTCTGGGAAAATGTTGGCAAGGGTTAGTCTCCCCTGGAGAGTCCCACTTCCAAGGAATGTCATTCTAAGTTCTGTCCTTGGCATTTCATCAAGGAGTTTGATGTTCATCCAGGCAACACTCACAGGTTGCCATACTGTTGGTGCTATGACCCACACGGTACAGACAACCTGGGTGGTAGGTGGGCTGGGCCCAGGGTTTTGCACTGTATTTGGCTTCAGTGCTGAGCCAGAATCTGGAAATTTAGATCCTATAGGATGGAATTGTCCAATGCCAATCCCCACTAACACAGCATTTACCAAGAAATGGACGTGCAGCCTGTGCCGGGGGGTGGCGCATGCCCTGTAGGATCTGGGCCAATGAGGTTACCTGCGCCTCCAGTCTTCTCAATCCATCCATGACAATCCGTGGGTCCTTATCGACTCCTTCCACCTTGGACCTTGTTTTGTGACCTGTTTCTGAGATCTTCAGCTCCTGGCCATGTGCCCAGACTCTGGAGCTGGGCCTCCCAGGGGCCTGGGGATCTGCTGTCTGCTGCTGCCTTCCCAGATGGAGGCAGCCTCGTGTTCAGGCTTGGTCTGGGTGTTTTCCTGTGTGGAATCTGTCTCCAGCTGCTTGGTCAACACCTGGCCTGATGAAACCCAGACCCGGGACACTGCCTGGACACAGCAAGGCAGAGACACTGGATCCCACAGGTTCTGGAAACGCCACCAAGCATAGTCCCAGGTGAGTTCTGGTCACAAATTTAGTCACACAGGGGGTTCATCATGGCTTGTAAACCAATGGTTTAAAACTTTTCCCCTCCATTTTTCTTATTTGCTTCTCACACTCTAGGAGACAGGCTAGGGAGGCGCTGTTATCCCCATGTTAGAGGTTAGTGTAAATGAGCTCTCAAAGATACTCAGGTAAAAAGGGGTGAAATCAAGTTTAAGGTTTCAACTCTCCGAGTCCATGGGGCTTCTAATACACACAGAGTCAGAGGGAGGGAGGGAGGGAAGGACGGGATTAAAATCATTTCACTGCGATGTTTAAAGGGTCTGACTCTATCCTCAGCAGGTGTTATGCTGAGCCCTTGAATTTTCCTTTTGTGGGCAATACTCTCTAAAGAGAGGACTTGGCCCCGTACCTTCTCTGACGGCAGGGATGTGCTTACTGTCACTCACCATTGTATTGTAGCTCCTGGGCCCAGCACAGATCCCTATATAGACCAAGAGTGGAATGAACGAATGAACGCATGAATGCATGAGTAAATGGATGAGTGAGTGACAGAAGGAGTGAACGTGCTGCTTGTGTTGGAGGCTGCATGTTCAGCGCTTGATTGTACTTGACACTAGAATTCTATCTGTCCCTCTCTCTGTCCTCCTTCTGTCTCTGGGGCCCCAGATACTCCTGGCCTCAGCACCAGGGGAACTCACATTCTCATTAGAGAGGACAGTCTTTCCTGGGTATCACTGCCACCTTTGTGTCATCTTGGAATGAAATGGCCAGGTACCAGGATGTATTCATGTTAGGCCACTCTGTCCCCTTCTCCTTTGGGGCATCTCCCCTGAGGTGGGTGTGTATGGGCCAGGAATCAGGGCCTCTCCGCCCTGCCCCCCTGACTTGATCTGTCACCTTCCACCAACAGCCCCACTTGGACTCACGCTGTGGACGATAATTCAGACTCTTCTTCTTTGGGTTCTCCCCAGAGAGTCTCTGACCAGAGATGACTTCGGGGGCCTCATTTTCTCCCTCATTTTTCTTACTGAGGGAACCAGAACTCAGAGAAGTAGCTGGTCTTGCCCAGGGTCCCCTGGCCATTCAGTGATGGATGGGGACTTGAAACCACAGCGCCTGCCTGCATTTTCTGAGCCGCTCAGGCCATTCTCATTACCCACTCTACCCTGTGCCACCTATTCTTTGAGCTTTGGCTTAGAAGGATTTTGACATTTCGAGTCTGGGGATGAGAGCTGTTAGAATGTCACCCCACCTACTTCGAGAGAAAGCCAATTTTCCCTTACTTCAGTACTTGCAAATAGCAAAGTTAATTAATCCCCTGTAAATAAACATTTGCAAACTGCAGCTGAATATAGCACCGACCAGGAACGCCTCCAAATGTGCTGTGAGATTAGATGGTGAAGGGACCAGAGGTGAACATGTGCCTGAATCTCCAAGTGTTGCCCACTAATTTATTGATGTGATAGAAAAAGCATTGATTTTAGGGTTCAGATAAACACAGGTCTGGATTCCAGCTCTGCCGTGGACTCATAGAGACCGTAGTTACGTCATAAATACTCTGAGCCTAGCGCCCCATGTGTGAAAAGCACTTGGGTCACTGCTGTGGACGTCATGCTAGATCCTGGAAGTATAGATGTCTAGTATGAGGCCTGCTCCCTGGGAAGCACCCCATAAATGATAGATCCCTCTGCCTTCCCTTTTCCCGTCCACCGTCCCTCCTTTGCTGGGTAGCTGGTGCCTTTAAATGCAGCTGACCCCCAGGGACTGCTGGCGTTTAGAAACCTCTGGTTAATGAAGGTGTTGGGCAGGAGGTTTGAGCCAGACCATTTCCAGCTCCTTCTAATTTTTGATGGACTTACACAGGCCACTGATTTGCATCATCCAGCTCCTCCTTTAATGAGCTCCTGAGCTCACAGTTAATGAACTAATTACTTCTGGGCAAAACCAGCATTAAGTTGCAAACCTGGTTTCTGCAGCCTCCGCCAGACCAGTCCTCTTTTGTCAAGTCAAAGAAAGCGTGGCAGTGAAGAGACTCCGCCAGATCCCGACGACAGGCCTTCACCACCAGGAGACATTCACAGCGGCCGGCGCAACTGGAATTAAAATATCTCGCGCACTGAGTGACATCAAACATGACAGGTACTTTCTCGAGATCCAGGACGAGGCTGAACTGCAGGCTCTGACCTGCAGGCCTCATTGCTTTCCCAGTTAGAAATACAGCTCTTCTAGAAGACTATAGATTCCCTCCCCGCTCCCCTGCCCCCTCCCCCCCAAATGACTCGATTAATGGCAATAAAATGGAGGTGTGCCAAATGGCCTGCTTTAAATTCAGATGACGGTGAGCAGGACCATCTCTGAGCACACAGAAGGGAGCTTTATACACAAGGCACATCTTAATTGGAAGAAAAAGTTTCTACACTTTGAAACGTTTAAGACAGTTGCCTGGGGAACACCTTTAAGTGATGTAGTACAAGGTTACTTGCCGTAAAGGACTCCATTTTCTCTCCTGCAGGGCCCGATCACTGAGAGGCTGGAACACACACTTCAGATGTGGGTTGTTCTGGATTTGAATCCTGGGCTCACCCTCACTGGGCAAGTGTGTGACGTGTGACAGTGGAGAAGTCACTTAATTTCTCTGGGCCTTAGTTTCCTCATTGGTGATATGTGGAAGTTGATAAGGCCCGTTTTCATCGGGGTCATGGTGAGGCCCTAAGTGAAAAGGGGGTATATCGAATTATTCAACCAATGCTTACTTAACACCACAGCAAACACCGTTAATTCAAGTTTGCATGTGCCGCCCTGCATTTCCCAGCTGCCCTTGGAGTTTGGACATGCACCTGGATCCTGGCAAATGGGCATGTGCAAGGAAGTAGTCCTCTCCCTCTCTTAGTTCCTGCCAATGTGCCTGCGATGTACCTACACTGGGACCATCTATCAGCTTGGGTCCCTGAGTCATCGTGTGGAGTAAGTTGTATTAGTTTGCTAGGGTTGCTGTGACAAAGAACCACAGACTGGGGTGTATTAAAACACAGAAATTTATCCCCTCACAGTTTGGGAGCCTGGAGTTGAGGTGTCAGCAGGGCCCTGCTCCTCCGGGGCTCTTGGCAGACTCCCTCCTTGTCTCTTCCTGCTTGTGTGGCGGCCGGCCACCCTTGGCATCCCTTGGCTTGCGGCTGCATCACTCCAGTCTCTGCCTCTGGCGTCACCTGGTGCTCTCCTCTTATAGGGACGCTAGGAATATTGGCTTAGGGCCCACGCTAATGACCTCATCTTAACTAGATTACATTTGCAAAGACCTTATTTCCAAATGAAGCCACATTCACAGATACCAGAGGTCAGAACTTCCACACACCTTTCGGAGAGTCACTATTCAACTCATGATACCAATTTCTGTCAGCCATACACAGTGAGTGAGATAGTAATCTCTGCCACATTAAGCCAATGAGATTAGGGAGTTAATTTGTAACCAGAGTGTCATCTGGCCCATCTTACCTAACACAAGTAACTGATTGAGGCCAGCACCATGCCAGGGGCTGGGATGAAATATTTAACAAGGTGGAAACACACCTGCCCTCTTGAAGCTGGTGGTCTAGTTCAGTGCCTGACAAATAGTAAGTGTTCAATAAATGGCAACTATCAAAATCACTATTTCAGAATGTTGAGATTCTCGTTATCCTATCAAAACACAATGAGATACCACCTTGCTTCCTTTGGGATGGCTATCGTCAAAAAGACAAGAGGTAACAAAAGTTGGTGAGGATGTGGAGAAAAAGGGATCCCTCGTGCACTCTTGGTGGGAATGTAAACTGGTGCAGCCACTGTGGAGAACAGCATGGAGGTCCCTCAAAAAATTAAAAAAGAGTTACCATACAGCCAGCAAGTCTGAGTATTTATCTGAAGAGAACAAAATCACTATTTGAAGATGTTCACTGCCCAATTTTTTTACAGTAGCCAAGACATGGAAACAACCTAAGTGTCCACTTACAGATGAATGGATAAAGAAGATGTATATATAGGTTCATCTATATTGTTGCAAATGACAGGATTTCCTTCTTTTTAATGGCTAATATTCTATTGACCTTGAGAGCATTATGCTAAGTGAAGTAAGTCAGAGAAAGACAAATACTGTATGATCTCACTTATATGTGGAATCTAAAAAAACCCATAGAAACAAAACAGATTGGTGGTTGCCAGAGGTGAGAGATGGGTGCAGGGAAAATGGGTGAAAAAGGCACAAATTTTCAGCTATTAGATAAATAAGTTCTGGGTATGTAATGTACAGTGTTGTGGCTATAATGGTTAACAATACTGTACTGTGTATTTGAAAGTTGCCGAGAGAGTTGATCTTAAAAGTTCTCATCACAGGAAAAAAAACTGTAGCTACATTGAGGAGATGAATATTAATTAAACTTATGGCAATCATTTCACAATCTATGCATAAATCAAAAATGATGTTGTCCCCCTAAACTAATACATTGTTATATGTCAATTATAAAACAAGATTTTGGTTATCAAGATGAATAAAACAAGATTCCTCTTTTAGCGACCTCCCTGTGTTGTTGGCTGGACAGAACAGGAAACAGGTTAATAATATAGCAAGATATTTATAATAGAGCAAGATATAGCAAGATACCTGATGGACTTGGTGTGTAAAATAGTTATTTTTGGCACAGGGAATTGAGTCTTCAAGTTTCCCAGACGTGGAATGTAGGGTGTGAGGGTGTGGAAGGGTGGGGAGTGGAAAGAGGCCATGCCACAAAGGCCACTGTGTGCCAAGGTCCACCGCTGATGCAGGAGGAGTCGTTGCATGAACAGTGGCATGGATTGATCTGTCTTTGCTGGAATAAGAAACCTTGACCCTTCCTACCTAGACAATTGCAGTAGCTACTTCACTGGTTACCTGCCTTGGCAATGACCCCTCTCTGGTCTCCATACCACAATGACTGCTCTGTGACCCAACCCTGATCATGGTCACACCCCTTCTAAAAACGTTCAAAGCCCATGGGACAAAGGGGCAGCTCCTCGAATCTTTCTCAGTTTTCTATGGTCCAGCTCCAATACTGATGCTCCCCCAGGGCCTGTCTTGGTTCTTTGTTTGGATTTAGCATTACTCTCTTCTGTGTACACTGTTGTATATAACTGAGTTATGTGTGTATGTACATGTTTAAGCAAAATCATTCAATAAATACTGAGTGCTGCTATGTGCCAAATATTGGGCATAATGAGTCAAATTTTTAAAAATATTTCCCCGCCTCTCCCCCCACACCCCCCAGTTTTCTATCATACCAATCCCTCTGTGTGAAATGCCCTTTTCCACCCCCTCCCCTGGCTCCCTCTTTCAAGTCCTTCAGTTTTCTCATTACCTCCTCCAGGAAGCCCTCCTTAATCCCTCCAGGCGATGTCAGGATTTCACCACATGTTTTCCCCCCATTATTAGTTCCTGATTGCTGTTGTAGCAAATTACTCTCAACTTGCTGGCTTAAAACAACACAACTTTATTGTCTTTCCAGTTATGGAGGTCAGAAGTCCAAAATGGGTCTGTGGGGTTAGAATCAAGGTCGTGAGAGGGAGGGTTGTATTCCTTCTGGAAGCTCTCGTGGGGAACTTATTCTTTGCCTTTTCTGGCTTCTGAGACTTCCCACTCTCCTCAGTCATGGCTGTATCTCTTCGACCTCCATCATGTCCCTTCTGACACTGACTGTCCTGTCTACTCCCTATAATGACCCTTGAGATGACATTGGGCCCACTCAGATAATCCAAGGTGATTTTCTCATCTCAATATCTTTCACTCAATCACATCTGCAAAGTCTCTTTTGCCACTTCAGTTACCATATTCATAGGTTCCAGATATTAGAATGTGGGTGTTTTTAAGTTGATCACACTGTGTTGTAATCTCCTTGGGCTTTCTTCCTACAGACCCATGAGATTCTAAAGGTAGAGACGGTGTGAGTCAGCCATCACCCTGTCTCCAGAGCCTATCAGGGCTCTTGTAGTATGTGAGTTCCCAGCCATTGCTTGATGAATGAATAAATGTATTCAATCTCAATTATATCCTATAGCCTCCTCTATTGAGCAACCACCTTGTACTGCCAGTTGGAGAGAGATGGCGAGGAGGCTGAGTTAACAATAATGCAGCAATGGCAATGCTGAAACAGACGGTTTCCTCCCGAGCTGGGACACCACAGACCAGAGGCATGGAGTTCCTCAGAAGAGGAACTTTTCCCCAGGAGAAAAGGACAGTTCCCATTGTGACAAGTGCACAGTGAAGTGATTGTTCACATAGCCCTATGTTGTCTGGACTGATTCTTTGCATTCTGTGCACTCTTGGTCTCTATCCAAGACTCCAAACATGGACAGAACACATTGAGCAAATGAAAGAGATACAGACTATTCTAACATGCCATGAATTTAAGTGATTGAGAGCGCTATAAATTAACTCTTGTTATCAGAAACTCATGCATGCCAAGGTGCAGTTGCCTTGTGGAAGGTAGGAAATCAGTTTCTAACTTCCATTGTAATGTGCTAGTTGTGTTGTTGCGTTGTTATTCTAATCATCCTCCAAATGATGGAGGAACTGTCCTTACCATAGTACTGGGCTAGACTTGCAGCCAGAAGGAAACCAGACACAGTCATATTTGAAGTCATTGAAAGAGGGATGGGGAGAAGGCGTCTAGCATGTGTTGATCCTCTGAGAAGTGACTGGCTCTGTATAGAGTTATGCTCACTGTCTCAGTTAGCGCTTGCCACGATAATGTTGCATAACAAGCTTCCTGCCCTCCAGTGGTGCAAAACAACAGTTAACCCCATCTGTCTGCAGGTAAACTCGGTCAGGTCATCTACAGGCTGCAGCTCCACCTGAAATTAGTTGGGGCTTGTTCTTGTCGTGATGATGGCTGAGGCACAAGAGAGCCAGTAGAAACAGCAAGGTCAGATACCTTGCTGACCTGACTTGGCCAAAGCAGTCACATGACCAAGCTCAATGTCAAGAGTTGGGGTGCAGGGAAAAGCAGAAAGTTGGAGTCAATCATTTACTCTACCGCAGTCATAAAAACAGAGTTGGTGTGTTGTAAGGATAAGCAAACTGAGGTTGGAAGTGATGAAGTGACTTGCCCAATGTCAAAAGCTTGTAAATGTTAGAACCTAGGTCTATCTAACTCAGGGGTCCTCAGCCAGGAATAGTTTTTACCCCCAAGGAACATAAGCAAATGACTGGAGACATTTTTTCATGGTCCCAACTCAGAGGTGGGGGGTACTGCCAGCACCTCGTGGGCAGAGGCCAGGGATGCTGTTAAACATCTTCCGGTACATAGGTCAGTCCCCCCACAACAAAGGATCATTCAGCCCCCAATATCAACAGTGCCGAGGATGGGAAAGCCCTGATCCAAAGCCTGTCCCCTTTCTGCTCTATCTCAACACTTTCTCCAAGTAGAGAGAGCTGATTGTGTACATTCCAAGTTCAGAGAATGACCCTGTAGCACCTAAGAGTCTGAGGCTCTCATTTTGGTGCTTGACATTTTTACTTCTATTGTATCACTTATTTGTGTTCAGTCACTTTCTCCTTCAATAAGCATTTTTGAACACTTGCTATGCAAAACTTTCCCTGCTGTCTCACTCTCCCTCTGCGACTATGACCCCCAGTGTCCTGGTGCCTTGCCCTGACTATTTGTATGCGCCTCTAGGTGTGGACTACAACGCCTATGATTGAATCCCACCCTTGATAGTTTAATTAGCACAGCGCTGGGCATGTGGGAAGCCCTCGCTCTGTGTCATCCATCATAACTGTGATCTCACTACAGAAGGCACAGTCGCTCACCCACTTCCCCTCCAACCTTATCCTCACCGCACCCCAATGTAACGTCATGTAACCCACTTCTTCTATACAACATTTAATTATCTTTCATATATAAAACACTCCTTACTGAATAAAATATTCAGACACCTCACTTGACAGGGGAAGCAAATAGGAATATGTAGCAATTCATTTGTTTTTTTTCATTAAATCGGGCATGACCATTGTTGGGACCTGGGAGTTAACGACCGCAGGTCTGACACTCTGACATTACTCATTTATTCATAGTTGGTTTGCGCACCCTGGAAGCGCCTCATTTTCTATTTACATTAGTCAAATAAATTCATCATTTCTTTCATTGAGCTGAATGCCTCCATCTGTGGGGCGGTTTGTGAGCCCCATGATTTTATTTTTTTATTTATTTTATCACTGATTTCTTTTTTTCTGCTGCTGCCTTCTCATTAAAATGTCTTTTGGCTTTTAGACATGAAGGCAGAAAAGGACTAATTAAAGTCTTCCTGCCTCTCTGACATTGCAAAACGGGGAAATATCAGAGGCACCCTTTCAACCAGTTATGAACACAACTGAGTGACCGGTGGAACTCTTTCAGAACTTGAATCGCATGAATCCCTTCAGAAACAAAGTTAATCACTCAGACAATTGAATTAAGCCATCCCCACAGGCTGCTCACCTAGTCCTCACCTGGGATCCCGAGACCAATGGGAGAGGGTTTAAGACGCCTAACCTGACAGCTGAATCTCAATTCTAGAAGAGGTTGTGTTCTGACTCTCTCATGCTACTTAGGGGGAATAAACCTTGCTGAAAACGATCATTTTCATAGAGAGCCCACAGTACTTTGTTTCTATTTGTTGAATCAGCATTCTATTGATGCAGAGAAAACCTAACTCCTTAAGTACTTATGTGCTATATGCAGACACCCTGAGGATACCTGGTTTACAGGCAGACTCTCTTTGTATTCTCTCAACAACTCTAAGTGGTAGGCCATTAAAAAGTGTTTTTTTTGGGGGGGTATATAATTACAGACAGCAAAATGCATAAATATTAAGTATAAAGTTCTGTGGGCTTTGACAAACTGACACACCTGTGTACTCCACACCACTGTCAAGTTATCGAATACTCTTATCACAGCAGAAAGCTCCCTTATCCACCTTCCCAGGGAAATTCTGCCAACGCCCTCCACTCCAGCACCATCCATTTTTATCTTTACAGACTTATTGGGGTATAATTGGCAAATAAAATTGTATATATTTAAGGTGTACAATGTGATGTTTTGATATAGGGAAACATTGTCAAATAATTATCATGTAAAGATAATTAACATATCTATCACTATTCACAATTACTTTGTTTTCTTTTCTCTTTTTCTCTCGCCCTCTTTTTTTTTTTTTGATGGTGAGAGTACTTGAATTGTACCCTCTCAAGCAATTTTAAGTACACTATACGTTGTAGTGCTGTTAACTAGTCACCATACTGTATATCAGATTTCCAGAATCTATTCACCTGGCATAATTGAAACTTGGTACCTTTGGTCAACATCTCCCCATGTCCCCCTCCCCTCAGCCTCTGGTCACCATCACTCTACTCTCTGCTTCTAAGAGCCTGGCAATTTTGGATTCCACATAGAAGTAAGATCATCCAGTGTTTGTCTTTCTGCAACCGGCTTATGTTACTTAACATCATGTCCTCCAGGTTCATCCACATTGTCTCAAATGACAGGATTTTCTTCTTTTTAAAGGCTTACTAATATTCCAGTATATATTCTTTCTCCATTCATCTGTTGACGGACATTTAGGCTGTCTCCATATCTAGGCTGTTGTAAATAACGCTGCAGTAAACATGGGAGTGCAGATATCTCCTTGAGATACTGATTTCATTTCCTTTGGGACGAATAACCTGATTTCAAAAATGGGCAAAGGAACTGAACAGAGATTTCTCAAAAGAAGACATACAAATGGCCAACAGGTACATGAAAAGGTGCTCAACACCAATCATCATTAGGGAAATGCAAATCAAAACCACAATTAGATATCACCTCACACCTGTCAGAATGACTATCATTAATGAAACAACAAACGAGAGTTGGCGAGGATGTGGAGAAAAGGAAGCCCTTGTGCACTGTGGGTGGGACTGCAGATTGGTGCAGCCACTATGGAAAACAGTATGGAGGTTCCTCAAAAAATGAAAAATAGAACTACCACGTGACCCAGCAGCTCCAGCAACCACAGTTTACTTCTTTCACCATTGGTTATCTTTACCTGATGGAGAATTTCCTATAAATGGGATTATACAATATGTGCTCTTTTGTGTCCGGATTCTTTTACCCAGCGTAACGATTTTGGGATTCAACATCTTGTGTCAGTGGCTCTTAGTTTTCCTTTACTGCTGAGTCAGAATCCATTGTATGAGTAGCGCATAATTTGTTTATCTGCTTTTGTTTTTATGGAAATTTCCAAAACTGGTTAATCACAGGTTCTGCTTGTTATGAGTAAAGATGAACACATGTCATTTTGTAAATTTCTTTTGGGTAATTACGTAGGGGTGGTAGTTACTCAGCTGTTGGGTAGTGCTACGGATTGAACGCGTGTCCTCAAAATTTGTATGTTGGATGGTGAAGAGGAATTGCAGGAAGGCCTTGGCTTCCTGTTGCCACAGCTCATTCACCAGCTGATGGACATAAACCATGACAGCTTCACTTCACAACTCTTCTGGGTTCTCTCAACTATCATGACGCTTTCTAATCCGTAGCCTTCTATTGCCTCTGAGCCCACTCCTCCTCAACGTGAGGAAACTGGTAGTTGGAGGACATTTCCCCGTGTGGCTGCAGAGTGCTAGGCTTGGAAGGGATCTCTGAGGTCATCTCTCCTGACCTCAAACCTCCAGGCAGCTCTGGGCCACGTGGCTTCCCTTTTCTGGTTCAGCCCCCCCAGGAGCTCACATTACCGCCAGGGGCACACGCTTCCATTTTTGGCAGGTCCAAACCCTGCCTGGCGGCCTGTGTCACGCTGACATCTGCTCCCTGGACTTTTCACCCAGTGGCCCTGCATCGGCCGGCCCTCTGGGATTATAATGAGCCACTCCAAACGCAGCTCCCTAAGCATTTTAAGACGGCCTTTATATCCGTGGAGTCTCCTCTTTCCCCAGGCTGAAACCCGGGGCACCCTCACCTGTTTCTGTCCCTCTCCAGTGTTACGTGACGCCTTTCCTCAGGCCTCTGGAATGCTCGGGCCTCTCCAGCCCACCAGGTGGCCCCTTTTTAATTTTGATGTAGTCTTTAAACAGTGGCCATTTCATAAATACATTCCCATTCTAAAAATTCAGATAGCTTAGATGGACGGGTCCTTCCGCTGTCCCGCAAGTCAGTTCGTGAAGAGGTGGGAGAGAGTACCATCTGGCACAGACGGCCTGCTCCCATGAGGCTCAGTCTCCCCGTGTACCTGTTACGTGGCCCTGTGTGCCCTAAGCCTTAGCTTCCTTAGCTGAGAAATCACACAATGTCCTACTTCACAGGGCTGATGGGGGGTTAGGTACATTACAAAGCACTGAGAAGCCTACTTGACACATAATACATCCTTAATCAATGTAAGTTCCTATAACTCATCTTTTGCATAGTTTTCTACTCTTTTACGCATGTATGTCTAGATAAAAATAGATACTTTTTTGATGTAAACTAGATCACCCATTAATTATCTTTTTACCTTACAAATCTTTCCATGGGAACGAACATCTAGTATTTTCGGTCCGTAGTTGGGAATCTGTAGATGCGGACAGCCAACTAGTAGTTATACTCGGGCTTTAGACTTCGTTGGAAGTCTGTGTCTCAACACCACCCCCCAAACCCACCCATCCCCGTGTTGTTCAAGGGTCTGCTGTACCTCATCATTTTTACCAACTACAATAGGTAATATTCTATATGGATGCACCACAATGCATTTATACTTTCTCTTAGTAGATACCCCATTTTTAATGTTTTGTTGTTGTTTTTACTCAATAGAAAGAAGTAAACTACTATATCAATAGTCAAATGGACTTGGGCCATAATCATAACCAGGCAGTTCACAACAGAAGGCCTGCAAGTGTCCATAAACATGAAAAATGTAATCAATTTAATAATAATTAGTGAAAGAAAAATATAAATTATAATTAGTGGTGAGTTCTGTCCATTTTGTTTTGGCCATATGTTTAGTGATGTTAAGAAAGACTGATGCATCCAATGTTGAAAAGCATGTAGCCTAGTGGATATTCTTTTACACTACTGGTGGAATCTTAATTATTACATAATTTCTGAATGGAAATTAATAACTTTCTTATTGATTTGTAGGAACTCTTTACATGTACGGATATTGAAAATTTGCTATTTGTATTGAAAATGTTTCTTTTACTCTTAAATTTGCCTTTTAATTTTGTACACGCTGAGTTTTATTTTTAAATAAATTTTCATCTTAACATAGTTACAGGTACCAATTTTTACATCATGACTTCTGGTTTTAAGGTCTTTTTTAAGAAGCTTCTCCCCATCCCAAGTTTGCAAAAATATGATTCATTTTCCTATTAGTGCTTTATAATTTATTCCCACACATTTGGCTTTGCAATCCATTACTTATTTGTTATATGTATGAGGCAGACAGTGATCTGACATTGTTTATTCAATGAATAGTGATCATCCTCAAACCATTTATTGACTATTCCATAAAAAAATATCATTTTTATTACATAAGTAAATCTACGGGCATGGATCATATTAAATATTCACATGGATTCATCAGTGATATCAGTCTATAGTTTTATGATTCTCTATGTGGTTACTTTCCATACCTGATTTTGAGGCAGCATTCTATGTTTGCCTCGTAAAATGAGTTAAGATACTTCCATCTCCTCTGTTCTGGCATAGTTAATAAAGCACTAGAGCTAGCTCTCCTTTGAAGATAGGAGCTATTTACCCATGGACCGTTGGGCAAGGTGATTTCTTTTAATCAACTTTATCAAGGTGTACTTTATATACATGTGATTTGTTCACTGAGTCTTGAACAACATGCTCACATAAACACTAATGCAATCAACACAAAAATTAAAAGAAAACTTTCCTTTACCCCAGAATGCCTTTCTCATATCCCGTTGGAATTAATCCCCCAACATCTGACCGTTCTCACCAGCTCTTCTGCTGTCATTCATTATAGCTTCATTTTACATTTTAAAGAATTTAATGTAATAATAAAATAATAAAAGCTATACTACTTTGTGTCTGGATTCTTTCAGCATATTCGTTTTGAAATTCAGAGATGCTGTTATCAGTAGTTTGTTCCTTTTCATTGCTGAATATTATTCTACTGCATGAATTTATCACAATTTGTTTATCCATTTACCTATTGATGGACATTTGGGTTGTTGCCAGTTTTAGATTATCCTGAATAAAGATGCTATAAATATTAGTAATAAAGTTTTTGTGTGCACATGTGTTTTCATTTCCTTTGGGAACGTACCCAGGAGTAGGATTGCTGGGTCATATAGTAAGTGAATACTTCACTTTATGTGAAAATGCCAAACTGTTTTTCAAAGTTTTCTGCTCTTTGTATTTCCATCAACAATGCATACAAATTCCAGTTGCTCCATATTCTTGCCAATAATTGATATTGTCAGTCTCTTTAACTTTAGCCATTCTGTTAGGCATGTAGAAATATACCATTGTAGTTTAACTTGCATTTCCTTGACGATGAATGACATTGAATGCTTTGCATATGTTTAATATAGGCCATTGGTACTTCTTTTTTGAATATTTCTTTAAATCTTTTGCCTTTTGTTTTCTGTGCTGTCTTCTTAATAGTGGAACAATTCTTTGTATATTCTTGAATCCAGTCATTTATCAAATATGTGTATTAAGAATGTTTTCTTCCAGTCTGTCAATTACCTTTTTGTTTCCTTAACTGTCTTCCAAAGATTAAAAATTTTTAATTTTGATGAAAAACAGGCTCCGTTTGAAGGATTTCTTTACTACTTTTAAACTTTTCTGATTCTTTCTTTCACTTCCTAAATTAATTTTGCAATTTGTAAAGAAATTACCTATTTCTTTAAATTTTACAAATTTATTAGAATAAATTAGCATACAATCTCATTTTAAAATTGTCCTCTGATTCTATAATACTATACAATTTTTCATTCCTGATGTTGCTTGTTTTTATCTTCTTTTTTCTTCATTTTGGATGTCCTGACAAACCATTAGCTGTTCTATTGGTATTTTCAAATAATCCAGTTTGGGTGTTTACATATGTTTCTTATGTAAGACAGTTCTGCTTTTTAAATTGCTTCATTCTGTTCCTTCTAATTTGTTTAGATAATTTTATTATTATAATTTTAGTATTTTAAGTAAAAATCTCAATTTACCTTTTTTTTCAGTCTTTATTTTGTAATAAATGTAGTATGGCTAGAAGCTTTTATTCTGAATATATCTCTTTGGCTATACCTCCTGGGATTTATTATGCAATCTTTTTCTTTTTGTTTATTTTTAAAAAAGTGTATTTTTTCTATCTTAATGACTTCTTTCACTCAAGTGATACATAGTGGGTTTTTAAAAATCATATGTGGTCATTGTTCATTATGAATTTAAATTGTTTGCTATTTAATATTTGTAAGGTATGACTGTGATTTATCTGTGCATCTTGTATTTTTTTAAAAAAATGATCTTGAATCTTTTTAAAAGAGCCTGGAGTTGACAATAGATTACTTCTGGCATTCTTGCATATTTACTTTTCATTTATATTAAAAATACACACATATAAAAAATAAATAAATAAATAAATTAAAAAGTAAAAAATCATATGTGACATTTTAGTTGTTTTTTTCCTGTTCTTATTTTAAAAAATACCATTTTAAAAAATAAGTCAGGTACTTTTCTTCATATTTTCTGCTGTTTTTGAAAATATTTAATATCTTATTTGATACATCCTCCATCTTTAATTTTGTTGTCTGTGTTAGAGGAGTTTAAAAAGACTTGTATTTTCTGTTTGGCACTGCATGATAATGGTGTGTTCAATTTTTCTTTGTTTACACTTATTTTTTGTTTATTTGATGTGACATTTGATCGGAGAGGGATGTGTTAAAATCTCCTATTATAATTGTGTATTTGTTAGTTTTTTTGCATCTCCAACAGGTTTTGTTTTATGTAGCTGGGGTTTTGTTACTAAATGTGTGAATATTCTTTTTGATAGAGTATAATATTTAATAATATTGAAAACCCTTTTTGTCTTATTTAATATTTTTGACTTGGATTATTATGTTGTCTGATATATATTTTTCTTCACCTCTTTCATTTAAGCATTTGCTAATTTTTCTTTCTCCATCTGTCTGTTTTCAGGCTTTCCCTGTCATTTTGTTTTAAGGCCATGTCTCATAAACATAGCATAACATAACATAACATAACATAACATAACATAACATAACATAACAGGATTTTTGTTTTAAAAAAAAACCCAATCAAAAAGTCTTTATCTTTTCATAGGGGGATTTGACCCATTCACATTTATTGCAATTATCAATATTGTTATATGTAGCAATGCTCTTAATTTCAATTTACCTTACTCTCTTTTGTTTCCTTTTCCTTTCCAAAATTTGTTTGTTGTACTAGTTTTGTATTCCTCACTCTATTGTTTTCCTCCAGGGTCCTAGAAGATATGTGTATCCTATTTAAGCAATTATCAATCCATAATGAAAAGAAATGAAGAACAATCTGATGGAGTGCATGGCAGGTCAGGCGCAGAATTTTAAGAACAAAAAAACATTGTAACAATTGGAACCCCAATGAGACACCTGTTAGTAAGAAAACCTAAGTCAATTTTCATTAATGTATTCACATGAGAAGATTTACTGAATAAACTGCACATGTACTATGTGCATCTGTAAGTTCTGGAAGATGAATGACATCGAATAGGACAGGACGCTAATTTTCAAGAAAATTGCTGCCATGAGAGAGGCGGAAACAAAGGCAGTCTGTGTTTCTCTGTGAATCACAAAGTTGGGTACAGGCTATACCAGTCCATTGCCCAGTGGAAATGAAAACAGTGGGAGGTAAAGTGCGGGGGGGGGGGGCGGCTATTTAGAGATGGTGGTGGCAGCATCTGCTCTGAGCACCGAGCAGGGTGTAAGTAATAGAAATCAAGCACCTTTGCGTGGCCGAATCATGTTCAAGTTGAAAAATTCCAGGCATTAAGGCTGGAAAAGTAGCAGGCAAATCGCAGTGACCTGAAATCTCTTCAGCCATAAGGAAACGGTGCAGCTGAACCACAGGGTCAAGTGCAGGGCTGGGATAAATGTCTTTGAACCAAGAGAATCTTTTCAAGGTGCGATAGCGTTGGAATTAGCATGAGGCTTCCTCTGGTGGGAGAAAGTAAGAACTTGGAGCTTCTGTGTGAAATTTGAGCTAGTCATCACTACCAGGGAAGGTGACACAAGGGAACTCATGTTTTCCAGAAATGTCTACATTACAGTCATTCTCCAGGCAGTAGCCCCCTGAATTCCCAAAACACTTCTGCCTCCTGGGTGGTCCTATCATCACCTTACAGGTTAGGAAGCTGAGAATCAGAGAGGTGAGTGAAACCGCTAGCTCAGGAAGTGATTATCTCAGGTCAAACTCAGACCTCGCTGGCCAATGGATGTGTGTTTTTTGAAAGGGAAGCTTACTGTTTCTTTGAAACATGTGCTGCTTAACGGCTTACCATGTGTAAGTAACCAAAACAGTAATGGCCCTGCAGGTTTTTAAATGGACCGTCAGCGTTCCCAGAGGAGGCCTCCCAGAGGAAGGCTCGGAGCAGGGAGAGTGCTGGGTGGAGCTCAGCCACCCACAGGACCACAAAACCATAAGGATAAGGTCTGTGCCAGACTTTGCATGCCGTCCCATTTACAACCAGGCGGAACCAGGGTGGTCCTGTGTCTGCCGGCCACAGAATAGCAGGCTGTAACCCAGGGGCTCCTCTCCCTGGGAGCCCCCAGTTTAGGCTCTGAGTGGCCAGGGCCAGAGGTTTCCAATTTCCCATTTCTAGGAGGCTCATTTGAATGCCTCCAACAAACTGAAAGCTCCCTGGCACTGGAGGAGAGCGCTTTGCCTCCCTTCCTCGCTCTGTGCTCTCCTCGAGGCAAGAGTTACGTCTCCTCCGTCACCCTGAAGATTACCTGGGCCTTAGCATGCAACCATTTCTCGTGTTGAGATGAATGAGTGAAAACTAAAGAAAGCTAAGATTCTAAGACAGGAGAATGTAGTTTTCACTGCCCAAGGTCATGTGCCTGCGTGGAGAGCAGGATGCAATGTCCCCTCCCCCACTGTGTCCCCACCTACTCACTCTGCAGGCCCTTGTAACAGCTTATGGACTTGGAGCTCAATATGGGAGGAGTGGGGGAGGGTGACAATTCTTTGATGGCCTGCACTTTCCACCCTTCCTTTGGCCTGGACGGGACAGAAGACAACAGTGGGCGGCTGCTGATTAAATAAATAATGTTTCCCTTTATAATGGGACGTCCCCTCTCCAGATGAAGCTTTTCAGTGCATGTTCCAGGAGAGAGTTGCTGCTTCTAATGGCCATAAGTCTGAAATCTTTATGGTTAGGTGCGAGAATGTTAAGTAACATCAGAAGAACCATTATGAAATTTAATGTGCGTTAATACTCTCAGCCACGTAAATCCTCTTGAGCTCCAATGACTAAACGGGTGGATTTGCCAGAAGATCTCAAAGCACCTTATAATTACTGGAATATTATTTTGTTCTCTATTATGAGAACCATCAAAATCACCTTTCAAAGGAAAATTGCAGCTAGAGAGAGATTATGAATTAATAATAATAATATTAATAACAGCAATAATAACTAAAATGGCTCAGTGATAAGGCCACATGAACAATAATCATCACTTTTCAATCTACTTTTCCACTTGGTTCACACGACAACCCTAGTAGTGGAGGAATATTGTTCCCATTTCACAAAATGAATTTAAGATGCTGAGAGAAATTGTAGATCAAGTCAGCCTGAGCCTTGGAAAATGCCTCCCTCTGACACAGCCTGCCTAGGCAGGCAGAAGGGACCATCTCACTCATAAAAACATTCTCAAGATGGTGGACATGCACACCCAACACAAAGCCCCTCAAAAATACCCATCATCGAGTGCCAGCGTGTCTGTGCTGCTGGGCGCTGAAGACGTCATTGACGTCTGAGTGCAACATAGGACCCTTGGAATATGTACACCAACTCTCCATGGCTTCCCACGACCTCCATGAGGGTGGGAAGCTCGGGGTTTTTCTTCCCCAATGGCTTCAAGCTTCCTTGGTGATATTCACAGATGTCCATGAAGCCGTATGTGTCACTGTTCATCTGCCGCTGTGGCCTTGAGGGATCCTCTGCCCTACAAGGCTGCATGGTCCACTGCTGGCACCTACAGCACTACCCACCCAAAGTTCTTACGGGATCAAGTGCAGTCCCCTCCAGGCCTTGAGGGATCCTCTGCCCTACGAGGCTGCATGGTCCACTGCTGGCACCTACAGCACTACCCACCCAAAGTTCTTACGGGATCAAGTGCAGTCCCCTCCAGGCCACTTGGGGAAGCACCCAGGTCCTGCAGGCGTGTTGCTGTGGAACCTGGGTGTTGGTGTCCGTGGGCCTTGAGGTCCCGCAAAAGTATTGTTCTGACCATAGTGCACCACGCTGCTGGCTTTGGTGCTTTAAACACCTTGGCCTTGGGTCTCCCTCGTTTACCGACTCTGGCTGCACCCACCTCCCAGCCACCCGGGCCACCATAATGTCTATACTTCTTCCCCTCCCTTCATAGAGCATTCTGGGGTGTCCCACCATAAAATCCCCCTGAGGGGGTCATACTGCAGATGGTTCCGATTTATTAAGCCTTCGTTGCATACCTGGCCCTGTGCACATGTTCTTTCTGATCATAACATCCTAGTCAATTGGATGTCATCATCCCAGGTACCTACGTTTTTAGCTCTTCTAGTTCACACAAACACACAGAGATATTTCCCCCAAAGCACAGCCATGGGGCCAGGAGGATGGGCTGAGCAGGGCTGTGTTTTTGAGGGCACACCACACTGTGAGCTATCACGCTCTCTCCCTCTCTTCACAAGACTCAGGTGACGGTCTTTCAGTCCCGCTCAGGGCTGTAACACACCTGAGGTAGACTGTTAGCGAAAACTGTCTCAACTATTCCCTTTCTGCACTCATACCCCTGGCCAATGTGACCTTGAAGCTCCTCCCATCAAAAAGTGGAGCCTATTTCTCTACCCCTTGACCCTGGGCTGTCCTGTGACTTGTGCTGATCAATAGGGTATGGCACACGTGATCCTGTGCCAGTTCTGAGCTGGGTCTTCAAGAGGCTTTGCATGTTTCTACTTGTTTTCTTGGAGTCAGTCCACATTAGCCAGCTGGATGATGAGAGGCAGGTGGCCTATGCACTCCCATAGCCCAAGCCCACAGCAAGAATGTCAGCTGACCGCTAAACCATGAGCAAGCCTGGTCGGGGTCAGCCTAGCCTGGCCCAGGTTGGCAGAACGTCCAGCTGACCTGTAGCATCATGAGTTATAATCAGTAATTATTGTTTTAAGCTGCATTGAGTTTGGGTGTGTTTGTTACACAGCAGTGGCCAACCGATTCAGCGTCTCTTCCCACTACCTTTATGGGGGCTCCATTGCTCCTTTCTGCAATCTGACCTCACCTGGACCTCATCTGTGCTCCATTTCCTGCCCCCACGCTTGTCCTCTGGCTTCAGATAATACCACTTCCTTTATGCTCATGCAGCCCCCTTCCCCTGTCTTCTGCTTCCCATCCGCCTCCTCTGCCTGTCCTCTCCCCGAGGAGGTCTTTCTGTGTATCTCTGTGATGACTTAACCCGTGGTGTACCTTCCCTGACAGAATGAGCCCTTGTTACGGGCAGCGCCTGAATTCATCCCTCTCTTGCCCACAGCTGTGGACTGCAGTGGGCCTTGAGTGGGGCCATGCACTGAGGGCCTCGCGTGAGCGTTACATGTATTATCTCAGTGGATGCTCACAGCAGCTGTGAGTTAAGTATGGGGCCACCTCACTTTACAGACGAGGAGCCCAAGCCCGGCTAAATGGTACCTGCGCTGCATGCACAGAGTGGCCAGCTGGGGTTTGCAGAGCCCCTGTGTGGAACATGAGTTCAGGGATCAGTGATGGAGGCACTGAGGGACGGCGGGAGGGCTGGAGGAGGGAATGAATGGTGGCAAGTGAGCTGCAGTGACTGGATGCAGGCACATTGCATCGCCTGGGGCATGAGCAATCTAATGCGGGAGCGAAGCTCGACCAAGCCCGTGCACAGATGCTGGCGCGACCGTGACCAGGTGAGCCCTGCAGGGCTGTGTACATGTGTACAGCCCACAGGACCCTGGGCCACCAGGCCCAGCCGCGTTTTGCTGTTGTCACTTCTCACGCTGCAGGTCGCTTACCAGCTCACGGAGCTGCCAGTCTAGTTTCCCAGAATAGACCCAGACTTCACACCCGCACAGAGACACTGGGGCGGTGGAGCCCACTCCAGATGTGGTGAGGGGCACTTCAGAGGCTCATTATAATCAGCAGACAGATCATGTTGTCTCCTCTTACTGCTCCTGACTTTCAACAAGGCCCTTGGCTTCCTTC
Organism: Hipposideros armiger; assembly: GCF_001890085.2. Lineage (NCBI taxonomy): Eukaryota > Metazoa > Chordata > Mammalia > Chiroptera > Hipposideridae > Hipposideros > Hipposideros armiger. Next base: position 5,612,058 of record NW_017731393.1, read on the forward strand.
TTCCCTGGGTCTCCACCCAGCAGGAGGCTTAGCCGAAGAAGACGGCACACACCTGCCATGGCCCCGGTCTCTGCTGCCCCCAGCCAGCCCCCCCACACACCCAGTTGATCCCCAGGTCTACAGGGGACCCCCATCACCTTTAACATGAGGTGCAGGCCCCTTCGCTGGCCTTTCAAAGGCCCTTGTCCCCGACTCCATCCTGTTCCTTTAGCGTTCTCCACTCCCGGTCCAGGGAGGAATATCCACCAGCTTTCACAGTCCATGTATACTCGAGTCCCTTCACCTGGAATGCCCTTTGTTACCGCATTTGAAACCCTATCCACCCTCCCAGGCCTAGTTCCCTGTGCCTGCTCCATTACTTAGATTCAAGTTCATGTCTCCTCGCCAACCCCAGTATGTTCCCTGCACGTTCGTTCCTTGTACTTTCTGTGTTGGAGCTCTTCATGACCATACCCAGCCTTTGAGCTAGGCTGGGAGCTTCCTAAGGGCTTATTTACATTTGTGTCTACTTCATTGATTGCTTTTGGATAATCACATTACAAGCTATAATTACTGATCATTTTATTACAATTATTGTCGTTTTTTTCTTTTGTAGTGGAAGAACCAGTTCTGAACTGATGGGCACGGTCTCTGCGCTTCCGCGTCGGCTAAATCTTGTTTCACATCTCCGTTCTGCAGCTCATTGTGTGAACACAGGGAAGTGGCTTCGCCTGAGTTTAATTCCCATTGTGGCCACGAGAAGCTGTGCAATCGCGGTGACTTGTGGAAACCCCGTGTCCTGGCTTTCTCATCTGTAAAATGGAAATAATGATATGTATGTGTGGCACTATTGCAAACATTTAGTATAAAGTAAGTAAAGTATCTGGTAAATGCCTGGCCCATTCCAAAGTCAGAAGGATTGCTATTGTCATGGAAACGTCAAAGCAGTTTAAACGTTTGAATGTGTTGTCCGACTGTTAAGTGCCAAGCCCTGTGCTGGCTTCATACACATTATCTTATTTAACACCCAAAACCCTACAAGGCAGGCACTGCTATTCCCATTCTCCTAATTAATTGTATGGATGTGGAACCTGAGTGTGAGGTTTAAGTAACCTGCCCGAGGTCACACAGACTCAGTGTGCATCACACCATCAGCTCGTAGATGAGGTTTTTACCAAATGTGATACCCACGTTGGGGACACATTTCTCGTGGATGCAACAATATCTGTGGGACGCCTCCAGGTGCTCTGCTATGCTTCGCAAGCTTTGGCTTCCACTCCCAGAGTATTGGCCCACGGCTGGTTGATTTATGGCTTGAAGATTTGTAATAAAAATGTTCATTTTGGGTAAGCATACATTGCAATATTGCCTCGTTATTCTGGAAGGTACTTATGTATATCTAGATCGCTATTTTATTTTATTTTTTTCCAAAGTTGCTCACAGTTTGTTGAAAGGTGACATTCTCTCGTGATACTTTGAAGGTCCTCAGAACCGCAAGCTCTTTACAGGAAAGAGCCAGGGAGTGACATTCACACACACGTTGAATCATTTACGCATGTCACAAAGACACACTGACGCCATTGACCCTGGGAGGATACGGAAGTAACTGAGAAAAGGTCCCTTCTTCCAGAAGCTCTAAGGCTTGTGAGAGGGAGCAAAATATTGGGCTGTCGGAAAAGTCATGATGCTTTTTTTGCAATGAAAAACATAGAAAAAAATGTCATTACTTTTCTGACAACCCAATAAAACCTAACAGGTTTAATTGCAGTGCATCTTCTGTCCTTTCTCGAACATTTCAAATAAGCCTCCCTTTGCTCTTGGATTAGGTGACAGTGTCATAGACCTACAATTTCTCATGGGGAAAAAGGACATTTGTTCATTCATTCATTGATTCATTTGATAGTTGACTTACTTGACACCTACTTGGGACCAGGCCTTATGCTTCATGTTCAAATGGACGCCATGAACCTGGTCCTCAAGGAGCTGTCGCCCATAGAGAGTGGGCAGGGGTCAGCCAGCTGACGTGCCAGTGCAGTGTCACAAGGGTTCTGTGAAGGGACAGCCCAGGGAGGTGAGGGCACCCACAGGAGGCCTGAGGCTTCCTGCAAGCGGGGACCCTCAAGGTGGGTGAGTACGGAAACATAAGCAGGAGTAAGCTGGAGGAAGGACAGGGCGTGAGAGCAAACAGGGCCGTGAAGCTTCCGTGAGCTGGGAGCGGGGGATGCTCTGGGAGGGAAGCGGGAGACCCCTGGATCCACGCCCATCTCTGTGGTCCACACGATGCTCTCGAGTGAGGCGGACCCTTCTCGAAGTGAGGCATGAGAACGTTTGTACAAGAAAAGTCTTTTACACAAATAATATTTTCAGTCAATAAGCTCTAAAAACCAGGATGTTCTTGGTTGGCGCTTTCCAGAAAGCCTGCTGTGGTCTCTCGCCCTCACCCGAGGAGTGTTGTTGGTGATGTTGGAAGACCTGCCGCCCTGGGTGCAGTGGCCCCAAATGGAATGTTCTAGAAGCTAGAAGTGACGCCTTTTTCTTTGGTCCCGTAGGCTGAAACATGGGACTTGGACTGTGGGCCGGCTGGTGTTTGTTCCATGCACTCCATATGCACCCCATCAGCTCCAGCCCCCTCCACTTGCCACTGCGGCATGGCCAGAACCTTTTCTGACGACATCGTGCTCCATCCCCCAGGAACACGCTCTCATAAATACTTTTCTCCCCTATTCTATTTTAGGTTTATTTTTTTTTTCTGATTACAAAATTAATACAACTTGTAAAAAATTAGGAAAACACCAAATTTCAAGAAAAAACAAATCTCTGAGACATTCACGGCCTCAGGAAAACCACCACTGACACATCATAGCCATTATTTTTTAGCACTGCATACTATTTCATCACTTTAAAATCCTAATGTACTTAGCACCCCAACAGCAAGGTTACTTCCCATCCTTGTTTTACAATAAACCCGCCAAAAACTGCTTCATGCCTGTAATTTCTTTCACACTTAGATTAAAGTAAGATCCATTTAGATTTTAGATGGTGGTATAGAAAAAAAATTGCAATGCAGCTGGTGGGCTCTCAGCAGGGTTCATAACTTCCCTTACACATAGTGAATCCTTTTTATAATGAAAGGGAGCGAGGAGT
>NW_017731393.1:5615270-5621103 GCF_001890085.2 Hipposideros armiger
GGAGGGGAGCAGGCAGGGTGAGGAAGCTGCAGGTTGATTACCAAGATCCCCAGCTCCGGACCACATCACCAGGACCAGAACCCCTGATCTGCCAGCAATTAGCTGCGGGAGCTGAACCCAGACTTAACCCCTGTAGGTTCCAGACCCCACTCAGTAAAGTGGGGGAATAATATCTCCATTAAAGGGTTAGCGAGGGGAGAAATGTGACAGTGGAGATGGAGCGGTTAGAGAAGTCCCTGGGCACATTAGCGCTCCCCGAATGTTCGCTGTGGCTGTGGCTGGGGGTCGGGGAGGGGCTTGCCCCTGTCTGCCCTGCGGCCTTCCACCTAACCACCCGTCACTCTGCAAAGGCCAGGCCCCCAGGGCTGGCAGCGGCGAGAGAAAGTCCAGGGTGCCCCACTCGGAGCGCACACAGCAGCCCCACCTTAACGGGGCCTGTCAGAGCCGGGCTGCCCATGTGTCATGTTGGGGTGTCTCTGGAGCTATCAGGGCCTCAGTTTCCTGCTCCCTCAAATGGGCACACAGCAGGGATGTGCTCGAGGGAATGTGGACATTGGCCGAATGACGTCCTTTGGAGGCTGCAGAGCCCTGTACAAGTGGAATATGGCGGAAAGAATGGCTGTGTGGGGTCTGCCATCATCGGGCAGGTCACTGGCTATGTGGCCTTGAATGAGCCACTCCTCTCTCGAGCCTCCCTTCCCTCCTCTGGAAAGGAGGCTTTGTTACCTGCCTTGTGGCAACTGAGAGAATTCACGCTGGAGGACACCAGGCCCGCTGCAGGACTCAGGGACCTGAGGCCATTTCCCGCCCGGCCCCTGGGGGAACCCGTTCTCTCCCATCCTGCATGGGGGCCTCACCAGGATGGCTCTGGGGGTTCCAGCTCTGGTTTGCTGATGAGAAGCACGGGGGTCTTTCCAGCATTGCTGTTCCTTGCCCTGGAAAAATGTGTGCAGGGGTGTCGGAAAGGGGGGTGGCTGCCTCCAGGTTACTCACTCTTTCATTTCCGTGCCGTCCTGGTACAGGGGACAGGGGTCTCAGGGCTCCTCTGCTGGAGAGACAAAACAAGTTGACGGATGCTCATTCCAGGGCCGATATACTCTGGGCGGAGGGTGGCTCGTCCCTGGCCACCTCTGGTGAGAGTTTGGATGGGGCTCTGAACATGGCATTGGTCCCCAGGAGAGGAGGCAGGGGGATGGTTGCCCCACATCTGATCTCCCCTTTCTTGCTGCACCCCAGGGAGGAACTCACCTTTTTCTTAAGGAGCATTAACTTTCAATACAAAATACTTGACAGGTCCATAGGGTGGCCGGTCACTGGGCCTAAGATGGGAGGAGGGGACAATCCTGGCAGCTGCAGAAACAAGGCCTGTTGTCTCTGAATCAGAGGGCTGGCTAGCTGGGGTGGGGGAGGAGGATTGTGCGGGGTGTGGGGTGGGGGGCTGGCTGGAACCAGGAGGGTCTGCGTATGATCCTCTCTCCTTCCTCTGGGAGTGGGCGGGGTCAGGGCTGGGAACTGCTCCCCCTTCATGAAAGAAAGTAGACAAGGATGGTAGGTGATGGAGCTCCCAGAGACAGCCTGGCCTTGCCCCACTGCACAGAGGGACCCTGGGGCCTGTAGGCTTCGCCATGCCCAGAAGCAAACCCAGGCATGGGGGTTGGAGGGCTGGGAGCTGGGGGAGGGGTGGGCAGCTGCCTGGTGTCAGCACCTCTTATGGGCCTCGTATTGTGCTGCATACTGCAACACATGTTTACAGACTAGCCCTTAGACAACACTGTGACGTAGATCTAAACCCCATTTTATCAGCAGAGGAAACAACACTTAGAAAGGTTCCGCAGCCCACCCAAGGTTACCCAGGTAGTCAGGGGTTGAGAGGTAGCGCCCTCGTGTCAGATGCCAGACTTCTCTAGAGATTGGGGAGACCCGCACCCACCAAGCTGCCAGCTTGTGTTGGCCAGCTGTCCCCAGGTCACACATGTGGGCTTCCAGAATTTCCTCTGGAGCTACTTGTCCTCGCTCGGCCCCTTGCCAGGTGTCTGCCCACAGGCGGCTCACTGCCCGCCCCCAGGGCCAGCTCCCTCCTCAGTAACAGGATGCAAAGCTGCTGCCCGTTTATTCATAAGGTTGTTGGGGAAAGGGCCCCCTGCCCTTTGCTCAGGGAACCCTCATTAAAAGGTAGTTCCCTCTTCACATCTGTTATAGGATGGGCTCTCCAGGAAGCCAGCTCTAAGGTGATGGTTAGTACGGAGAGGAGGAAGCAGGGGTGGGCAGAGGAAGAAGGCCAGCTGCCATGCAGACCCCGGGACAGCCGTGGCTCTGGAGCAGGGAAGCCCTCTGAGCGGTCCCGCCCTGAGCCTCCCATTGATGGGTCACTGGGTGGGGGTCAGACCCCGAAAGCTGGGATTTTGCCAAGTGAGCTCTTTGCGGTTGGGGTAATTTCTGTAGCGCCCACAGCACGCCCAGGGGCTTGTACGATGACAGCGTCCATGAAGGGACATCTAGGCTGGGCGTCCCAGCGTCTGCCACACCCTGTCACCACGCTCCTGTCCTGGTCCTTCCCTGATTGGCCCTTGGCTCCCTCAGTCTGATCTGGCTCCGTCCCCTCATTCACCCGACACAGTGCTTCACTCTTCCATTGCCCCCCTCCCCCATCTCATTGTGGACTCTGCCTTTTGGGTTCCCGAGTGGAAACAGATGCGTCCTGCGACTTTCAGGCCACTGTCCCTGCTGTCCCCGCTCCCCTCAGCACATGTCTGTGAGGTCCTCGAGTCCCTGGTTGGGCACCAGCACCTGCCCTGCTCCTGTCCGGGCCTCTCGAGCCCTGCCTTCCCTCGCCTTCTCATCGGCTGCTGTTGCCACACGTCCTCCCAGGGTCTCTGTTTAGATGGAGCCCGTGTTGGAAGCTGCGAGTAGAACTGACCTATTGGTCCACACTTTGCTTTAGATCTAGCGGACACACACACCAGCAGCAATTGCTTCTCCCTCTATTCGGGATGCCATTTGCTCCCACAGAGCTCACCTGCCCCCATCCCGACGGCCTCCGTGAGAAGGGGTGTAATTGGGAAGAATGGGGCAGGAGCTAAGCAGAGGCAGAGAAACTAATGTTACTTGAAATGAAGCATTTAGGGCACCACTTCCCCGACGATGCCCCTGAGCAAGATGCTGCTGATGGTAATGAGACCCAGCAGGGGGGGAGGGGAGGGCTGCCTCCCTGACGAGCTGCTCTCAGGTAGGACAACAAAGCCTGGGCCTCCTTCCCTAAGGAGCGGCGCAGCCCAGAGCCGCCTTGAAGAGAACGTTCCAGCCGCACTAGCTCTGTGTCGGACACGCTCTAGTCATTCGCTTGGTCATTACTTTCTCGGCGCGGTTCTAGTGGGCCTGTTACTGTGGCCATTTTGTTCCGGACCCTCAGGTCCCACCACAGCAGCTCCCAGACGATCCTGTCCCGGCCGCACAGGGCCCCCCGCTCAGCCCAGCTTTCGGGACCATGATGGCTAGTGTGCTCTGCCCCGCGGCCGGCAATGGCCGGCCATGGGACATCTAAGCGGGCCCCGAGGCTGGGCTCCCTGAGCTCTGCGCTGCCTTCTGCCTTTCCCCGATACCCCTGCTGACTTTTCATTTTCACCAGCAGCTCCTCCGTCCCCAGGTTTATTGCAGAGAGAGCGTAATGGCCTGTAAGGTCTTAGCAAGTAGCACTCAGGAGTGGGGCTGAAGGCAATGGCTGAAACGCCCAGGGTTTCTGCTGGGACCGTTGGGCTTTCTCTATGTGATGGACCCAGTTCTCTCCCAGTCCTAGCATTTTGTGACTGTGCTCTTGGGCTCCACTGTGAGATGCCAACTCATTCACGTTGAGCATCCGTTCTCAGTTCTGGGTGGAGATGGAATTGTAGGGGAGGGCACACCCTGAGTCTGCTAGGGTCCACAAAGGATGAGGATGATGCGTGAACAGCCCCCGACACAAATGGAGGGCCCTGTACGTGAGTTAAGTAGGAGGTGGGGTGAGATTGCGCATGTCAGTTTAAATTTAACCTATTTCCTGGGATTGTAGGGTATTAGCCATAGCCGCACACTTGCATCTGTCTGTGAGTCTTCCTTCTGTGCGAAAAAGTGTAAGACTAATCCAACTGGCAAAGAAAGTTTTGTGCTAATCAGGTTGCTAATAGAGCTTAGGACCAGGGTTTAAATTACTAACATTGAATGCAGAAAAGAAACATTTTAATTATTTAATAGGGCATGAAAAGGAATTCCAAAGTATTTCTACAGAAGCAGTCCCAATGGGTATAATTTTGGTCCCCAAATTTTCTTCTTATTCTTTGAAGATGATGGCTTGAACTTCTTATTTCCTTGGATTAAAGGAACAGGAGATCGCCAGGGGAGTGGTAAGATGTGCTAATTTAGAGGCCAGCAGGGGAGGCTGTATTCCAGCACTGGGGGCGCTTTTAGGGGAAGATAGGTTGTCCCAGAGAAGAGATGGAAGAACTGAGACGCAGAAAATACGTGTTGGGACAACCCTTGGGTCCTTATCAATAATCACGATGGTTTCCATCTCAGGGGTGTCTTATAGTTTATGATGTTTTTCTACATTTCTTCTCAGTTGCTCATCTCTCTGGAAGTTACTATTCCTGTTTCACAGACAAGGAAACCGAGGCTCAGAAAAAGTAATGGGTTACCTAGATACTAAGTCCAAATGCCACCCCACTGTGCTCCAGGATGCAGAGGATTTCAGGGTCACCCTTAGGGTTCTGGCGCTACCAGCCGTCCCTTCCAGAAGGGCAGCCAGGACACAGGGAGGTGCTCTCCAGGGATACCCTTCGTACTTGTACTTTCAACCTTAGCACATTGTATGTTGCTAAGCTGCGGCAAATGTCTGCTCATTAATCTTGAAGACAGAGATGTGCCCTTAGCTGAGTAGGACCTTGACGTAACTCCAGAAACAAGGAATCACTGCTCAGAATGTGCCCAAGGCAGGGCAGTGTCTTGTTAATTTCTGGGCATTTCAGCACTTGGATTTGGTCTGTTTTGGGGTCTGACCCTGGTGAAGTTCTTGCCTGTGCTTCTGTGATCCAGTCTTTTCGTTCAGCCAGCTCCCTGAACGTGACCAAGTATTCACGTCCTCTGAAGCCATCTCAGAAGATTTACTTTCTGTGCCCCAGGGAAAACCTAAGCTTCCCCCATTGAAAGGTTTCGTGGAGGGGCATATGGATGCAAAGCTTGTCCAAACTCTTTTGTAGTTCATGATTTTAGAAGCAAAGCTTTTCCTTTCTGGGTTCATTCTATCTGCTGCTGGCCAGAAAGCATCTCCAGGAGAGTTATTTTGTAACTGACAAAGTCCTGTAGACACCAAGTCACTCTTAAAAATGGTTTTGATAAGTTCGAGTAATTCCTGTGTTGGATTGAATGTTCAAGAATGTAACTCCCATGAATGAAGTTTAAAGAGCTTGATGGAATGCGTTTTTGTTTGTTGAATATGGATGTTGGGATAACTTATGTGAGGCTTGTTCTAATTACACATCTAATGTCACAATTTCCTCCCACACAGTGAAGAAGGGTAATCAATGGGGTATCCAAAACGTGTTCATGTACATGTTACCATCACATCTTACTCTACGAAACGTTCTGCTGGTCTCTGTTGAAGCAGGGGTTGGATTTAGGAGAAAGAAAAACAAATGCATTTGTAAATATAAAAGAGAGAGTGTTTAGAGATAACTTAACTGATACTTTTGGAATTTAGGGTTTAAAACCCCTTCACAGAGGCAACTTAGTAATTCACACACACACAAAAAGGGAGAAGGAGGAGGAGTGGGGAGGAGGAGGAGGAACAAGAAGAAGAAGAAGA
>NW_017731393.1:5621148-5642379 GCF_001890085.2 Hipposideros armiger
AGAAGGAGAAGGAGAAGGAGAAGGAGAAGGAGAAGGAGAAGGAGAAGAAGAAGAAGAAGAAGAAGAAGAAGAAGGAGAAGGAGAAGAAGTAAAAGAGGAAGAGGAAGAAGAGGAAGAGGAAGAAGAAGAAGAAGGAGGAGGAGGAGAAGGAGGAAGAGGAGGAGGAGAAGAAGAAGAGGAAGGAGAAGAAGGAGAAGAAGAAGAAGGAGAAGAAGGAGAAGAAATAGTTTGGAATTGGAATATCAAACACACAAAAAGTCACTGGTTAAAAGATGTGAAAATTATGTCATTTTACCCGAACCACTCTTTTAACAGTCCATCTCAACGTGAAAATTATTTGGGAGTCTGTTGAGATTTATACATGGTGTAATGATGGTTGCAGGGTATGTAGTAACATCTTTAATCTGGAGTCACAAACCACATTGCCTCTCACGTGTAGCATTTCAGAAGGATCCCCATGTTGAAATGTGTCATGACAGCTTGTGCCAAGCAACCCAGGCCAGCCTGGTGTTTCGTGTAGGTGTTCTCCTGCATGTCTCTGAGTCTTTGTGACACTGAATTCGCTATTATTCTGGGAACTTCCTAGGACAATGTCCACTATTTGGCAGTAACACATTGCCAGCACTGCATGACATTCAGATTGACTAAGCATTAAATTACTTCCAGGTTATTTCAGACAGAAGTTACAATCCATGTCCCGTAGATGACCACCCAAAGCCTATCTCCATGTGGCCCCTTTCTAGACTTACTTTTGACACTCCACATTGTCTAACCACATCATGGAGCCTCCTGGCAGCCCCTGCTCATTTCATGGGCTTTTCTATGTTTTCTCCATCTCTCTTCCTGCTGCTTGGGCCCTTCGCCAGGTCCACAGCTCTCCTCTTCCTTGTGCTGAAGATCTAGCTTGTGTTGTGTTTCCCAGTTTGGAGGGAGTCACTCTTTTCTCTGCTTCTGCGTCCACATTTTCCTTTTCCTTCTCGTTTGTTTTCTTGTCTCTGGTCCCCTATGGACTGTGACCTTCATGAAGACAATGACCGATGAAAGCCTTTTGTTTGTTTTGTTTTCTGGTTTTCTCTTCTGTTTTCTTTTGTCAGGAGGAAACCACTTGCAGATATATTCAGCAAGTCCAGTAACGTGGAGTGAGATGGCCCCAGGACCTCAGGCTGCAGGCAGGATGGCATTGGGGGAGGGAGGCTAATTTCAGAGCTGACACTGTGTTTGAGGGCACCTCATTAATCCAAGATCTGAAGAGGCGGAGATGTGAGTTGGGAATCAAGACAGAAACCTTCAAATTCCTGAAAGATACCAATTGTCTTAAGTAAGGGTGGTACCCAAGATTTGGTTAATGTGAAACCTGAAGATTGAACCTGAAAGAGTAAAGATGACAGATGCAGGGGGAGGATAATAATTGGTCTGCTTTGCCTAGTGATGCCTTTTCATTAGTGGCTTCCTCTACTCTATGGCCTGCTAGCTTGGGCTCCCTGGTGTTATAAAGGTGCATCATGGTCCCAGTAACATTTTTCTGACTTCCATGCATGTTTTCTTAAGACAAAGTTCATTTTTCTTTCACCCATCCATTTATCTATCCATTTATCCATCCATCCATCCATCCATCCATCCATCCATCCATCCATCCATCCATCCACATATTCAACAAAGGAATGCCAGACAAGATTACCAGGCCATGTGGGAGAGCAGCAGATGGGTCTTCATCGTCATGGAGGTCATGGTCTTGTGGTTAATGCTGACAGGGACAGATGGCATGGCAGGGTGCTGTGGGGGCGCAGGGGAGGGCCTCTAACCTACCCCAGGGATGTGGGGGCCTGGGCAGGCTTCCAGAAGACTTGAAGTTGAAGCTGAGTTTAACAGGCCTCTGGGCAAAGGGAAGAACTTTCTAGTAGGAGTGGGTCAACATGCCTCATGAAGACTTGGCTTCCACCCGTGGGGATCTCCCAGGGGCCACTGGGTGATGACAGAACACCAACATATGTGTGTGATGAATGGACACATATGACGACAAAAACATGTGGGCATTTTTTCACAGAGGTGAAGTGAATAGACTCTTTTGAACTCTTTTAAAGTAAAAAAGTAGTAATGATTGCAAAAATGAAAGACTGGAGAAACATAGTAAGCCTTACATTGTTTTTTTACTCTTCCCCACTGCACCCCTCCGCCCCTCCACATTCTATACCCTTCCACAGATATCACCCTGGGAAACAGTTTCATATTCGTTGGCATATATTTGAACATATATGAATATATAAACATATATTTACATGTTTTAATTGCATCAATATATATCTACATTATAATATAGCATATGTATATATATATATATATATATGTTAAATTGTGTTTCTCTCTTGTATATATTTTCATTTACATGCTTTATTCACTTAATAATATCACATATATTTTTCTATGCCACTGACCATAAAGCACATTTTTTAATGGCAGCAAAAAAGAAACCAAAGGGATGGTTGCCAGAGGGGAGAAGATAGGGGGATAGGTGATAAAGGTGAAGGTGAGTATAGTCAATAATATTGTGATAAGTTTTCACGGTGACAGAGGATTACTGTAATTAGTGGGGTGATCACATGGTAAGGTATAAAACTGTCAAATTGCTATATCGTACATCTGAAACTAATATAACTAATATAATATTATATATCAACTATACTTAACATTTTTTCATAGTTTAAATTAACTATTTCCCAACTTTCTAATTTTTTCTATTTTACCAACATTGCTAAAACTGTCATCCAATATATATTTTATGTTATATAATTGTATGACAAGTTGAGTATTATTTTTATATGTACTTGTTCAAATGTATGAGTATTTATAGAGTCCTAAAAATACATTTGCTGAGTCAAAAGCATGTATCTTTTTAATCATTTTAGAAATGCCTAATGGCCCTCCCAAAATGGCATCGGTTTTCATTCCAATCGATTTTGGTTGAAAATGCCTGCTTTTTAACACTTTGCCAATTATATATTTAACAATGGTTTGTCAATCAGAACAACTGTATTTCAATTTAAAATTTTTCATTCCCCTGATTAATAGTAAGCCTGTCCATCTTTTTATGGACATATTGGCTATTTGTGTTTAAGTTATTGGGTTGACTATTACAACTTTCCAGCCTTGTTTTCACTTGCTTGTTTCTTTCTTCCTAACTCTGTATGTGTATATAAAGATTTCCTGCTCTGGTTGATATATTAGTGTGGCAAAACATTCCATTGAGGTAATAACTCTTTTATTTTTCTCACGTATAGGTGCTCCACAAAGAAATGACAGGTATTTCCCCAAATCACATCCCTAGCCCAAACCCCCTTCTTACACCAGGTAGTCTTTTGACATTCCTACCTTTAGGCACCACATTCAGGCCAACTGGCTCCCTCCCTTTCTAGAACACACCAAGTCATTTCCTGCCTGTGATGTTTCAGGCACCTTTTCCACCCTGCATTTAAGTCGAAGCCCCTCTCTGAGCAACCCATTTAATTAAGCCCTTCTCCTATTCCTCTCAGTAACAGAAACCTGTCAGTTAGTTCCCTTCCTAGCGCTTCTCACCACTGTAAAAACATCTTTATTACCTTCCCTGTTGTCTGGAAGAGCCATTAATTCAGGGCCGTGTTTGTCTATGAGCCCATTTGCCACTATGTACCCAAGTGCCTTGGCACATAAATGGTGAATAAATATTTCTAAAGGGGATGAACAAATATATGTAGAATTTATTTTGGGATATATTATGAGGAAGACATTTAATTATTCTTTTCTCCAAATAGATAACCAAATATACTTTTAGTCTTTGCTGAAGGCTTCTGTCCTCTATTGATTTGAAATGCCCCCCTTTTTTGTACTTTTATTCCTAGACACACTTGGGACCGATTTTCAACTCTCTCTTCTCTCACACTGTTCCACTCGTCTCTTCCAGGGCTAATATGGTGGTTTGAATTATTGCAGCTTTATAGCCATGTTTATGCCCTTTGTAAGGGAAGTTGCCTCTCTCATTTTTCTTAATTAAACATTTTTTTTTTACTATTCCTGTACATATTCTTTTCTGATGAATTTTAGTGCTACCTTGTCAAATTCCATAAAAGATTCCATTGGGATTTTGATTGAGCTTGCATTACTTTTGTAGATGAATAGATGAAATTGGAGAGTCTTGTTATCCAAGAAACTGTGTATCTCTTTTTTTTTTTAACCAAGAAAGCTCTCTAGTTTTCTACATATAATTCTTGGACATTTTATGTTAGTTTTATTTCTAGAATTAAAAACAAAATATTTTTTTTAAATTGTAGCTGACATACAGTATTATATTAGTTTCATTAGAATTTTTTTAAATGTAGTTTTTGATAGTGTGAATAGGAATTGTTTTCCATTCCATTATTTCCCAGTCTATAGTAACATCAATTTAATAATTTCTAACCCTATATTTTTGTTATGTTATTAATCCATGAAAGAGGTAGTGGCAATACAAATGATAAATCATAATAGTGACTCATTACCAATTGCTTACTATGTGTCATGGACTGTGCTAGGGATTTTCCATATATCCATATCTTGTTTAATTATTAGAAACATTCTACAGTTAGAATAAATGCCTTCTCCGTGTTCCGATGCAAGAAGCTGAGGCGGCTGTCCAGGCTCACAGCACCAGTGGTGGCCGGGGTATAACACGCTGGGTCTGGATGCAGCCTGGCCCCATTCGTCCCTGCTGCTCAGGTGAGAAGCACCATTAAAGCAGATGCTTTATTAGAGCATACACAATAACCATCAGCAAAATTACACCCCGATTTTCAGAAATTACCAGCATTGGAATGGATCTACCAGTGCATGGAGTCCAACCTCGCTGCCCAGGGTTTGCAGCCCTTCAGCTGCAACTGTCACGAAAGGTGCAGCGACTGCACACCACACATGCCTCCAATATGGCAGCTCAGAGCTCCACATGGCAGCCTGCTGCTTCTTCGGACACCTCTGACTGTTGGGACATCCCTCCTGGGCTTGATTGAGACCTGACACCGTTCGCTGTGCACTCATTGCCATGGAGTCCCATTGCTTCTGTACTCTTTAGAGCTGGCACCTGTTCATCAGGGTCTTTTTCTGGAGACTTTAATCTGAATGAGGACAAAGTCTGGAGACAACCACTGGACCCTGGTGCCGAGCCTCATGCTTCCTGTGAAGACAGTTCTCAGTAACGCTTGGAGTGGATGTGTTGTATTCATTGACCTATCCAGGACATGCCTGTTCCCACTTCCTCACGGTGCTGGCTTAGATCTTAAGGCAATTCATTATTAGGCTCCGCTGAGCTGGCTGAACAGCCCACTTCAATCAGTGATTCTCCTAAGATGGAGATTAGAGAATACCCACCCCTCAGCTGCCTTCCTCTGCGCACGATCCATCTTGCCAATGTCCCTGTTAGGGTATAGGGTCCTGGATCACCCCTTCTCCAGCTGCCAAGGCGAGCAGCGCTGAAAACCTCTGTCATGTCCTATCCCAGACTTGCCTGCCAATCACATTTTTCAGCTTTCTCCACTACCATCTACCACTACCCAATGCAGTATTTGTTTTACTTGATTCCAATTGATGTTACAAATATTACTAACCTTATATGACTGGGGCTAAGGCCGGTGACTTCCTTCCGGAAGCACAAAGAGTCTGATTCATTAGGAGATGTGTGATTGGACACAGCATTATCTATTGGTCCATTTTATGCATGTTCCAAAGATACATGTTCTTTGGGAGAGTTTTCTGGCCATCTCTCTCCAGTCACAGCTTTGCAGCAGGGCCTTGATGTACCTTAAAATAATAAGGATGAAGGAGGGATTGATGTCTCTAGATTTAATTTTTGGGGTCTTCTACCTGGGAAGTGAGTGCTGATTGGAGCTGGTGAGGACCCTGTGGAGGAGCTGGGCTCGGAGACCCAGTGGAACAATGTGGGGCCCGTGCAGGAGGGCGGGCTGGGCTGACAGGAACACGCATGGCCCTGTCTCCATTTGCTTGGAACCTCCAGGACGAAGCCAGTCTTAGACAGAGGCCAGTGCCGTGGATGAAAGGCCCACCTCCTACCAGGCAAGGAGCTGTAGGAGGGAGCGTGCGCGGAACGTGGATGCTGAGAAGGAGCAACGAGAGAGGCTGGGCTGACAACTGTTACTAGAGTCCGGACACCAAGACCTGGAGACGAAGGGGAAAGACGGAGGCCACGCGGAGGCAAGGGGGCCCGGGAAAGGGCCAGGAAGCAGAGGAAATGAAAGAGGAGAAGGAGGAGATAGAAAGGCAAGGCAGACAGAACATGAGCTTCGATGGACGGGGCGTCAACGAAAGGAGGCAAGTAGGACTTTGGAAAGGAAGGAGAATGGGATGGAGAAATCGGCAAGAGGGTGTGAGGTGACGTCCTGGCATCTCCTGACAGCTGTGTCACCTTGGACTAGTCCTGCTTCTCAGCCCTCGGCTCCAGCACTGGGCGCAGGTGTGGGGTGCAGGGGTGCGACCCAGGCCCCAGGGGAGGGGCGGCGAGGCCAGCCTGCCCTCCTCTGGGTTCAAAGTGGGCAGGGGTGAGTAGAGGGGGTGTCCACTGCCTCCTGAGGGCTGGGCATTAAGGACATCTACGGGTGAAAAGGAAGCAGGGGTTTGTTTGAAGTCTGCATGGCTGGCCTGGTCTGTGATGAGAACTGGAGGTTAATTGCAGACCAAGGAGAGAAGTGTATGCCTGGCCCAGCGCATGTCTCCCGGGACCCTGGAGGGGAGACCGGCTCCCGCTTCCAGGCCGAGCTGCGCATGTGCGCAGGCATGCCCTCCCCCACACTTGGCCACGAGTTTCCAATGCAAGAGAAACTCCAGTGGACATTCCTATCTCAACGTGCTGGGAGGAGCTGGCTGCAGCCAGTAGCATGGCCTTAATCATGAAGGGGCAGACATGACACGTATTTTGGATGGAGCTCTGTGGGCACATAAGGAGGTGAAGAGTTCCCCGTTAAGCAGGGGCTAAAGTTGAGCCCGGGACCGCATGCTTCTCCTTGGGGACTAGAAGAGACTGGGAGACCTGGGGCAGTACACAGGAAGAACTTCCTCCCATCCCACCTGGGCTGCATGTGGGCGACTAGGGAGGACAGCGGGGGAAGGCGACACCTGAAATCTTTGTGCCTGTCTCCCTAGGGTTCTTGCCTTTGGTGCACTGATGCCAAACGACCTGCTCATGGAGCTTACCTACCTTCAAAGTGACATGCCTGCACTGAGAATAACAGTAACAGTAAGCTGTGTTAGGCACGGGGCACCTAGGAGGGGCCAGGCATCCTGTCAGGTTTACCTGTGGCACCTCTAATGCCTTGTGGTCAGTATTAGCCTCTCCATCTAAGAAATGAGGGAACTGCTGCCTTCTGTTGATTCAGAAAGGAAAGGCAGGGATACTCAAAGGACCCACTGACGACTGTGACTGAAGTAGGCAGGAACCTCTGATCCCGCGTCGTGTACCTGGATTTTACTTTTCCTTGTTACCTCGGCCAAGACGTTTCCTCATCACCAGCCCCAGTTTCATTCCAGAAACTGAGGATCCTATTGTCTGATTGTGGATTAAATAAGATAATGTGGGAAAGCCCAGAAGGCATCGCCTACGGGGGAGACAGGTCCAAGTCTGCTAGCTGTGTCCTGTACGCTGTCGCCCCAGCCTCTCTTCCCTGTTCTTTCTGTAATACAGAAGGTTCCCACGTAGGACTTCGTTTTTAATTACTGCCGGAGCTTCTAATGGTCTAGGTGAGGCACCTTGTGTCTGAGACGCTGTGGATTCCGGTCCCAGATGTGTTCTTTGGTGCCGTGTGGCCCTGAGCAACACACCACACCTCTCTGTCTCTTTCCTTGTCTGTTTTAAACAGGGATGCTAACACTGCCTGCCCTCAAGTGTTATTTTGAGACTTAATCCTGGACGTGAATGTGAACACAGAGAGAAGCTGGGAGGCAGCCCAGCTCTGGAGAGCTGGCCCACGGCGGGCTCCTGGTGTTTGCTGAGAGAACGCACGAATGGCTCCGAGGCAGACAAATCGTGCCCATTTGGAGTTTCTCGGACAATAAGGCCCCATCCCTGTCTCTCTCTGTGGGCTTGGTGTGTTTATTGCATTTCCAGCGTAAGCCGGGAAGATGGACCAAGGTTAATGACAGCCGCGGATGTGAGTTCCCTGCCACTCGAATCTGGATATTGCCTACAGCTGACTGACTGCAGAGGCAGCAGAAAATGGGGCCCTGCCAAGCCCTCCACTGGGCTTCGGACTCAGAGCCAGAAACCTGCTCACCTCCAGCGTCTGAAGATGCTGGAATGAGAGACAGCGCAGCTTCGAAACCATCACATAAAATCAGGCTCTGCTTTCACTGTTCTCCCCACTTATTTAACCACATCAGCTCTCGGGCAACTCAAAAACATGGAAAGGCCTCAGGATGCCTCCTGGAATATGTTCTACATTAACCCACAGCTGGTAGCAGTTACAGCAAAATTAGACAACATTGTGGCAAAATTGTCATTTTTGTAAAAAAAAGTTGAAACTCTTCAAATTCAATGTTGTGAGTGCTTGGTTGGAATGGGGTGGAAAGAAAGGGCAGAACCATGACCTTAGCCTTTCAGTCGTGCTGTGCTCATGGCTGGGGTGACTGGCAAAGACAGGTGTGCCTTCTAGAGCCCCGATCCCATCTTAGTCCTGCCCCACGTGGAGACTCCGTAGAGGAGTTGCCTTGGGGCCACTGAGGTTCACAGAGGCATAACAAACGACCCGAGCCAATTTCACCAAGGGTGAAAATAGTTTATATTCCTTCATCCTGCTGCTTTATTTTTAATTAAAATATTTCTCTTTTTATGGAGAGAATTTCAGCTTCATAAACAGTTGTGAGAAATAATACACAGGGATTCCGTGTAGATTGACCCAGCTGCCCTGCACAGCAACATGTTGTGAACCTATCAGATAATATCACAACTAGGACATTGACATTGATGCCACCCACTAATCTTATTCAGGTTTCCCCCTTCTGACTTGCCCTCATTCTTGTATGTATTTCATTGCGTACAATTTTATCACATGTGTATATGCATACATCCACCACCGCAGTCAAGACACTTGACTTTCATCACCACAAGGATCCCTCGTGTTGACTTTTTGTTACCACATCTACCTCGTTTCTGCTTCCATCTGCCCCATCACTAAACCCTGGTAATCACTGATTGGTTTTCCAGGTCAAACATTTTGTTATTTCAAGAATGTTACATATACATAAAATCATGTGGTATGTAACCTTTTGGGTTTTTGGCTTTTACTCAGCATAATTCCACTGAGAGTCTACCCAAGTTGTTGCATATATCAGTATTGGTTTCTCTTTATTGCTGAGTAACGTTCCATGGTGTAACTATATCCCAGGAGTTTAGCCATGCACCTGTTGAAGGACATCTGGGTTCTTCCCAGTTTTCAGCTATTAGGGATAAAACTTCTAGAAATATTCATGTCCAGGTTTTTGTGTGAATATACATTTTCATTCCTAATTTATTTTGTATCATTATTTTTTGGGATTGTGCCGAGTTTGAAGGAATTAAAATTTGGGAAGTGGATTTAAGGTCAAGTTTTACTGTTGAGCAGCTGGTCAAAGTCAAGTTTGAAAAAATAGGGCTAACCATCCTCTCTTTGAAATTGTGGGTGGATGTGATTAAAGATTGTGTCTGCAAAGCTTCTCACTGAGAAGCACTATGAAAATGTACACTAGCCTCATGAATGCATTCCTAAATACACACAGTGTAATCTGCTATTGACCAGAAAGAAAACATGACCAACAAAGTATATTATCACAGAAAGTCCCACACATCTAAGGGAGCCAGTGGAAGGTGTCGAAATAGGATATTTTCATCCACAGTGGAAGACCGTGTCTGTGGATGTCACTGTTTCTGGAATGCAGTTTGAGGAGACATGCTTGTCCTCGCTGAACCTAAGTCCTGTAAAATGGGCATGATGATATTGCTTTTCTCAAAGGCTATTGTGTGGGTTAAATGAGGTGATACGGATAAACCCTCAATCTAGTGATGGCTGACATAAAATGAGGTCTTAATAAAAAGCTTTAAAGTATATATCAAGGGTCTTAAACACACACATATCTATTTTTTTTGCCTCCAACAAGTATAAGGCTAAAAATCTCTCTTCAGTGAATTACCCAACAGTAAGAGAAAGTCTCATTTTTAACAATTTAAGTGCCCATGTTTATGTTGTGTTCAGCAATACATATTAATGAATAGGAATGTAACATAGATAAAAATCATTGCTCTATTGGCTACTTCTCAGCACTGTATGTTGTTAGATGAACAAAGTAGGATCCATGTTTCCCTACAGCATGATGTTATCTATGTTCAAAAACAATATTTAAAGGAGAGAAGAATACCAAAAAGCCAGCAATGGTAATATCTGGAAGTCAGAACATTTTCCTTATATCTATAATCCCCTGATGTGACGTATTTTCTATAATAGTAGGTGTTAACTTTGCAATCAGAAGAAAAACTTCCTTAAAATATCCTACTGCAAGATCTATTTTTGGAGGCAGGCATGACACCAGAGGAGAAGGCGGAGAGGGAGGGATTACTTTTCAGGTACCTACAGCAACCAGGTTTAGAAAGCCCCTCCAGGTGGAGGTCAAACATGGCTGAATGTCTGAAGGGGCCCCTGGACACTGGACTCAGGGACAGGTAACATAATCTCCCCTCACTTCAGACTTCTCCCCTGATAGATGGTAATAATGATCTCTACTTTGCAGGTTGCATTAGTGTAAGAATAAATATAAAGAGATTGACATCACGCCCAGCACATAAGTATGCACTGTGTAAGTAGTAGCTGCTATAGGGAAACCAAAAGAAACCGAAGAGCAAATCGTCCAATAATTAAACCCACACAGCACTGAGATCTGAGAGTGAGAGGTGGAAAGAGTCCATCTATTGCCAGGGCCCCTGAGGACAGGGAGCCAACACTATTCTGATGAAAGAGAAAGCAAAGCCCATGTGCTTCTGGCTGCTGGACAGAGCTCTTCTTTCTCCGTGAAGACGTCTCTGCTCCCTCCTCACTTCCTTGATGGATGGCTCTCCGTCTTTATTTGTGGCCTGTGAGCAAAGTTGCCTTCTCAGGTCCTTCTGCGGGAACTCCGAGTCAGGCAGCCCGGGCCCACTGCCCACATCATGCCGAGGTGCCTTAGCCTTGGGCAAGCTTCCTCACCTGGAAGCCACTTAAAGGGGTAGTTGTGGGGATGAAATAATGTAATCCACAGAAAGTGCTTCGCAGAGCCCCTGGCATGTAATAAGTGCTCAATAAACACGATCCATTAACAGAGCCAGTTGTGTCTATTGTTCTTTGGGTGCATATTTATGGGATATCTACAGTGTGTCAATGACTATTCTAGGCACAGGGGATAGTGTAGTGACAAAAGAAGCAAAATTCCCAGCGGGTGCATCAGCAAACAAAGGTCCGCCTGTCTCTTGGTGGCGCATGCTAGGAAGAGGACTGAGACAGGAAGGTGTCTGGGAGAGGAGGCTTCTCTTGAACCTGGATGGAGGATGTTACACGACGTAAGATATCTACACCGTGTTTACCATCCTGAAACTCAAAAGATATCTTGAATTTCAAACACCCAGGGGTCTGAGTCAGGAATTTTGAGTGCTGTGGAGAGCTCCAATTCTAGAGGCAGGAATTTTGTTTGAAGCTCCTTTCCTAGGTGCTATCTCATTTCAAGGTCGGGAACACCCAATGAGGTAAGTGCCGGGTTAGAGCACTGGAGAGAAAACTCCAGGTTCAGGGCAGGTCAGTATCTGGCCCAAGGTCACTGTGATATCAGAAACTGAGTCAGGAGTGGGTCTGAGGGCAGGACCTCGCGCCAGACACACCTGCTTCCCGCTCCCGCTGTACGATTTCAGAAGCATCCCTTGCAAACCGTGGGTGCTCATGTCCATGGTGCTTCACCGTCCTGTTTTGACCACCAGCCTGGAATAGAAGCCGGAGTTGCTAATGGGTCCCTTGAAGGTCCTCAAACTCAAACAGAGCAGCTTTCCTTTTTTTTCCCACGGACAAAAGGAACTGGGGTCAGTATTAAATATAATTACCGTGCATGCGGCTAGTAAATGGCCTTTCTCTCCTGTGTGCCACAGCCCCTCAGGTCACCTAATCCCCTTCGCCTTTGTCCTTGGAGTCTGAGCAGATGGAGCCCGGGGTTCTCAAATTACCTTTCTTCCTTTTCCACTTTGAAAACATTCTCCCGCTGATGGCTGTTTCTTTTTCTCGTGTTCTCCCGTCCTGCCCCACCCCTTCCTCGCCTCTCTCCTCTGCTCCCAGCCCCAGCCGTGCCATGGGCTTTCTGTACCCAGACATCCTAAATGGTCTGAGTGCAGATCTGGGGTGCTTGTGATTCCTCCCTGTTTGAACGTGGGAGCACTGATGCCTGATTCAGTCGTCGCAGCCCACAAAGCTGGGGGCAGGACAGAACTTTTCAAAATCCTGTTCCTCCACTCCCACCAACAGAGCCCTGGGAATCTGACCCGGCGCTTTGCTCGAACCTTCTTCATCCTCCTAGCAGAGCCTGCTCAGGGCCCCGAAGTGGCTGCCGCACACTGTAGAGAATGGGTGTGCTCTGGAATCTGCCTCTCTTACCCCAAAGGGCCTAATGATTGCACGGCGGGGACCCCCGATCACGCAGCCGACGCTCCTGTGAAAGCTCAGTGAGGGCAGCAGCCGGTCTGGTCCTGCTGGCCACGGTGTCCCAGCGCATTGAATGAGCAGGCACATCACAGATACTCAGCGCATGGAGCAAGTGACAATGTGTGTCACTTGTCAGAGCAGAGTCCAGAACACTGTGCCTGTAGTAGACGTTAGGGACTGTCCTCCTTAGCTGACATTGAACACAAGTATCGGGCCAGCAGTTTGAAGGCCTGGCGTCTTGTTCTGAGCCATGCTGACCTCCTCCCTGCTGCATGGGGAGCTTTACCCCCTGACCCCTAGGCCACGGCCTTACATGTCTAAGGAGCACGTGAGGGTACTGGGTATGGGCTCTCCAAAGCCCTTTCTGCACCAGGACTTGGAGATGTAACAATATATAGTAAAGTTATTGGTGCCCTCATATGAGTTCAGTGGGGACAAGGGGCCTCAGCCTCACTTTTCAGCACCGCAGAAAGCAGTCATCCTTTCGGTTTTCCGGGGAGAATTAATTAGGCATTCATCTGGGCATGCTGAAAGGAGTACAGTGGGCATCAATCTCACTACTTTCCCAGCATGCCCTTGTTAAACCCATACTCCTGGTGACATCTTATCTCATTTGAAAGCTGCGCTGGCATCTAACCAACCTTCCACCTTCACTCTCGCCACTCTAGTCCCTTCTCCTCCTAGCCTACAAAGGTGTCCTCTAACTGTGACACACGCCCTGTTTTCAACCTCCCTATGCCTCCCCAGTGCCAGCCAAACACACTCAGAGCTCCTTCCTTGGCCTGAGGTGCTGTATCTGTTCTGGCCCTAGCCTTTCTCTGGCATTCTCTCCCAACTATCCTTTATTCCTCAGAGTCCAGCCACACTGACCTTTTCTCTGTGATATACCGAGCTTGCTGAGCTTGTTGGCCTTTTGGCTGAAACAGTCTTCCTATAAAGGTCCTTATGGAAAGGTTGTGGCTTCAGAAGGACAGATATCGGGGCTCTGGTTTTTCTCCAGCTGGAAAGGAACCTTGACAAGAACAGTAAGGGTTTCATGATGTGATGGTTGGAAAGCCTTTGATGGTTTAGAAAGTGCTTCCATGTGCATTGTCCGGTCCACAGCAAATTCTTCATACAGATGAGAAATCTGAGGCTGGAAACTGGAAATGAGGTTGAACAAAGTGAGCATTAGGTCTTCTCCCAAGAGTAACTGTCTGAACTGACAAGCCTTGCTGATTCTCTGTATAACCTCACAGGAAGGTTTGCAGTCCTGCACAATATCGCCTGCCCTATATCTTCACTTTGAATTTGCTCAGTAAGCCCAGGCAGAGGGGCAGTGCCAGCCCTCATCTGAGCGTGGGGACATGTGAACAGCCTTCTCCTATTGGGGAGGTTCTCTTCGCCATCGGATGGGAACTCAGGCTGACACGGGGGTTTCTCACCTCTGGGAGACGGCCTGGACAGCCACCAGAAGAGCTTCTAGGGACCTCGTCTGAGGCCAAGCTGTGATTGTCTCATGAAACCTCCTGAATATTTCGTTAGAATGAGTGAATTGGGCAAAACCAAACTGCAACCCAGTTGGCTGATGAAGGATAATAACACTTAGCTGTCAAGTCTGGAAGACCAGGGTTTGGGTCTGGCCTTTGTTCCTGATAGCATGTGGCACTGGACAAATTAATCAGCATCTTTTAAGCCTTGGTTTTCTTATCCCCAAAGTGAGAAATAATAGCACTTTGCTTGTTGAGATGTTGTGGGGATTATGTGAGGTAACGTTTGTAAAGCCCTCTGCAAACATTATGCTTGTCCTTCTGGAAACATGTGGTGGGCAGCGAGGACATCCCAGCTCTGTGCTGGTGGTGTCAGCCACCGAGGCAGGTGGTACAATGTGGCACTTACAAGCATGGGCCGTGGGCTCAGCCAGGCCTTGTGCACATGCATAAGGCCACCCTAGAATTCTTGCTGTGGTGAGTCCATGGCATGATGCTTGGGGGCACCGGGCTTAACACACAGAAAGAGCTTAATGATTGTTAAAAACCACCATGGTGGAAAATTACTCAGCCTCTGCCCTGGGAGAAACCATCATCACAAAACAAAGCAGCAGGGACTCTGATGTGGTTTTAAAGTGCTCCAGTGGAAGTCTGGGCAAAGAGCACAGAAAAAAGAAGGGACTATTAGGCATGGAGGTGTCAGGAAATGCTTCGGGGGAGGGGTGTGGTAAATAAACCAGACCTTCAAGGATGAGTAAGATTCCATGAAAAGAGGAGAAGAATGGTTGAGAATGGGGGTTCAGACAGAGTTTGACAGAAGCCAAATCGGGCATGTGGAGTGCCTGTGGCATGCTCCCATGGGGTCTAGGAGAGCCCAGAGAAGGGTATCTAGGGAGGAGGTAGGCACAGGAGGGGAGGAGAGGGAGGCAGGCTAGTCTCTTAGGGATGCTGTGATTTATCCTCATCCTTGAAGGTTGGAGTGCCCAGAGGAGCTTTAAGCCAGGGAGCAACAGAATCGAGCAATGTCTGGGTGGGTCATGTTGTGTTTGATGCATTGGCTCATTCACTCACTCATTCATTCGTACAAAAGAGACATTTGTAAATAACAGTATAAGGTCATTTTCATGGAGGAGGGTGCTGTTCCAGCCCTCTATGTTAACAGTCCTCCAAGGGAGAAAATACATAAATCATGTTATTTGGAGGCAGAGAAGTGCCGATTAATTGGGAAGACAGACAACACACAATAGACTTCAGGGAGGGGGGGGGATGACTTCAATGCAGAGATGGTAGAAGAATGTTGGAAGAGGATGAGTAGGATGTGGGAAAGTAATGATACCAGAGACATGAATTCTGGGGGAAGAAACCTGGGGGAGCAAAGACCCAAAGATAATAAATTAGGACATGTACATAGAGAAGAGGGAGCCGAAAAGGAGGTGGTGGGGAGTAAGATCAGAAAGCAAGGCTGTACCTGGATCTCAGGAAGCCCCTGAAAGGCAGGCAAAGGCATTTATTCTTTTCCCTGGAGAACTGACACAAAACAGAAACAATAGCATGCAAGGACGCTTGGCTACAAAAGGACTCATCCCAGTCACCATTTAAACCTCGTCCTTCACTTTTTTTAATTTTCTGATTCACTTTCTCAACTTCTAATCCAAAGCTCAGCTGGAGAAGCTGCTGTTTTCAATTTGTATTATCTTTTTTTCATATTTTAATCCTCTTAGATACCATTTCTGCTGGGTTAGTGAACCCACTAATCAGGTAAGCAGTGAGCGGCATCCGGTCCAATTATGAAGAAGAAGGAGACAGGCAAAGATGGGTCAGGGCATCAGGGGGTTCACGCTGCCACGGAAACCGCCCTGGGGCACATGAGTTCTCATCACAGAAACAGTGAGACATCCCCTGAGGATGGCAGCCGGGGGTGCTCATCACCTGGGGAGAGTCCCTCTGCCCCCTCTCCTGGCTGGGTTTCCTCATCATCCCTGCCACTTCACAGGTGGCAGCACGACAAAGTCCCTCTTGTTTGTTCTTCAAGGCCCTACTCCAAAGCAGTCCCCTCCAGAGCCAATTGGAAGGGGGCCAGGCTGCGTTAGAAAAGACTGATTCTTAAGGCAATGGGGTTGAGTCCCAGCTTTGCCACTTGCAGCCTCTGTGACTTGGAGTGGGAGTGAAACATTGTGACTTCAGTTTTCTCCTCTTTTGTCAGCCTCGTAGGGCTGCTATGAGGATTCAAGAGTGATGGTGCCTAGTGCAATTTTGATCACATGTGAAATGCCCAATGTATGTTTGAGGTTGAAGCATCTTCCTAAGCTCCCAGTGGTGGCCATTGCCCTTCCCTCTGCGCGCCCATAGCATCCTTTCTCTATCGGGTGAATTATCACACAGTGGTATGATGGCTTTTCCAAACCTGTCTCACCCACTCAACTATCAGCATCTTGATGAGAGCTTATGTCTCCCTCATCTTTGGGCCTGGGATATCTCTTAACACAGTGCTCACTAAATAATTATTGAGTTAATAGATGAATGAATAAATAATGAACAAGACAGTGTAGTGACTTGAGAGATTTTTAAGGGACTAGAAGAGATTCTGGCATATATGTGGTGCTAAATAAACATCTGTTGAAGAAGTACATGAATGAATTAATCAGAAGTTAGGAGGGATGATTAAGTTGGAGGGAGGAAATCAAGCCTATGTTCTGAGAGAGTACACCACGGGAGGGAAATGAGCTTGGAGTTAAATTTTAGGACTTAGGCCAAATTAGGGTAAAAGGAAAGCCATGCCAGGAGGATGAAGCCATTTGCCTCAGTAGCAGTCACCTCTCCTTCCACCTCTTGCTGTGATGTCACATGCTATGTGGTGTGTTCTGTGCATGGCCAGGGCCTCCCCTAAACACCATACTGCCAGGTATTGGCATCACAGCACACACCCTCTCATTTTCTCATCCTTCCCCAAGCACTTCAGCTCCAGCTACTTGCTTCCTCCTCTGAACGCTCCTTTAGTCACGTTACGACTTATGTTTTTGCTGAGTCAGCTTTCCCCACAGACATAGCGTGCAATGCCTCACTCATTGTGTTGGTGCTACTTGGCATTCTCTGCTCATCTTAAAATCTAAGTGCAAGCCTTGTAGCTAACCAATCACTGCTATAAAAAGCAAGCGATGCTGCAAATGGTAAGGTTTTCCTTGTCATTTAGACACAACAGTACACATATCCTGGTTTTTGCTGTAGACGCAGGTCCCCTGGTTGAAAGGTATACAGCCTTTGATATGGAAGTCAAAGAGCCCTGCAGTGAAGGCTGTCTCTTTTCCATCATCCTTCACTACAGTAACAAGTTTCATTCGGAACTGTAAATGCCAGTCATGACCAGAGAGAAGGTACCACTGTCCGTGGTGCTGAAACACCATGGTTCTTTCTTTGAACTGAGACACTGGGGGACTCCTGTTGAATTTCCTTGAGAACGGCATTCTATTACTCAATTCTATTATTATTGGCTTTCCTTTTCTAATAAATTTTTAAAATCCTGAAATTATGTACTCTCTAATAGTAACATATAATGCATATGCTTATATAGTATGTATGTATGTGTGTATATACACACAACACATAGTATTAGTTACAGTGCATACCAATTAATGCAAATTGTGTATTATAAGTTATCATTCTGTGACTCTATATATCAAAGAGACAATATTAGGTCCCTTTCTTCTCTGGATACCAATCTAACCCCACCTAACCAGCGCTTCACAAATAGAAGCACCTACAGAAACAAATATGCAAAGCAATATGTTTAGTTGGCATAATATTTGAGTAATAGAGAGATATATGAGGCATAGATAAAATTCATAGGAGAAGCTAGTGATTAGGGAGGAGCCTCCACAGAAGATGTTTGGAAGGAAGATCAGCAGCATTCGGAGACCTAAAGGAGCAGATCTTCCTGGATGAGCCAGCACGTTGAGAAAAGCAAGGAGGCAGATGATGGCTCCAGAAAGAAGCCCTGGACAGGTGTAGAGGGACGGTCCAGTTGAAGCTCTCCCTGCATCACATAATTCTGAGCCCAAGTAGTGCTGCAGGTTCTTGGAGAAGGTACAGGTTACTATTGAACTCTCAGCCTTTGTCAGGGTTCACTGGGTGAACGGATGTAGTTCATGATCTGATATTCCTTCAGTCTTAGAGAATCAGGTGTGGCATTGATAAGATGTGGTCATCCTGAATTTACTCCCAGCTTATGACACTTCCGTGTAACCCCTGTAGTGAAAATCAGAACTTTCACTTTCCAAACCGTACTCGTCGTTGAGTTAAATTTTTAAAAATAATACTATTTTGAGATTTAAAACATTTGCCTTATACAACCCATAATGAAAATATTGGGTTATGAAAATTAATCATATAGGACATTATGCAGATTATAAAATATTCCCATCCTTTTTATTAATAGAAGCTTCTTTTTACATTTACAATTGATCTCAAGAAACCATAATGTCATTATCTAAGTTCATTTTTAGTATTTGGAATGATTCTTTTTGATATCCTTAGAGACACTGATCCTTTTATAAGCTCATGATAAATTCACTTTCTCTCATACATGCCATGTCAGTTTTCAAATGCCACAGAAATGCTTTGTAGAAAATCACTCCAAAACCTAGTAGTTGGATATAATAAGCATTTACTTCGATCATTATGTGCAGTTTTTCTAGTTATTCTAGTCTTGTACAGTTATTCTGGCCTTGACGTTGCTCTCTCAATGTCTGGGGGTCACTGTCTCTTGGCACATCATAGACAGCCTAGCTTGGGACAAATGGTACAACTCTGCTCTGAGTGTTTCATTCTCCATCAGGTGAGGTTAGATATATTCTCATAATAAAGGCTGAGGAGCAAAAAAGAAGCATATATGTAGAAGCGCCTTTTCAGATCTCTGCTTCTGTCACGAATACTGATATCCCATTAGTCAAAACAAGTCAGGAAGCTGAAAGATACCCAAGGTGTTGATGGGAAGAGCTAAAAAGTCACATTGCAAAGGGCATGGATACTGGGAGAATAAAGAATGTGGGCCATTAATGCAAATAATCTCCCATAAATTCCAGGGAGCTCACTAATTCTTAAGTCCATTCATGAAGCTCAGCCCTATGAGTACCAGCAGACTTGAGGGTTCATGTCTCACTCTCTTGTGAATGATTTATTAAACCAGGACAGGTATACACACAAAACATAGGCAAATACATGTGGTGTGTGTGTGTGTGTGTGTGTGTGTGTATGCACATCTCAATAGTGATACTTTGGAAAGGAGTATGAAAATTTATATGTAATTAAAGTCATAAAATACAATAAATGAGAACCAAAAAAGAAACAACAAAATGTAGTGCTAAGAAAATAGAAGTTTAGAGCAATAAGTCCAAATATATCAGTAATGACCATAAGTGTGAATAAGTTAAATTTATCTTCATAAAGAGAGAGGCTGGGGCTGAGTTAGAATATAAAAGGAAATACGAAAAGAAAATTTTACTTACAAGTAGTACTTAATACAATTAAAACACAATAGCACAAGATATTTCAAGAGAAAAGTGTGGAAAACATGTGCCATATAAAAATAAAATGTATTTTATAGTAATATCAATATAGGCTTAACAATTCAAGATGAAACGTAGTTAAAAGGACAGAGTGGGGTATTTCTTATAAGTAAAATATACAGCATACCAAGAAGATATAACAGGCATAAACTTTTATGCAGCTAATTGTATAGGTTCAAAAAATGTAAAGCAATACTGTCACGGATATAAGTAGAAATTGAAAAAATATATAGTCATGATAAGAAGTGTTAATATTTTTCAGAACTAGAAGTAGAGACAAATAAATATGGAAATAAAAGATTTGATTAGCACAATTAAAATGCTGCATCAAACACAGATATATAATGTAGGCATATGTGTATGCTATGCATGTACACATGGAAACACACATAGATACAAATGAATACGTATATTTAATAGACCAAAATAAATTCTTTTAAAGCACTCAGTGTTTTAACATGTAATATTGTTTGCAATAGGTAATAAAGGTAATCTCCAAAAAAATGTAAAAAGCAAATAAATTACAGACTTTATTCACTGATTATATGATCATAGTACTCAACCAAAAAATACACAACCAACTTTCCTCCAAGTTGGTTTTCTTAACTCTTCCAGAGACTATAATATTTTTTAATTTTGTGTTCTCTGACATCACCTTTTTAACCAAAGCCAATGCTAGGATTCTAAGTCGATGCTTAATTTGTTTTAATTTAAATGTTCAAGTGTACGAATAACGCTGCTTTGACGCGTTTGCATGTCCATATAGGGTGACAAATGGATTATGGTCTCCCTGGGCTTATCAGAAAGCTGCAGGGATTTATATGATGGTCAGGTATTTGGGCTCTGGTGTTTGGGCCCAGTGATGGTTAGTCTTATGTGTCAACTTGGCTGGGCTATAGTGCCCAATTATTTACTAAAAACAAATCTAAATGTTTCTGTGGAGTATTTTGCAGATGTGGTGAACAGCTACAGTCAGCTGATGCTCAGTAAAGGAGATTCCCCTTGATAATGCAGGTGGGTCTCATCTAATCAGTTGAAGGCCTAAGAGCAAAAAAATAGTTTCCTGGAGGAAAATAATGCCTGAGTTTCCAGCCTGCCAGCATACCCTATGAGTTTCAGACTCACCAACCTCCATCATTTAAGGTGCCAACTCCTTGAAATGAATAAGTGTGTGTGTGTGTATTTGTGTGTGTGTGTGTGTGTGTGTGTGTGTGTGTGTGTGTATGAGAGAGAGACAGAGTGTATTCTATTGATTCTGTTTCACTGGGGAACACTAATAGATAAAGCCCTATCCTTCTGTAATATGTCTTTCTTCCAAGGCATTCCATAGAGTCCATTCTCTGAAGTAGAAACAACACGGTCTTTAGAGTTGTATTGTCCTCGGTTTGAATCCCAACCATTCTACCAACCAGTCACATGAAAATAGACAAGTCACTTAAACTCCCAAGACTCAGTCGCTGCACACATGAGATGAGAATAATGTCAGCTTTCCCACAGGGTTATATATAC
>NW_017731780.1:0-855 GCF_001890085.2 Hipposideros armiger
GGGAAAGATTAGGGAGTAGAAATATGACGTGATGCTGACCAAAAAGAGGGACATTACACTTGGAATAGTCATATATGTCCCAAAATTGCATCCATATTAAGAATGGTTACTTAGAAATCATTGGGGGGAAAAACTTTCTTTTCTAGGATTTCTCTTACAGGAAGCTTTCAGTTATTTTTGCTTTCAGCTTCCACAATTATAAACCAAATAAAATAGGGCTCTACTTCTGGGAGGCTTTTATTTTTATGATGTCTCCTTTTAACTGTTATAATAAATATAGCTACCTACAATCAGCATGCTTCAAAACTGGATGAAACCATGTCCTATATTATCCTCCCAACAAAACTGGCTTCTGGGAGAAATGTAGCTAATTTTGAACGCAATCCTCTTGAGTCTAAGGTGACGCTGACAGGCAGAGGACTGCATAAAAATCTCCTTTAGATATCCCCTGCTAATGTGGTCCACATTTCAAAGTGGAAGCCAATTCTTCATTGCAACTGGAATCTTAATAATTTTTGAGCTATCAAAAGAACTTTTGATCTGACACAGGATATCTGATAACTTGAATTGGGGTCTAAATACTGATTCTGCCACAAAATGGCTGTGTGAGCCACCTAACATTCATGGGCCTCAACTTTTTCATCTTTAAAGTGAAGTCCTAAAATTTAAGGATGCTTCCAGCTTGAAAGCATATCATGCCATGCAACAGAGACGCAGCACATCAACCTGATTCCTGCCCAGAGACACATTCTACCTTTTTCGTTTAATTGAAATTTATTGGGGTGATAATTGTTAGCAAAGTTACACAGATTTAAGGTATACAATTCTGTAATACATCAGCTATATATCACATTG
>NW_017731780.1:1970-3223 GCF_001890085.2 Hipposideros armiger
GACTGTGATTTTTATAATACTTAGTTAGTTTTACGCACACATCACAAATTTCATTACATGCTGGCCCTTAAAGAGCTTTGTACTTTGAAAGAAATAATCAAAATGCCTTACTCATTACCTGGCTCTAAATTCACTCACTATCTTATTCTCTGGAGGGCAGTCTGAAAACATGAACTGAGTTTATTTCTCTATAGAAAATAAACATTCGCCAAGCACATCTGCTCTAATTTTTTTTAACCTTACACAGTTAATGGAATTGTTGGTGGCTTATTTTTTTAACCTGCCCACAGGATCCAATCACAGCTTTGTACTGAATTCTGAGCCCATTGGTAGTGAGAGAGATCAGACAATCCATAGAGACCCCAGACAGAAACTGGGGACAGGGGACAGGGTGGGTGTGCCAGGCCCTGCTCTGCAGAGACACTGACCTGTGATATGTAAGCAGAGGTATTTCTACTCAGAAATGCCTGTCTGGCTGCTAAGGTGAGATGAGAAAACCATCCAGTGAAAAGGACCCCTTCCTTTGGATAAACCTAGACTCTCTCAGTATAAAGTGTCCTGGGGGGTCCTCAGTTCTGACTCTCAGAACAGTGCCCAGATTCTGCTACTCCGAATGGACATGAGCCTTTCCGGGTTTGTTTTTCCCACCTATGTACTCACCCTAGATAATGTGCTTGCCCTGATTCTCTACCCGGCCGAGATTACTCCCCAAGTACTGGTCTGTTTGCTCTCAGATTCAAAGTGTGCCTCTCCCTTCTCTTGCTCTGCTCTGTACCCCAGCGTGCAACTACTGCCAGCTGTGTTTTCCAGACTCAGCTGGCTCAGAAACGTCTGGCTTGTGACTGGGTTCAGCAAAGAGGAAGCCCAGGCAAGAGACTGAAGAGCAGAAGGAAGGGAGAACAAAGCTAATTCTCCTGCCATCTTCACCTCACGCTGTATCCCCGGTAGGACTGTGTATCCTCAACAGTTAACACAACAGGAGAAAAAACTTGAATTCTGGGCCTCCTCCTGGGTTAACAAGGAATCTTCTCCCTTGACATGTCAATGCTCGATGTATTTGCATTTTTTTCAGTCAGTTTGTAAAGATTCAACAGGGATTTCACATCAGAAAAAAATAAATGGAGAAATATGAAATTCTTAGTCACTGAGAGTCCTATGGTTAGAGACGTGAAGGTTTATGACACCACTTCCAGCACCATTCCACCTCCCTCAGGGCGCTCAGACTCTTAGTGCTCTTCCAACTGTCCAAGAGC
>NW_017731780.1:5228-10236 GCF_001890085.2 Hipposideros armiger
GGGCCATGAATCAAACCAGTGACCCTGTTGCTCTTGAGTGAGCTCTTAACCAACTGAGCCATTCAGCCGGCCCTCCTCTGTCCATTTTTTAATTGGATTGTTTGATTTTTTGTTGTTGAGCTGTATGAGCTCCTTCTATACTTTGGATATCAGCCCCTTATCAGAGATGTTCTTTGCAAAAATCTTCTCCCATTCGGTTGGTAGCCCCTTTATTTTGTCAATGGCTTCTTTTGTTGTGCAGAAGCTTTTTAGTTTGATATAATCACATTCATTTATTTTAGCTTTTACTTCCCTTACCTTTGAAGTCAAATTCATAAAATCCTCTTTGAACCCAGGACCATAAGTTCAGTACCTGTGTTTTCTTCTATGCTGTTTATTGTTTCAGGTCTTATATTTAGGTCTTTGATCTATTTTCAATTAATTTTGGTACATGGTAACAGACAGCAATCTAATTTTATTCTTTTACGTGTGGCTTTCCAATTTTCCCAGCACCATTTATTGAAGAGGCTGTCTTTTCTCTATTGTATGTTTTTGGCTTCTTTGTCAAAAATTATCTGTCCATATTTATGTGGGTTTATTTCTAGGTTCTCAATTCTATTCCATTATCTTGCACTTTCTGATCAGTCAGTAAAGTTGCTACTGTATACAACCATGTTTGAGTCACTGACTACAAAATAACTTTAGGTTAATTTTCAGACTAAGTTAGAGAACACCGGGCCTAATGTCATGAAGTTTGGTGTTAGAGGGTAAGACAGAGGATGATGGAATTCACTTTAGGGAGCTGCTCTGGACTGAGACAAGCTTAGTGACTCACAATAGGCCACCACCCAACCTAGGAACTATAGTCTTCCCGGTGACTCCCTGACTAACAAGGAAATTCTAGGGCTCCTAACATTTATCATCTGCATGAAGGGCAGCTCTGTGTAGGATGTCCACAGAACAATTCAGTGTAAGATGTCCACAGAAGAGAGAAAAACTTAAGAGTGGTGATCCTGGACTTTCCAGCTTTTCAGGGAGTACTCTGAGGATTTGGGTCTTTACCTGGAGCCAGGAACAGATGATGTGTGGGGGCAGCCTCCAGAAACCAAACTGTGGTCTAGAGCAGCCCCTTGAGTTTAACTCTGAAATTGTTTTACAACCCTATGCTCAATCTATCCAACAGTTGCACACCAATGGAATATAGAATTTTGCATTTAAATCCTTTAACAGGCTTTCAAATCAATTCAGAAATACGGATTTGGTGAATATATATATATATATATATATATATATATATATATATATATATATATATATATATATATAATCGGTATAAAGTTAACAACATTTAAGCTAATGTCTCTTTTCCAGGATTTCTTTTCCAGGTAGTGTTGAACAGGATAGGGAATGAGGGAATGGGAAGGGGAGCAGGAAAGGAATATGTAATTCAGCCTTGAGTTATTACAGTGGTGTCAGTGTTGTTGTATTCAGGAAGCTTTATTGTTTTGAATATTTTATTTGTACTTGGACTCAATCACTTTTGAAACAGGTTAGTCAAAAAGGAAGATAATTTATGCTTAAGCTTATTACTTAGATAAATACTTACAAAAATAACTGCATTTCAACAACCACAAGGACAAGAATAAGGATGAGGTCATATCCTTGATTCACTCACACTTTTGCTTAGTTTTCTATTTAACACTTTATTAAGGAAATCAAACATTTGAGAAGATTCTATTCTGTATGTGAACTAAGAGCCATCCGATAGTTGAGAAATTGAAAACCGCAAGGCTTGGGAAGAAAAATGAATGCTTTGGAGCATAAATTTTTCCATTAAATTAGGCCAATAAGCTTAGGACCTTGAAAGTTACTATACTCAAATGAAAAAAAGAAAAAGAAAGAAAGAAAAGAAAAGAAAGGAAATGCTCTTTGTCTACCTTTAAACTAGGACTGGAAATTGAATGAATGGAGTAGCAAGGTTTTTTTAATCCTACTAGGATAAATAGATCAATTTATTACTCTTCTGTTAATTTAATATCAAGCAGTATGAATTAAATATAAATTTATTAATGTAGGTGATAACCTTTCTAATTTTTCTATTAAAAAAAGACTATGCATATCTCTAATTATATCTTCCCTAAGCTTTCCAGATGAGTACTTGTTTTTCCACCAGTTGAGTAAGAACACCAAAGATAAATTAAGGTTGTTATATTAAATCAGAATAAGAACAACTCCCAGGGTTTAAAAACCATGGAGAATTGCTGAGCTCAAGTTTTTCTATCTGGAATTAGTTATAATTAGTGATAGTAGAAAAGCATGTATAATTTAAGTTTGGATTAAAGTACAAGATGCCTTGTTATCGCAGTCACATTAGTACACTAGTAGTCCCCTGCTAATTCAGGTGACACAGGTGACATAGAGTGAAATAAAGTGGGTTTATTGCAGTGACTATTGTTTCCCTCATTTCTTTCTTTTCTGCCTAACAGTCTTTTTTTCTCTTTGTCCCCCCAACCCCCCATTGAATATAAACAAGATGTTTATAGGATTCAATGGGCAGGGTATAGATTAATAATCATTAATAATCAGGGTATGGATTTGATAATAATTTACAGAACTTGGGGGTTTTAAAACAATTTTGCCTCTAATTAACTGAACAATAATGTAGTCATTTAATTTCACTTTAAATTATAGCAGTTGAAAAAATTAAATTTTCTTAACATTCCTTGATTCTATATTTATAACATACTATTGTCAGATGTCATTTCAAGAAAGGATAAAATAGGAAAGAGCAAATATAAAGCCAACTGCAATGAAGAACCTTAAAATTAAAGTTGAGACATAATCACAGTATTATCTTCAAAAGATTCTTAAGCCTGGGTTTGGTTGTACACAGGTTAATCTATGTAGGCTCCCCTTCTGAGATTTTATCTCTAATAAAAATATTCATTCCACTGAGACCTCTGTTTCTTTTGGTTTTTACAGCCCTACAGATCAATAATCAGGAAAATTCACAAACACACCATGTGAACAGGTTTGCTCAAGAACCATGTATCCAGTGAACCCTCACCGCTGTGGCAAAGGGAGTACCCTCCTCAGCAAATAGGGGATGAGTCAATTCTACATGTAAGTTGTTATTTTCCACTCAAATATCAAATATCACACTCCCCCCACCTTCCATCATCACCCTCTCCACTCCGGTGCAGTTTACGCAAATGCACTACCCTCTCCCCCACCACTGTTCGCAGCTTTCTTTTAAGAACATAATTGACATCATATTCATCCCCTGCTCAATGCCCAATTTCTCTTCCTCACGCTCTAACTTACACCAGTATCTGTTGGCTTTTCCATGCTCCTATCCTCTGCCTCTCTCATGCCTATCATTTTCGGTAAATACACTGAAGTTATACAGACAGCTGACTGTACTGTGAACAATACATACATTCACAAATTTTTTAGCAAGGAAAAGTTACACCAGGAGTATATATTCATTTGAGAACAGTTTGAGAAGAGGAAGCCATAAAAATTGGTCAATAGAAATATTCCAACTTTGGGAAACATGTCAGAAAAGGCTTCCTGCATAAGATGGGTTTTCTAAAACTGTCGACTGAGATTTTGTTTTCTTAGCCACGCTTGGTCTAACTATTCCTTTCATAACATCAGTATCTGCAGTATCTGAAATACCAATGATCTCACTTTGCAATCCTTCATTATCATCATGTCCAAAAGAACTTCAAAGTATGCTCTGCTCTGAATTGCATTATCTTCCCAGAAAAGTGTGGCCAAGAGCCAACTCCTGAGGTTGTGGGACAGGCAGCATTACCTTTGGTCTGGCATTGCCTGTTGGGTTTCATTAGTGGCTTTATCACACTTTATCACATTCGAAATTGGAAAATGTAGGCATGCTGGTAGCTTCAAAGACACCAACTAACTTACAAGAACATTTGGCCAATCTACTTTTTCAAATGACAATGAGAGTAAAAAAAATAAGGTAATATGCTTTACTACTGCCTGGAGTAAAGTGAGGCATTATTAATAGTAGTAATCTTTTTCAAGAAGGAAAAGAAAAACCAAACACTTAAAGCAGTCTAACAACAACAAAGCTAACTAAACATTTTTGTTTCAATGCTTACTAAACTCTTCCCCACTAATCACAGCTGGAAAAGTTATGACCATAAACAAAATAATTTGGGCAGAGAGCATATAGTCCAGGACTTTCGTAAATACTGCAATAAGGGGAAGGCAATGTGAGCACTTTTTTGCTTCAGATGTTCTAAATCAGTTAATTTTTAAGTAGCAACAAACATCATACACAGACACACACACATATATATCTTCTAAATGAGGCTTCTAAAATAGTGTTTTTCTAATTCCAATTTGGCTAATTGAAAGAGGAAAGAGATTCTCCTACTAGATGGGTGCTCAGAAGGGGAATTTTTGTTTTCTGCTAGTTATGATATTTCTTCAATGGAGCATTCTTGATTAAAGAGCCCAGGCAATACAATTCATGCTGAAGGCAGGAAATTTGGCTTCATAACATAATGAGAATGGGTTCACTCTGCAGCTTTCCCCGTTCTCATTATAATCTCTGTCATGAGAATAGATTCATATTGTGGCATTTTCAACTTCTATTATCATCGTTGTCACAAGCATGAGGTATTAGAATTTTAATGCCTAATAAGTTCTGACCACAGAATCCTACACTGTCATTATTTTATGCTTCTGGACAGGGTAAGTACTCAGGTCTGTTCTCAAATCTCACTGGTCACAGAGCTGTAAACAGAGGAGGGTAGGAATACTAGTCAATCAGATCACCAGATTGGAATTTTTTAAATCTAAGAGTATACCATTTTGCATCTTGGAACATAATGGATATTTAAATTTGGTCATGTATTCTGTAACAAATTAGGACAACGAATGTTGTACCCCAGGACATATTCATCACCAAAACACATTTTAAATTCTGGAAGATCGTCACCCCATGGCCCCTAGAGTAGGAAGGTATGACACTGTTTTATTTCTCAGAGCTACA